>NC_073702.1:71653078-71960453 GCF_023634085.1 Falco cherrug | reverse complement strand
TGACAGTCTTAACTCTGATATTCATGGCACTGCCTACTTTGTTGTATCTCCTATTCTGAATGCCGAGGTGGCACAGCAAATGCTGAGATAATATTCATTTATCTAAAGCATTTGGGAAGTTTTATCCACTCTACATGGATATGAGTGTATGCTGGTATTACCTTATGCATATACAGGTTTACATAAAATTTACTGTGTCTGTGTTACCTCTGTAAGAGCAATGCATATAGTAGCCGTTGACACCTTCTAGTGAAGCTGCTCTGGAGCCTTCAAGCTCTGGTTTCTGAAAAAAAAAAACCACCAAACCTTTTCTTTTTCTTTTTTTTTTCCCTACCCCTCCTTGCAGTTACTTCAATGAGAATCAATATCCAGACGAGGCAAAGAGAGAAGAAATTGCAAACGCCTGTAATGCAGTTATACAAAAGCCAGGTGAGGAGCTGATCATGATGTCCTTTCCAAAGGCAGCTGCAATTAGATTTCAACATCTCCTGCTAAATTCAGCAAATACTATTTTATGGCTATTACTAACAAATCTAGTGCTCTCAACTAGTAGTGGGTTTCTTCATGGGCATTCTATAACTTGTGTTGTTCAGAGCTGCCGTACATGGATGAACGTGACGGTCAATGCAATTTTCAAACCTAAATGCCAGTGTCTGCAACTTAAATTCCCACCACTTGAGATACAAAGTACAAGTTGTGCATCTGAATATTTCATTTATACAGCTTTGTAAATGGCATTCCTAAGAAAATAAACGTGTCTGAAAGGTTTTCATTCTTTACATTTAGTTATTTTAAAGTATTTATACAAGCACTCGATAGTGATCTGAAAATTTCATTACTCTCCATGAAAGTGGTTTTGCACTGGTTCCTTTTTACAGATTGGAAATCTTGGGTTCACAGACTAAGACCTGCTGGAGATCATGCAGCAGGTCTTTGGAGGAGTAAGGAGCACAGCTTTCCCATCTCTCAATTTTCTTTACAGCTTCTGGACAGGAGTCTTGTATTAGAATCTTTGTACTAATGGAGGACCTTGTGTTTGGGTCAACAAGTTGCATTTGCCCTGTTCCTGGAGAAGTTGTGCTTGGGAGAGGAACATGAATATTCAGTGTAATATTAGCGGATGCACCTGCCTTTGCTTAATTTTCTAACCAAACATTTACATAGCTTTCGGAACTTGTATATTCAGATTCTAGATATATTTTGATTTTTTTTTTAATGTAGCCAGAATGAAAAATAATGCAAAAGATATCTAAGGCATTACTACTGAACACTGGGAGAGTCACAGGATAGCCCAGAGTCACAGAACAGTTCGGGCTGGAAGTGACCTCTGGAGATCATCTGGTCAGGCAGGACCAGCTTAGTTTTAGATTGCTCAAGTCTTCACCTTGTTCAGTTTTTAATATTTCCAAACCCAGAGGGTTTCCCATCTTTGGGCCCCTATTCCACAACATTGAGCACTCTTACGGCAAAATAAGTTTCCCTAATACCTAGTCAAAATTTCCCTTGCTGCAACTTATGTGTGTTTCCTCTTGTATTTTCGTTGTGGAAGCAGAGTGATCTATTGGGTAGAGCACTGAAGAGATTTTATTAGGATTTTATTCCAGGCTGTGCTGCTGGTTGGTTGAGCAACTTGAACCAACTCCTTGAACACTGTGCTCAGAATTGGTAAAATGTTCTGAGTGGTACTGATGCAAAGCATTAGGAATCAGCATAGCTAGCTATTTCCAGATTTTTCTTTCTTTCACTTCTCTCATCTCTCCTTACTTAAGTTTGCAGATTGCTGCAATTACATTAATGTTTTGTATGCTGAATAAATAAACTTCCTGAATCAGGGGAGTTCTCATCCCCATGCAGGCTGCAGAGGACTCAGGATGCAGCTACACAGAGTATTTTGTGTAGGGTCAAGGCCAACTGAAGAGGTTTCTGTGAAGTCCTTGCAATGCTGAATCCCTCCAGTCTTCCCTCTTTTATGCTGGTGATCAGAAAAAGGCATTGTTTCCTTTAGCAGGCGGGCGGTTGTTGGGATTTTGTTTTGCTGGTTTAAGTGTAAAACTGCAGTGATCTGGTTTCCAACATCCACCCCATTCTCCCAGAAGATCACAAGTGTCCTGGCACAAGCAGGAGGGTGCAATTAGTGCTAGGGAGGGGGCATGATAGCAGCTGGAAAAGGAAAGCAGATTAGAGGAGATGACATAAAATTTCTTCATTCATTTTGCTGCTGAAGAAAACACGTCATTGAACTGTATCCTCACGGCACAGAGTAAGAGAACTAGCCCAAGGGGATGAGATTTGTGGCAGGGCTGTGAATTGAATTTGAGTTTTTTGAATCTCAGTTTTGTGCTTGAACTAGAAAAGCAGCCCTCTCTTCTCTCACGGCTCTGGATTTAGTTGATTGAAGCTGCAAAGAAATTCCTGTGTTTCAGAATAAAAAAAAAAAAAAACACAAAAAAACCCAAAAAACAGAAGAAAGGCTACATTGTTTTTAGAGAGATATTTGGCATTTATTAACCATGGCAGCTGGGCACAGTACTTTGATTCATGTAAAATTCCCTTTCTTCTCGGTTATAACTTTTCAGTGCTGCCTGTATTTCAGGGGTTTATCACATATAAGTGTCTCTTGCCTACCTCTGGAAACCCAGTGAGTAACAATGCTGTATTATTTTTTTTTATGTTGTCCCCCCCACTCCCCCCCGGTACTTTCATAGGAAAAAAGTTATCGGATTTGGAGCGAGTTACCTCCCTTAAAGTGTACAATTGGTTTGCCAACAGAAGAAAGGAAATCAAGAGAAGAGCCAATATCGGTAATGTATCAGAGAGCCCGTTCTCAAGGTTTAGTATGTAGACTTGCTCAGGAGAGGTGGAAATGATGTAAGTTCATATTAATGAAAATACTGGAGGTTCTGACATTCTTAGCAGAAATGTGGAGGAATTAATAAAATTAGTCTCCTGCTGTTCCAGATTTTTTCTAAAATACGGGTAGGAATTTAATTTGTAGAATTCCATTATCGATGCAGGAAAAAATGATGTGCTTACAAAGTTTTACTGGAAGATCAGCTTTAAAAACCGAAGTGAGAATTTTTTTGGCAGAAGGAGCATTATATTTCCCTATGCTCAGGCTCCTTTGGGTATCCAAAATAAAATCTGAAATAAAACTTCAAAATATCTGCATTGGCAATAAGGGAAATTGAGACGATGGCAAGTTCGCACCCTTAGTGTGCTGTTTAAATGAAAAGTGACTGTTGTGAAGAGCTTTTATCTGGTTGTAAGTTTCCCCGTGCCTGTGTTCCACTGAAATGTGCTTCTTCGTTCAGCCAGAACCTGGGGGTGTCTTTCTTACTGCCATCCCTGAGACCCCACAGGGATCTAAAGAGTCCAAATCAGGTGTTTTACATCTCAGATACAGCCACGCGGACCCAAGGTTCTGCTTATTCTGGTTACACCTGTGCTCCTTATTGCTTTCCAAGGGATTGTGCAGTGACAAGTGGCTGGAACAAAGTAGTAACTCTTCTTGATGCTCAGGATGAAACAAAAGTCATTTCAGAGTTAGCCCTGCAGGTTCTTTGCGTGAGTAGCTGATTATAAGGAAATTAGAAGTAACTCTGAACTTGTAAGGAGCAGACCTGCTAATGCAAATAAGCAATGTAAGACATTCTAATGAGAGTAAACTTGCATTAGTGGCCAGGGTTCAACGAACTTCTGCAGTGCATGTGAAGTTTCATGCACTTACTTAGGCACTATGCAGAATTATATTTGCGATATTTAGACCAACAGAGGTTCATACCTGCCTATTGCCAGGATTTTTGCAAAGGTCAAATGTTATGCTGTTGTGCTATCTGCTGCTCTTGTGGGGGTTTTTTTGGTTTTGGTTTTTTGTTTTTGTTGGTTTGTTTTTGGTTTTTTTTTGTGAATAAGAAAGATTTCTTTTTACATCATTTAACGTGTTACTGAAATTTAACCTATTGTAAATTCTAACAAGGAAATCTGTCTGCTGAAGGGGTGGGGGGAACAAAGCAGAGTCTGTCCAAGGTGGGTGGAGCCATAGCTGTATCTGTATTGTCTGGGGAGGAGGGCTGGAAAGAGATTTAAAAGAACTAAAAGGGACCTTTAGATGCATGGATCCTACTGGAAGATGAAGATACGTGTGTTTTTAAATCCCTTAAGTGCTTTAAAAAATTTCTCCATCTATTTTCAGACACTCCCTGCCCCCCTCAAGTCCTGCCAGTCCAAAGTATGTGGGAAGATCTACAGGGAATGCCTTTGCCACTCCAGTGCATTAGAAATTAAGCTAATTTCTAATAGGACTGGCTGGAAAACAAGGATTCTTACTCGCAAACAAGTCTGTTAGTTGGCAGGGAAGGATTTCAGGCAAACCAGTATCTGTACATGTGCTACCTTCCCAAATACTGGAGAGTGAAGAGGAAGAGGCTAAGAACTAACTGTTCTTCCAGTTATTCTAACTTCTTGAAAACAAAGTAGTTACTTTTAATTACTTTAATGCATCAGATAAATTAGGGATCCATTTGCTTTTTTCGAAGAAGCAGCAATCCTGGAGAGCCATGGAATAGATGTACAGAGTCCGGGAGGTCATTCCAACAGCGACGACGTTGATGGCAATGACTACTCGGAGCAGGTAAGCACCGTGGCTGAGCTGCGTGGCCCAAAAGGGAGAGTTCACGCGACACGTGAAGAGGCCTCTTGCAAATCAGATGTCTCTTGTTTTTGTGTTGCTTTTATGTAATTGTAAAATGGGGAAAGCAGAAGAGCACAGCTCCCCTGTTTGAATGTGTTGAGCAACCAGTATTCACCCACATGGATTTATTGTTATACAACAGGACACTTGGCAAGTACGCAATGGGGAGGAGGAGGGAAGATGTTCAGAGGGAGGCAGAGAAGCAGAGAAGGTAGAAGAAGACAGGAGGATCTGCTCCAAACAAGCAAGTTACACCATTCACGCCACACGCAATGTATGAAAAATGTTAGGAGAGTGTTAACTCACCCAGTGCACCATGCATAACTTACACTCTCCTTACCCCTGGCTCCGTCTTAGTTACCCACCCTTAAGAAAGGATGTACAGGTCTTTTAACAGTTGCTCCTATATGTCAGGCACCAACATGCTTCCCTGCAAAACTAGGCATGTGTGTTCCTCTTGCACCTATTATTTCTTTCTGTAAGAAATGTCTCTGTTACAGCCTGTGCTGCAGCTACTGTGAGTTGCTTGTCTGGCATCCAGACAAGTACAGCAGTAAGCCCCTGCCCAGTGCACTTTATAATTCCTTTTGTCAACCTTGCCCAGCAAGATACTGAGCGCCCTCCAATAAGGTGCTGAGCTCCCTCTCTTTGCTGTGGGAGTACCTTTCAGGAGCGTCTCAGGATTGGTCCCTAAGACACTGACAGACAAAGGGTGAAGGGTGGGGGGAAAGGATTTGGTAAATAAAGTTTGACACTTATTTGGCCCTGTACCTGTTCCATATTGTTCTGCAACGATGTGCCACTATTTGGATTGTTTACATATTATCTGTCTTTTTTTTTTTTTCTTTTTGCATTTTAACTCTTGCCTATTCTCTATTTTTCTTGGTTATTTTTAACCCTTGACAGCAACTTCTTTTTTAAATTCTCTAGCAAAAGAATACCCCTTCCCGCACTCTGAGCCCTCACCTACCCTAAAGTTGGTGACCCTTCCTTCACACACCTTCCTGACAGGTATTGCATCCCCTTCCCAATTTTCCTTCAGATGTCAGTGTTGGCCAAACCCCCCAGGGCTGTGTGTGCTTTGGCACCAGTGGACTTGAACAGTTATTTGATAGGAGCTGTGTTCTGTGCTGCACCCAACAGCTGGGGTGGGCAGACCGCTTTTAATTGACTCATTTGGGAGAAGTAGGTAGGTGTCCCTCTGGAAAGGCTGCTGCTGGAGTGTAATAACAACTGAGTGGCCTGGAGTGAGTCCCCAGCATACTTGGCTGTGGCCCAGTATGACAGATAGCTGGCAGAGGCATGCCCAGCCGCTCTGCTTCTGATGGGTATTAAGGCCGTTTTTATAGATCATCACCAGCAGATTTGGTGGAACCAACTTTGCTAGCTCTACTTGATGTGAGGCTGCTCTGTGACTGTTACAAAATATTTTGAAACTGCTGCCGAGCACAAATAATTCCTTGTCAGTCAGATACAGGACCTGAATACTGAGATGAAGTGTTACTTAGACTCCCAAACTATGGGGTTTTTCTGTGTTATCCAAAATACTTTGAAAAGAGAAATAAATTGGTTATTACCATTTAGAGATCTTTGTTTGGAGTCCTGAAAAATGGCATTTCTCAGTAATCTAGCTGGGCTGCTCTATACAGTGTAATTAGGCATTAGCAGTGAAGCAGATTAAGTGGCAGGGTACCCTGATGACCATTTAACATCCCTTAGCTGTTAGAACCATAAATTCTGTTTTCCACAGCGACACTTAAACTCTAGTAAACTTTAAAACACACAGTTCATCCAAATACTAATGAAGTGCCTAAAACTCATGAAGTCAGGAATTTGTGTTTCTTACCATGGTAAAGATTACTGAGAGGCCCTTAGAGCGTGTGCACATCACAGTATTTGTCTGACATGTGTTGTAAATGAATGCATTCCTTTAAATAACCTCAGGATTCTACCAAATCCTGGCTTTTCTGTCCCCCTCAACATTTGCTACCTCTCATCTTAATTTAAAAATGCATAATAGCCATTTTAAATTTCACGTGTTCATCACTGAAAGGCTGTTGGAAGACTGATAAATGTTTATCGTTTCCTTTCTGTAAACCCCAATAAACAGAAAAAATTGCGAGATCATGGGGTGGTAAATTATTAGTACCCCTTTTTAAAGAGGGGAAAACACTATGATTTTGCCCAGAGTCCCAGAAGAATTCATTTGACATCTAGAATTAGAGTTTGGATATTGCTGGTTCTCTTTCTTATTGTTGAAAACCAGGCCCTCTTTCTGATGTAGCCTGGGAAACATGCACCACTCACTATAAAACGTATGTTAGAATTGTCAGACCTGTAGGTCTGCTGTTGTATGGCCATTTGATGCACCTGTAGAAGCACTTGTTTGCTGGTTTTAAAATGTTTGCTGCAGTCCTGTAGCAGCAAAGTTTCTCTGTGTTAGTTTTGCTTGTGGACCATCACAGCTGTCAACATCGTGGTTCTCTTACAGCTGAGAGACTTTGCTCTTTGGGAGATAGAAATACCTGGTGCATAATGCAGTGGACTGGAGAACCTGGCAGTATCACACCTGCGTATTTGAATGATAGTGTTCCAGTCCCCCAAAAACATGGCACTGTTTTTCTTAGCAGTCTGGAAGTTTTTCGGCATCTTTTTTCCTATATGTGTGTAAATTCAGTGTCTTCACGTGATACTGGCTCAGACCAAGGTTTAGTCTAGGTTTTTATCCTATTTCTGAGTGAGCTCGATTGTAGTATTTAAAGAAAAAGTACTTTTGAAGGGTATATCGAAGGATTTTATTACAGTAGCTTCCAGCTTCTAGGAATCAGTAATTTTGAGAGGCTTCCTGAGCCAGACAGTGTACCCGCTTCCAGTTTTGGTACTTCCTATTACTTATTTTTCCCTAAGCTTGGCTAACCCCTGCCTTTGAAAGCCATTTTTACTTTTGTCTCATCTGAAAATGAGTGAATCCTACAGCTGAGCTGTGATAAATGAAGCAGTGCTTCCCATCGCTGCTTTGGAAAATATTAGCAGTGAGTGCCCTTGCTTATTAGATCATGAGAAGCCACAAACAGTTGTTCCCTCTTTACTAATTATTTGTAATAAACATTTACCATATCAACCATCAGCCATTTCTTTTCCAAACTGAAGAACCTGAGCCTGTTTAGCCACCCCTTGTAAGGAAGCCACCCCATGCTGCTCTTCTGGGCTGTCGTTCTCTCTACCTTTCCTAGTTCTGTTGTGTCCTCTTGAAATGGGATGACCAGAACTGTGTATTCAAAATGTAAGCGTAGCATGAATTTGTGCAGTGTGTAATGATTCCTGTATTAGGTTGATTTCATGACGTACCTTGTATATCAATTTGATATTTGTATTTTAGCATTTTCCTTAAATACCGCAACCCCCCTCAATTTTTTTCTCTCAAAAATTGGGTCCACCGCTCCTTGCCTTGCTTACCTTTGTCTGCACAGTGAGGGAAATCAGTCCTAAATCAAGTCTGTAAATTCCTTTGGCTTTGTACCCTTGTAATGAATGTGCGGTTCACTGCCCCTAGTCCCATTACTTTACACACTAGTTTTATCTGCTGGTTTTCTGCTTATGGAGTAACAATGCATCTCTCTTCTCCTTTCCACATGCGCAGGATGACAGCACTAGCCATAGTGACCATCAAGACCCCATTTCATTAGCCGTGGAAATGGCAGCGGTAAACCACACCATCTTGGCATTGGCCCGGCAAGGAGCCAACGAGATCAAGACAGAGGCTCTAGACGACGACTGATACAAAGAAAGGGGAGGGTCAAAGCAAGAAGTAACTTAGTTTTAGACGTAGCACCTTAGCAGACTTTCCTCAGTCCTTAATATGTGTTCTTACAGTATAACTTTGCAGTTTCTTGTACGTCAGTTAGCTGTTAGGGTCTTGTTCTGTGAAGATGGCATGGTGCCCTCAGCCTTTGCATATACTCTCTCAGTATTAATTCCCAATAAATAATCAATCAACCAACCAACCTCCCTCTCCCAGCCCCAGTGGCTAGAAAAATCTTGCTGCTCTGTCTTAGCATTCAAAGTGCTTCCAGGTATTTTAGACAGCCCTCAATTACAAGTCTTAGGCTACACTTAAAATCTTGGGATACCCTTAGAGATTGTGTTAAAAAAAAAAAAAATAGTCTGTACACTTTTCCTTCTCTGAGACTGAAAGGATGCAAGCTGAGGTAGTGGCACAGGGTCGATGGACACCAGATCGGGAGTATCAACAGAGAGTAAAAAGAACACTAGAAACCCCACTTCAGCATGGGAATAAATGATTTCCAGCTGCAATAAGCCGTGCCTCACTGGTCATACAGTGACTTGATCTACCTTTGGGTGCTGTGCTGAGAATGTCCATTGGAAACACAGTCACATATTTCGGTTGATGTTCATATATTCAACACAGACATCCTCTACTCTCACGAGCTGCGTGGCTTAGTGGATAAGTACTGCCTTCTGCCTCTGGGACCATGATTGAAGCCAAGCCCTGGATCATATGAAAAATGAGCTGAATGTCTAATGGACAACAGTCCACTTCTCAAAACCACTATTCGTTATTTGGCATGGCTAGCAGTGCCTGCTCAGAAGAGGTCTAGACTCGATTGATCTGTCATTAACAATACCACCTTTTATTCTTCCTCTCGCCTTCTCTGTCCCCACACAACTCCCCTCCCCACTTTGCCACTTTCAAAAGCAATGATTTCCAGGAAGGTTATTAAGGTCATAAAATGGGTGAGTGGATTTTTACACATCTGTGTAACTAATGCCTGTGTCCCAACTAGCCTAAAAGGTTATTGGAGAACTTTTGCATCTGACCTTTGCTAGATAACCATCATAGCATAGTCTCCTAAACTTTTTTTGTTTGTTGAAAGGCAGGAGGATCTCTTACCTGAGAAATGGGGTGTGAATATTTTGTGTTCTCTTTACTCTGTCCTTGTTAAGATGTGAGAAAGCTATACTGCTACGAGCAATTTAATTAATAATTGGAAGCCATACTGATAATGGATGTGGTAATATTTGTAAAGCAAACCTACTTTAAGTAGCAGAAACTAATGGAATTGTTTTCCTTGATCATATGTAGCACTTTTGTTACTTTTTTCTTAAAGATATTTATATTTGATAAGTCTTTTTTTTATCATTTGAGAATTCAAAATACCAAACAGCAAACTTGCATTGCAGAGTCACCCTGCGATCACCTTGTCATCTAGTATCTAAATGATGAACTGTGTGTGCATCTAAGAAAATTACATCTGCTAGTATCGTGCGGAAATGATCTCCTGGCATCTTGATAAAACGATATGTTGCTGCCAGTAAGAGGAAACATTTTGATGGAAACGGCACGGGAAGTGTTAAAGACAGGCAAGACTGTGTTACATTAAAAACAAAAATTAAAAACCTATGTAAATTTTTGTATACGGATATATAAAAATCTGCATAGCGTTTCCTCAACATTCCATTTTTATTTTGCCAGTTGATGTGGGAATAGCTTAAAAAGAGGAAAATGGCTTAGTCTGAAGGATGGGTTTCCCTTTTCTGCCCTCCGCTTTTAAGGTGGAGGAAGTGAAGGGAAGTTGTGATTTCTTCTCTTGTTCTCATCCCTTCCTCACGCTTAACCTACCGGGTAGCATTGTGAACTCCTAAAATGTGGCTCCTCTTTTAGCCAGCCTGAACCCTTCAAGGCACAGGCTAACTAGATGGTGTTTCCATCTGTTAATCTTGTGAAAGTTGCTTAGGTAAGTGTGGGGGAGATTTTGTGCTTTCAGAGGGCACAGAGCTGGTATCTCTTTGTCTCTGTAACTTTGAAGATATATAGGTAGGGCTTGGCCTCGTCTTTCACTTACGGATTTCATTGGAAAATTTATGTGCTTTCCTTAGATATAGATCACTGGAGCAGAATGAAGCCGTCTTTTTTTTTCTGTTTTATTGCATTTCTTGAGTAGGCAAATTCATAAGTAGCATCAGGGCAAACTCAGGAAAGAAAGGAATTGGATCAGTGACCATTGCACCGTTGCAGCTTTTTTCTTAATGTGTGTATGAATGTTTTGGTACTACGGAGTGAAAGGATGGGTAGAGCTTTTATTTCAGTTTTTGCATAGGAGAATGATCGAGCAAACTGTAGCCTTAGTGGAACTTTACCTACTTATTCATTCCACAGTCACACCCCAAGCTGACAAGCAACATCCACGATTTATAGTAAGGAGATTTTAATAATCGATGACCTCTTTACATTGGGCTTGCCACCACCATTTGTTCTGGCTCTTTCATTTTAAAAAGAACAGACTCAAACTGTTGGACAGCTGCAATTTGAAAAGAAATATTGCTTGCTATGCCATCTTAAAAAAAAAAAAAGTCACTGTTTTGAGCATTACCTTTTAAAGCAATAGAGAAAAATAAAAATAGTGCTGGAACTTCTGTATCCTGATTGCAGTTCACGTGGTGCAGGATCGAAGTAACACCCCTAAAATTGTATGTCTGTAACATCTAATGTAGAATAATCTGGTCTTAATTCTATTTGTCACTGCCAGGTAGCTGCTGGTCTCATCATGGTATTCTCTCTGAAGGTTAAACTGTTAGACCCCTTCTGATCGACTGGAGGTTGGCAGATCCTCCTTGTCTGTAGCTTCCTGGTAAATGCCAGTTTTCTGTTTTCCCACATCATCTTCTCACTAGAGAAAAAAAAACTAATTACTTTACTGGGGAATCAGACACTTGGTTCCGGTTCCGTGGTGTCAGAGTTTGGGTTGCCGCTGTCTATTTTGGCTTTTCTTTGACCATTGAGAGGTACGAGGCAAAAGTAAGACTTGGTGCTCATGGCTGCTTCCTTTATTCTGAAAGGTCAAAATTAACAATTTGCAGTTGGCTAGTAACTCTTTGGTTTGGCACAAATTGGCTAAAATGGGACAGATGCTGATGTGATGGTTGTCGGGAGAAGCATACATAATCTGCAGTAAGTGAAAGAATCAGAGAGCGCGTTCTGGAATTTAGCCTTTGTTCTAGGGGGTTTTCCACAATACGGTAGTCGTCTTTGTCTTTCTGTCTCTGGATTTTCTTGAAAATTAAGCCTCATTCTTGTAGCATTGCAATTCAGTTGCAATTTGTTGTAGCCAATTGGAATTACTGCAATTTGTTCTCATGTGGGTTCCCTTGAAGTCGATCTGGTGTTAGACTGGATCTACCTTTTTCTGTGAATAGAAAAGAAATTATTTAAGATGCTCCTTTTCTGCGGTGAGCACAGATTGCTTTTATTGTAGAGTGAGTTCTGGCTGTTACTGTGTCGCTCATAAAGTCCTTATACTTGAGTTGTTGTCTCTTACAGTCTTCTTAAAACAACAGTTTCTACCTCCACTTCTTTTTTGGGGATGTTTTGGGGGGTTTTTGTTTGTTTGTTTGTTTGTTTGTTTTAATTCCCCCACCTTTTCCCTGAAGTATGAGGTCCCAGACGTTTGCAAAAGCATTGAGTTGATAAAAATAAGTCAACATAGCGGTGATCAGACATGTTCTAGATGTTGATGCCCTGGCATCACAAAGACATGTTCTAAATGCTCTATAATAACCATACGCATTAATAGTGTAATCCCATTACTCGTCTGTTGGATGTGACCAAGTTGGTTGTGAGTCAGCAGGGCACCCTTGCAGTAATTAAGGAATCCCATTAAGAAGAACCTTCAGGAGGTCAAGGGAAGTGGTCGGTCCCCTCCATTTATCACTTGTGGGACTGTGTCTGGAGTACTGAGTGCCGGGCAGGGCAGGGATGAGTCCATCATAGGGCTGCTGAGATGAGAGGGCTGGAGCACATGTCATGTGGTGGGAGATTGCGAGAGCTGGGTTTGCTCAGGCTGGCTTGCGGGGCACCCTGTATTATGTTCTTCAGCTGCCTTGGGGAGGGGGGGAGTGGTTAGAGGAGACTGAGCCAGGTTCTTCTCAGAGGTCCATAGCAAAAAGGTGAGGGGCAGTGGGCTAAAGTTGCATTAAGGAAAATCCCAGATGAATATAGAGAGAAGTATTTTCTTACTCCGAGTGATAGAGCAGTGACCCAGCGAGGCAGTGGAAATCCCATCCTTGGGGATATTCAAAACTCGACTCAACAAGGTTGGGTTAGAGGCCTTCTGAGGCCCTTTCTGACCTAAATCATTCTATGACTATACAAACCTGCTCAGGTCAAAGTGTTTCCTAGTTCTGATCTTCCTGTTGACTTGTTTAAAGAAATTCTCTTTAATCTGTTGCTGGTTTTTTGTTTGGGTTTTGGTTTTTTTTTTCTGTTCTGCTCTTCATAAAAAGTTACCTTTCCTGTTCTGCTAATAGAGGGGAGCTTTATTTGCAGGGTCTGGCTCCAGGCTCCAATCAAGCCATAAGTAATAAATTTCATTAATTATTTGCTCTGTTTACACAATTCTTCAGGGATATTTGAATTATTCTGTTTAGCTCATTGCCTAACATCAGACTGGTTAACTTTTCCATGTTTTCGTAATGTTTGTGCTGTAGATCGGTTTTTGCCTTTGTGTGTGAGGGTTTATAGTTGTCTTGCTGCTGTGAGTGCAGGTGAAAACTTTCACATAGCTGAACGTGTGAACAGGAAAAACCGTAGTTATAAGGTAGAAATTTTTGGTTCAGTACATCATTAATCGGTGATGATCAGAAGCTGAAGGGGTATGACTGGGAAGAATCACATTATACTCACTTGGAGCCTCCTTTTCTTTCCTTAAATGTTTCCTGTTGCCCACTGCTAGAAAAAAAAAAACATACTTCGCTGGGCAAACTCGAGGTCTGGTTTGGATGTTACTTTGAAGAGGAATTGCGATGGTGTTGGCTGATACAGACTGGTGTGGGGTCACTTAGACTCCCAAGTGTTGATTTCTGCCTTGAAGGAGCATAAGAACATGGAGATGAGCTCAGCAAGATTTTGAGTTCCCCTGTGCGGTATAAAAATTTCTCTTCACAGTGAGATGCTGCTTGCAAAGTAGTGAAAGCATTGTGCTGGGCATCCCCTGGAGTAGTTGAGTCACCAAGACATGTGGTAGTTGTCACAGGGTTTCATAAGGGAACAGGTGTTACTTTTCATGTAGATAATACCAGCAAAGTTGGTGTAAGAGTTACCAAAACTCAACATCGCTGCCCCTAAAGCACTTGATGCAGGATGTTGTTTCCCTGTGTGTAATCTTAACTGGAATGCAAAGCTGGATTCACACCTCGCTCTGCCCATTACTAAGATTCTGTGAGATGTTGCCCATAGTACTGAGAGCTGTGAATGTTTAGTAGGAAAAGATTTCCCCCCCCCCTTCCTTTACCCCTGGAATTCTGTTCATTTTAGTTAATAATTATCTTGGCAGATGGTTTGTGTTGCTCCTCCGACCCCAGCTACATCGTTGTACAGCCCTTGTTCCCCAGCATTCATCAGCTTCTTTCCAGTTCGTTGGATAATTACCAGCAAATTCTAGGGATTTTTTGTCAAAATAAACTTTGCTCTTATTTTAGACAAGGCTTCCCACCCAAGTAGCTCTTGCACTCTTTGAAGTTATTTAACTTGATAATATTATTTTGATCAAAGTCTTAAGCTTGTAGGCAATAATCTTGAGTTTGGTGTAGCTTTTATCATTTGGCAGGAATCTTTGTTGGCAGGATTGGTCTTGAAGACTGTGTTACGTGTCAGTGACCTAACGTGTTCATTAGACAGCTGAGGATTTTGTGTGTGTGTTAGTAGCAGTAGTCAGGGTTGTGTCGTGATCCCAGCTAATTTAATGGAATGTTGCGGAGTCGGGCATTTTCACTGTGATTTCTTGGAAGGGCAGGCTGGGGGCCTGACCAAAAAGTACCTTGCGGTTCCCAAGAAGAGTTGCAGAGACATTTCAGAATCAAGCATTCCCCCTTGGGCTTTTTTGCAGCTGGGGTGTTTACTCAGGATATTGAATCAGTTATTGGCCAACAGGCATTTGGCAAGTTGAGACGTATAGCCCTAAACCTCCGTTTCAGCGTCTGTTACTGTTGTCTAATTTACGGGGTTTAAACCCTCCGACTAAAGATGTTGCACATTAATGAAAGAAAGAGGCAGTCTAGAGATGGCAGCTATAGATTTGAATATAAAATACACAGAAAATGATTCTTCTCTTTTGTGAGAAATGTGTTCGAACTGGAAAAGCGAACTTGGTCGTTTTGAGGACTATCAGTAAGGTGACGCCATTTGGATGTTGGGTTTTGTCCAACAACTACGGATGGAAGTCATTTCAGTGGCAGCAGTGTAACAGAGATGTGGGGAGGAAAACGCAATCATCTAGAGAGTTGTTCATCATTAACCTTGGCCTTAGGTTTTGTGACTTAAAAATAGCCCAGAACTGTTTGTTCGTGCCTGGCTTCACGTCGGTGCCCATTGAACATAGGCAATGTGCTAGCTAAGATGATATCGGCACAATTACAATAATCAATACAAACAGCGCTCTGCTTTTCTTAAGGTTCTTTTGTCGCGCCCTCTTTATGAAAATTCATATCATACTTGAGTTTAAGCTTGCTGGAAGAAGTAAACAAATACATTTTCCTCTTTCAAGATACCATGATGTGCTCTGTGATGCCTGCAGTGGCTTATCAGTGTAGTATCCAGGTGATAATATTGACAGCTTATGTCTCGGAGATAGGAAGGGATTTGCCGTGTTGGGTGTGGGGTTAAAATTCGCAAAACGTATTTCAAATGCCCCTCTTAATCGGGCTGATCAAGACGACTAACTGGTTTGACCGCTGCAATGTTGTGCTCTTCCCCATTCCTTCCAGTAAGCTGTGGAGTGCTCTGGCCAACAGCTTAAGCACGAGTGAACTAAATCCACTGAACTGGAGTGAACTGCGTGATGGGCCTTTGATGTTTCTGTATGTACAGTGCATCTCTCGCTCAGATGGCTTGGCAGAAGGCGCTCTCTGCCATTTATTCGCTCTCTTCTCTCCGCTGTTAAATGGATGCGGGTGTATTCTGCTGATCAAAACATCCAGCACGCTTTGGCTAAAGCCTTTCTAACTGCAGCCAGGGTAATTGGGATGGGTAGGATAAATGCATGAGAGTATGGCAGTAAAAGTGGTGGCAGTTCTTTTTGAATGGCTGGGTGTCCTCCTGACATGTAATTAGCTGCTTTAGAAAGATGTGGATTGGCATGGTCATAATTAAAAGGATTTCTGTCTTCTGTGTGATTGAAAACAGAAGATCTTCCGCCCCCTAATTCTCTTTAATACCAGTGTTATTAGTGACACTTGGAACACAGCTACTTCGTAAACTTAAATAATGGCCTGCTCCTAATGGTAACTTACAACAGCAGGGATTGAAACCGGGTTCCGTTTTCTATGCAAAGCTGCTTCTCTTTCTTTTATGCCACCCCCACCCCACCCCCGCCCCACTCATGCATGTATTGCTTCTCGGTGAGTTTTAGAAACAGAAAGGACATGCGGTGATGTGACAGCGCGATTACAGACTGCCCAGGGTTTTGGTGTAGCTCCTCTTGGTTTGTTTCAGAGTTGTATTTTTGAGGAAGGTTAGCCATGGTCCAGGACTCCGTGGAATTACTCACCCTGCCCAAAGGCGGAGGGTGCCGACTGCACTGTTGCCCTCCGGTTCCTGAAGCAGGGAATGTCACTGGTTCTTCTGCGCCGCTCCAGGTTCTCCTTCGTGGTGTCTCAGTTTGGAAGCCTTAGCAGCAGTTGTCGCCAAGTTTACAACAGTAGCGTCCTCAAGCTGTCTGCTGTCTCCCCTTGCAGTTAGCGTGGTGTAGTGATACAGTCTAACGCACCTTTTTCTTAGGAAATCTCAAAATAGCCGGCAGCTGGATAGTTGGCTGGACTATTATTATATATGGAATTAATATATGGACCATTAATATATGGAATAGCTTGCCATTCACGGCAGGAGAGGGTATCTGGCGGTGACCTACAATAACATGCTAATCTTTCTCTGGTATCTTGCTAGATTCTCAAAAAGCATCTGTCATAGGGTGTTACGTGCCTTTTTATTCTGTGTTTCTGTGAGAAACGTTGCCTGTGGACCAGTCTTGCATAGTGCAGAGCCTGTGCTCCCTTTTTGCCCCGAAGTTTCTTGACCATATTTTTCCATACTGTTGTTCTCCTGTTGTAGTTACCAATTAGACAACTTCCTGGAGTTTTTTGGTATGCAGAGAGACTCTTTGTGAAATTTAGAAAAATTAGCAGGTTCTTAACACCGGCAGCTTTGCAGAAGAAGTTAGGAACTTCCTTAGGCTCTTACTTAATCCTCGAGTTACTTTTTAGCTTCTTTGTACTGAAATACTTGTCTAGATGTCATCCAGTGTCACTGTGGTTCAGAACAGACCTGTGGGTCGTGGGTACTTCAGTTCTTCCAGCACGGTTACCACTGGTGGTACTGCACTCACAGTAGCAATGGTAGCACCTTTTTTTCTAGGACATACACTTTTAGACGTTAACTTGCTGCTGTCACTGGCCTCAATTCACCTTCCTATCCTCCTCTCCCCACCCCTTCTCCTTTAACTAATTAAAGTCTTCCATGTTATGGCAAGATGGCATATGTAGCTTAAATAACCCACCTCTGTAATTAAGAGGTTGATTTTAGCCTTCTGAGATACATTTTACATCATTTGAGATTTAAAAAATACATTTTACTTACAAAGTTTATCTGTCAAATTGCTCAAGGAGGGCAAAGAGATAATGAAAGTAAATTATTAATTAATACTTCTCACCCAGTATATTCCATTAAGAGTATTAAGCATATATTCCATTCCTGCAAGCACGTTTGACTTCGGATTTTTTTAAATTATTTTTTTTTTAAAGTCTGCCTGCTGATAAAGTTGCTGGTACCTCTATTTGACAGGACTGTAGCGACAGTAGTGAAAATATCCTTCAGGAGCTGACCAGGGCCAGGAACTCGGAATATCCACTCACTGACCAGACTTTCCTATACCGCAGTACAAGCCATTTCATTTATGCATCGTGGCAAGTGAGCAGATCTTTTCAAGAACATAAGAGCGTAGACTCTCCCGTGATGCATTCACGCTTTTCTTCTGTTCAAAAGGTTTGATACAATTTTGGAGTGGAAGGTAGCAGCAGGAGCATGTCCCCTTTCTGCAGGTTGGGTAGAGCATTCTGAGTTTAGGTGGAGCTACACTGGGTTCAGAATGGCAAAGAAGAAATGTGATGTGTTGCTGCGAAAGGGGGTGTATTGCACAAACGTGTAACTACTACTCGAGAAGGGTACACACATTGGATGCTTTATTGATGAGATATAGTTGAAGCACTTTATGAAATGGTCTGAAATCTCCACCGTATGTTTCCTTGTGCCAGCGTGTCTTCATGGCACACCATATGGCATTGCAAAGTTTGTTTAGAAGCTGTTACTGGGATTTGAGGCATGCGTTTGTTCGGTTTGTTGCAGAGGTAGTTGCCTGTCAGTTTAGCTAAACATTTAACCCTTGGCACACAGCTACTCACTGGGCATTAAGAGTATTTATTCTGCAGCTCATCCTTTCGAGCTTTTCTAAGGCACAGTCCTCTTTCTCCACGTGTTTGGAGAAAATAAATACTAATGAGATGAGGGAACAGATCCACTCATTTGCAGAGCTTACCAGAGTTAACATCAGTTGAGAATCAGCCCCTAGATTTCAACACTACTCACTTGTTAATACTGGGATTTGTAGCAGAGCAAGAACAGAACAGTCCTGAAGTTGCATTGCCAATAATTGAGTTCACTGAAGTTGGCTTAAAAATTAGGCTTCTGATTAGGAGTAAAGAGTCAGTGAAGTATCCATAGACATTAAGAAGGTATCTGTACATGTGTTGTGAAAACCCAGAATTTATTCCACTTATGTTTATAAGTCCATTAGATACAAATGGTAAAATTCATAAAGAGTTATGTGGAAAAGGCAGACACTTCCGATTAGGGGATTTAAATATTTTAAATTTTTTTTGCGTTTTGAAGGGGAGGATGGTTCATTCATCCCATTGGATGAAGTAGGTAGAACAGGGAGTTTACATCAGGATTGTGGGAGGCCATCTAATGTTTGGGGTCTCCTTATAGGTGATAGACTGGTCCCTTCTGGCCTTAATTGTAAAACTATGATTCCAAAGAGGTAGACTTGTCTTTTACTCTTACCTTTATAACCTGTTCATAGTATTTAATAATTTATAGAGATTTGAGTACTAGAGGGGTTCTCTGCAGTAAGAACTTCTTTAAAAAGTGTGACTTTCCATCAGAGAACATATTGTGCCTTATGTCTCTAAACCACGTGACGTTCCTGTTATGTATAGTAAATATCTTTTTACACTTTGTACTTCTGCCATAACGGGAATCCAACAAATGTAGTTTTGATAACAGGTGGTTTCTGTATGCTGCCGTATTACTTAGGTTTGCTCCCGTATCTTACCGATTCCATTCCACTGACACAGCGATGCATACTTTCATACCAGTCAGTGCTAAGGTGGCTCTGGAACAGCATTATTCTGTCCAACTGTTATTTTTTGCTTCTTACATAAACATAAACACAACACACACACACACACACACACACACCCCCGGACCAAAAGCCTAGGTCAGTCTGAATTTCTAATCCTAAATTCTTTGTTGCTCTTTATTACGTTAGACATTCAGGTACATGAGTTCCAGCTGTTAAATGTACCTTGCAGTGATTTTTACTGTTACCCAGGAACATTCAACATGACTAAAATTTGATCAGTCACGACCATTTCCTCTAGCTGCAGTGCCTCAAGCCGCTGTTTTTTACAAAAACTTTCATCAGTTGCCAGAGTGCTTCAAAAAACATCACAGCCAGCAGAAGTCCTCTTGCTAAACTGATGTCTTCTCTTCCTACGCTGAGCCTCTTATTTCCTTGAAGGGATTCCAGGCGAGTGTTCTGAGCTATACATCCTCCAGCCACTTGGAGCCATTCACTTTCCTCTGAAGTTGATTATTCTTGGTATCAAATTTGTCACACGTTATTTCCCCAAACTTCAGTTCTTCTCATAGAGGTAATTCCTTTCATCTTCCATGCAAGCTCCTTCCCGCCCTGGTTATCCCAGTTTACCAGTGGTTTTCTCATACTGAAGTGCTCTGACCTGAACCTGTTGTTATTACGGTCTCTAAAGAAGGGAGATATATGGGTTCCATCCTAAGGCAAAGCAGTCCAGTCTAGTGCTGAAGCTGCAGTTTGGTTCAGTCTTAGGAAATCTCCCGAGCTTGCTGCTAGCCAAAAGCTAGCAGGTTTCGCCAGCGCAGTTAGTTAGCAGCCCTCCTCCCTTCCCTCCTTTCCATTTTGACACTTAGATTAGAAAATCAGGGAAAGAGTAACTTCTAAGTATAATCTTCTTTCATTACTACTGGGACTTTTATTACTGTTGGTTTTGTTTGGGTTTTTTTTTACTGGGAAGACTGGTACTGAGCTGTGCACTTCAGCAGATACTCAGCAATGTTCTAGCAAATTGTTTGCAAAACTAAAGATATGGCACAGATATGGCAGCGCTTCAAAACAGGCTGGTTTGGCGTTTCTTGCACACAATTTCAGTGCTCAGGTTTATCTGTTCTGTTTAGTTTGTGCTGTTTGTCGGTTGCTGCCTCTCCCACTCCTGTTAGGATTTACTTGTTACTCTCCGTGCCCTTTTTCCCCTTGCGCAGTCTTTGGTGGCTTGTGCCATTTTAATTTTGTTCCTCTCTGCTTTCTGGTGTTTCTCATTCTTCTCTTTTTCCTGTACAGGCACTTTATTACCTTCACATCTTCAAGCAGTGTATTTGTGGTTAGGTATTTTTTAATTCCCTTAGTGCTACTTTAGTCCAAGTCAAGATGCGCTCACCTTTCCTTTTGCCTATTAGATGGTGCTGTATCGATTGCTTTCTTGAAATCCAAACATATATTGTCCACCATGTAGTATAAATATTAAAAAAAAAAATTCAACTCTGACCATTTAAAAAAAAAAAAACCACCAACTCATAAACTTGGTCAATTTGCAGCGGGTTCTTTACTTGTAACCTTCTGCACGAAATAAGGCTGTTCAAGGTGGTGGACCATGGTTAACAGAAAGGAACAAGGTAGTAGCATTTTTTTTTCCTTTCTTGTAATTTTGTCTTGCTTGCACTTAGAGTTGGAAGCTGTCTTAATTGGTACATGTTTTTGTGGTTGGCATTCTGTTGCCTGTTTTCTTAATGGGAGGGTCTGGGACAGGGTGCATGGATTTGCGTAGCTTTTCCAAAGGAGGCTGTGTGCTGGTACCCCTTGTCTCTTCATTCACCCAGGGCGTGGGATCACTTTTTGTAGCCAGAGTAGCTTTTTATTACTATTTTTACATTATTTTTTAGATTTGAAGATGATTGGAAAAACTCGAAATTACTTTTCCAAACGAAAGGTATAATAAAAATAGAGTTTGGATTTTGAGCTTCCCATCTTCTAGTATTATCCACTGAACTGAATTTTCTCCTTTTGGGTTTTTTTGGGTTTTTTGGTTTTGTGTTTTTTTTTTTTTTTTGGCTTCTGTGTAAATGTAGATGTCATCTTGAGGCTTGTGCTGAACTGAAGCCTGTGACTTGTTTCAAGTTGCTGTGGGGTCAAAGCCCTGTTTGTTCTTTGGAGAGGGACAGATTTTCTGTTTCATCACCCATTGCGATACAAACTCAAAAGCAAAAAAAATCCTTTCGCCTTGCTTTTGGCTCCGGCCGTACTGTTAGTCGTGTCTCTCTGAATCTCATCAACAGCCAATTTTCCTTAACTTGTGTCCGGAGTCGTTCTTGGGGGTTACAGGCAGCCCTTCCCACGCCAGCGCGAACGCTCGGCGCTGCTGGCTCCAGCTGGGAGAGGACCGTGTGCCTCTGGAAGTCAAATGTCAGATCCGATATGATGAAGCGATATCATCGTGCCGCAGAAGCACCGTAAGACAGGCTTTTACCTTAAAGATCATACAGGAATAACAAATTTAAACTAGATTTAGTTCAATAGCAGTTCTATCAAAGGGTGACAAATAAAAGTCAGTTGTGTCCATGGGGAGCACTATTTTCTTGACAGATCGCCTTGGCTGTCTCCCTCTTGGTCTTTATGATCTTCCCAAGGCTGATGAAAGCCTGGGAAGTGTGAAATATGTGCAGTACTTTTTAAATTTTTTTTTTCTTGGTGTCAATTTTAAAAGTGCCTAAGTGAGTAACAGGACTCCAGAGTGAGCTGGAGGAACAGGATTAGACCTCATTTCCCTCCTAAGGAAAGCGCCCTCCCTCCCTGCGGTCCCTCCGCACGTGTGACTCCAGGCGAGCAGTGGGAGTCCGGAGCCTGGCCGAATCCGGCTGGAAAGAAACCTCCGCTCCTTCCTCATGCTGCCTCCCGCGGTTTTCAACCTGTCGGTGGAGATCTTCCTAACGAGCCTCATCTCTCGGCCAAACCTTAGCCATCTCCGATTTGGGGTGGACGGTGAAGAGGGGGGAGGCTTGGATAGAATTCAGTAGGAAACTGCCTCTTGGATTGCAGGCGCAAATACCTTCGGCGTTAAGCATGCGCCTCTGGACAACCACACGCCTGAGGCTGTGGCTAGAAAAAGCTGATATGCTGATGTCCTCGCCCCTTTTTGGAATCAGAGAGGCAGTTTCTTCCTATATTCTTCATTATTTCTAGGCTTATAATAGTGGCACCTGCTAAACATTCTGGCAAAATAGTTGTAACTGTTGGCAGGTGGGTATCAATTTGTAAAGATACATGAGAATTTTATGTGGGTTAAAAAAAAAAAGAAAAAAAGTTATCAATGCTAGTTTAAAAAATTGCATTAAAGGAGAATTTCTTCTGACCACAGTGAAAGGCTGTAACAAAACACTATTAAGGTGTATTAGTACCACTTAAGGATTCAGAAAATGAAAGCAATCCATATGTAGATGTTTTATTTTTCATTAGTAATAAAATGTTGTTTTCATTCTGACAGCTTAATAACATATGAGTTGGGAAAGCCTAGGAAATTACTATTGGCGAGAAAAGCTATAAGGACATCTCTTTTGCAGAAAACAGAAAATTAGCTTGTAGGAAGTTGATGGGTGTTGATACAAGCAATGATCAGATGGGAACCTATTGCTGGGGTACTAATGAAAATAAATATTTGTGGAGCCTATAATAGACACAGACCGTTCGGCGTTGCACTGTCACCCTGCTCTAGAGATGCCTTTTTTAACAGTGATTTATTTTTATTTTTTTCCTTAACCAAGTGATTGTCAATAACAGTGGTTGTAATTGAAAAAAGATTAACGTAGTAGTGAGTGTTGCGAACCTAAACGTGAGAAGACAGTGGAACAGTATCGGAGGCACACAAAAAACGAAGGACCCCCCCAAACAAAAAAAGAAGGAACCCTCCCCCAAACAAAAACCCTAGCTGAGCGCCGGGGAGTTGCGTCTTTCATTTCCAAATTTTGTGCGTCTTAATTTTGTTCCGCTGTCACGTTGGCTTGGGGGCGGGGAGCATGGAATCAACCTTGCATCTCCGGTAAGGGCGAGCGAGCGTGGCTGTCGTGGTAGTTGTGTGTGCTGGGTGGCTGGCAGTTGCCTACAGTTACTTCGCGTGTCTACCAAATGCATCACTAAAACAAGATGAGCTGTGTCCTGTCCCTGCTGGTCACCAGACTCGCCGGCGGGTTCTTACATGTCTGTGCGTTCCTCTGTCAGCATCTTCCACTTGCGTATTTGTTTCTCCCGCCATGTGCCCCGACGAAAACGGCACCTGTGTCTCATCTGCTGTAGGTGTTCCGCCTACCTCAAGAGGTAAACATGGTATCCTAGAGTCGTATGGTCACAGTCTTGTTCTTTTTTACATAAGCACTAGTGCGCGCGCACACACACACACACACACTGGAATGTATATTCTCCTCCCCCCGCCCCCAAATAACCTCTTGACCTGATCCTTGCTGTAGCCACCACCAACTCCTCTTGCAAATTGGATGCTGCTTTAAATGTGAAAACAAATGTTCAAGAAGCTATAAAACCTGAATGAAAGCTAAAGCTGAATTTATAAAGCCTTGTTGCATATGAGCCAAAAGTGCAAAAAGCTCTATATAATGACTAACCTGCCACTCATATAAATATAAATATATATAAATATATTAAAATCAGACTGTTCTACAAAATTGTGTATTTGTATTTTTGTGTACGTACAATTTTCTGCTAAGCAGAAGGAGGATGTAGTATAGGATGATGTGAGAAGAGATTTTGTTTAATCATATTTCTTTGTTACTTATTTTTGTTAACATCCAGATGCCTGTCTTTGTCTTATGTGTATGACACTGTTCGAAAGGTGCAGTATCTCTCTCCCGCCCGCGTATGAAACCTCCTCCACCATGGCGGAGCCGGGTAGTGCTACACATCATCATCGAACCCCACGATACGCCTAGGTCTTGAGCTTAACAAGGGCTGCTCATTCAGCTGGAAGACGATAAGTTTCGCACTGGTACTGCATGGGTGCGTTGTGTCGTTGCTCCTGATAGTAATGTCAAATACTCGTGCGCTGCCCGCTGGCTTTTCACACAGGCGTTCTCCGAGCACGCTGTCTGCGTGCGATGTCTTTGCTGCTGGTCCTCAGACTGAAAGTTCAGGGGGTTGAGAAATGAAATCGCGTAGTTTGGGAGGGAGGATGAATAGATCCTTGTGTTAGGAAGTTGCTTATGGCAAAAAAGACGCCGGGGAGGCGGTGCTGCATCTCACAGGGGAGTGAATCTCAGGTACCACCACCACGGAGGAGGATGGGAGGAAGGTGCCGCGGCGCTCGTGTTCCCCACAGTCTGAACGCTGCTAAAGTGTATTTTTGCCTTCAGGAAGGCAAGCTGGCGAGGTAATAGGTTGTAACTTTCCCGTGCCACTTCAGACACATCCTTCCACCCCAGGAGTTGCACGTGAGCCATGTGCGTCTCTGGTGGCTTTGTGGCAGTTTGGTCCGTTGCTGTAGGACGGTTGTAGCAGTACTGGGTAGCTGAGGTCCGTCTCCTCATGGCTTGGTGTTCTTGCAGTAAAGATACTGATTTTTCAGAAGAATATTGTAAAATCTTCTTCAAATCACTGTGTTTATCTGCAAGATGCCAGTGGGTCTACTCTGTTGCAAGGAGAAAAGTAAGAGGTTTTCTCCCTTAGTGCGCTGCAGAATCGTTACTGACCCACCACAGAGGCTGGGGGCAAAGGAGAACCACATAAAACGGGATGTAGTGGAAAAAATTAAAGCAAAGCTTTGGGCACGAGGTGGTGGAAGTTCACCTTCCAGTTCCACCACAGGTTTGCTGCAGACCCTTGAGGCAGCCCGGTCCTTTCTGCCTGCATCAGTGTTCCCATCTCCGACATGCAGGGGAGAGTTAATATCCGTCGCATCTTCCTCAGGCAGCAGATGCTGCGGAAGTATGAACCATCAGCTTCTTCCCTTGTGTCCTCGGCTCGCTCCCTTTTTTTTTTTTTTTTTTTTTGCTTTTTTTCTTCTTTTAAACTTAATTTCTAACATTGTTTGAACTGAATTTTGGCCCAGGGAGAGCGATACTGCATCTTTACTTGTAGGGCTCATATTTATAACAATGTGTAATGACTGTAGCAAAAGTCCTTGTTTCTGTATGTGAATGGACAGAGAAACAAGTGCTCTATTGTATTGATTAAAATAGTTAAAATGAGTCCTGTATCATTGTATCTCCTATTCTGGATTAGTGCCTTTTGGACAGTAGACTGTTCTGTAATTAAAATGTAGTATAACTGCTTTTTTGTACAGTTTTGTTTTAATAAAACTTTTTTTTAATTTGTGTTTATTTTAGTATTGTACCTATTAGAAAATAAAAATGTATAACTCAACGATGCTGCATTTCTTCTATAGTTCTTTTTGTGCAAAGCTGTCTGGGTGTGAAAGCCTGAGAGAGGCCTTGGACGCGAGTAAGAGCTCAGATGTGTCTGGAGAACGGAATATTCTCTACAATTACAGACTCGTTTGAGAAAGACTTTGGTCTTTGTGCCTTCCCTTTTTTGTGGGGATGGTCTCGGGGAGGGATGAACGTGGCGGACCCTGCGGTGGTACAGTTGAAGCGGTGGCATCCCTTGGCATTTGAGCCATGGGCTGGTCCCCAGGGCCTTTGGGGGCTCTTTCCACCAGCAAGAGATCTTCAGAGTAGAGTTTTAGCTCCTTTGAGTGCGGTTGTGTTTGTCACAAGTAAATGTGCTGGTCATATGTTAAGGTAGTGGCCAAGGAGATGGTGCAGGCGAGGCAGAAAGGGGCACTTCTCTTTGGAAACCTCCCCGGCCAGGCTCTGGGAGCCTCGGAGGGCTCTTGGGGTCCCACCCCAACATAGCTGGTCTCGTGGTCGAGGAGCTGTTTGTTGAAGGTCTGCAGGGAGCAGACTTCGGGGCCACTTGGTAATAAAATATTAAAGACATCGAAGTAAGGAGCACAGGTATGATTCTGAGAAGCCAAAGGCATGAGGATGCTTTGGCTGCCCTTTTGTCGTGGCCTAGTTGTGGTGCTCAGCATCCCGGGGTCTTGAACCAGGGCCCGCGGGGAGGGGGAGGGAAGATCTTCATAAAAACAGGAAGGAGTTCGCAGAGCTGGTGTCTGTGAATTAGCCAGGTGGCAGAAAAGACTC
The DNA here is from genome assembly GCF_023634085.1 of Falco cherrug. Classification (NCBI taxonomy): domain Eukaryota; kingdom Metazoa; phylum Chordata; class Aves; order Falconiformes; family Falconidae; genus Falco; species Falco cherrug. Next base: position 71,934,180 of record NC_073702.1, on the reverse strand, counting down.
TGAAAGTCACAGAAGTTGATTTATTTATTGAACGGTGCCTGGATTCTGCAATACTGGTTAAAATCAGTACGTGCAACAGTGCTTTGAGAGGGATTTTGGGGGGTTGCCCTGGATGGACACCCCCAGGAGAAGGGTCAGGGCAGCTCCGATTTTGCTGGAGCTGCAGGTGGTGAATAATACACCGTAGGGCTGGAAGCACCTTCCAAACTGGTCCTTGTGCCTCTCAGAGGTCATGGGGGGTGGGGGGTGGGGAATCTCTGCCCCCATGTCATCAGCTGCTAGATGGGCTCTGTTCACTGAGGGTGTTTTTCTCCTGGAGGGAGCAGGCTGGTGATGGGAGACTAAACCTCCAGGGAGTGTGTGGCTGTCACACCCGCCCAGCCCCGCTGCCACCTCCTGCCTCCCAGCTTTCCAAAGGAAACAGTAAAAATAACAAAAAAAAAGGGCCTTGCTGTACGTCTGGGTTAGCGCCGTACCTGGAATGGAAGGCTGAACCCCTAGGACTGTTGGCTTTTGAGCCATTTTTCTCACTGGGTTTTGTTTCTTTTCAAGTTAATGGCCCAACACATGCTCTTTCTTGCTAATTTCCCCGTAAGTGGTGACCCGTTGGAACAACTGACTTGGCTGCTTCACCCGTCAGGGCCCTGGTCCCAGCCCACCCGCGCGGAGGGCAGTGGGGGAATGAGAAGGAGATGCGCGGAGAGCAGGAGTGGTGGTAACAGGGCTTCTCCCAGCATGACCGGGGACGCACAGAGCCCTTTCCTGAGGACAGCACTCCCTGGCACTGCCCTGGGCAATGGGTGAAGGCTGATGCTTCACAGATGAAAACAAGGAGTGCCAAAAAGCTCAGTTTGGACATCTTCTAAAAAAAGAGAAACAGACAGCAAAGGCCTGCGCTTTGCAGAAAGCACCGCTTCCAGCCCATTTTGCGTTTTGGATTTTTTTTCCTTGGGGAATCAAGGCACATAGTTGGGGAAAAAAACTTCATCGCAGGTGGGTGGCCAAAGGTGAGCAAAATCCCACTTAGGAATCCACCCAGCTGGTGGCACAGCATCTCCTGGCATGGCCCGGTGCAGCCAGATGCCCATGGCACGAGCCCCCGGTGCTGCCCACGCGCCACCTTGGCTGCAACCCAGCAGCTCTGATGACCCCCGCTCGCCTGGTGCAGCAAAGGGTGAGGGCAATGAAAGCGGTATGAATTTGAAGGAAGCAAGGAGAAAAGGTGGGGTTTTGTGGGTTTATTATTGTTATTATTTATTATTTTCCTGCTGTTTTGATCGGTGCCTTTTAGAACCAGCTTTGGCTGGAGAACAGAAACCGGAGTGCGGCTGCGGTGCGGGGAAGGTGTTACAACTGCCTTCCGGGAAGAGCAAGGTTTGAACAAAGTAACAGCACTTCAAAAGGCTCCTGTGTTTCAGCCAAAGATGATTTTTTTTTTTTTTCAGAAGGTAAAACATTAAAGGGAAGTGGCTTAAAAAAAAAAAAAAGGCAGCTGTATTTTTCTGCACCGATTGCAAAACAACACTGATAAAAATATCCTTTGCTAAATGACTTTCAGCAGGAACTGTGGAATCAACACAGACTTTGTTGCTTAAAAAAAGCAAACCACAATCAAAAAACCCCACCACCACACCAAAACAAAATAAACCACCCCCACCCCAAAAAAAACCCAAGTCAAACCCTGCCAGTTGTTTCCAACATGAAGCCACATTTTGGAGAAAAATGTTGGCAAAGCAAAAGAAAATGACGTGACCCAGGGAGGGAGTTTGAAGGACACGTTGCTGCCCTGAAGCCTTGGTGGGGTGCGTAGGGGCTCTCACTGCCCAGAGGCCAGTTGGGTGTAGCTGGGGGTCTCTGCAGCCTGCGCAGCACCAGCCTCCTGCCCGCAGCAGTGTGTAACAAGTGACAGGACAAGAGGAAACAGCCTCAAGTTGCACCAGCTGGGGGGGGTGTGGGGGGGTGTGGGGGGGTGTAGCTTAGATATTATGAAAAATTTCTTCACCGAAAGGGTGCCCAGCACTGACACAGGCTGCCCAGGGAGGAGGGGGGGGAGGCACTGTCCCGGGAGGGATGTAAAAGACTTGTAGATGTGGCGCTCGGGGCCATGGGTTAGTGGTGGGCTTGGCAGTGCTGGGTTAACAGTTGGACTCGATGATCTTAAAGGTCTTTCCACCCTAAACCATTCTATGACTCGGCACCCACAGAATGTGAGGTGAACATTCACAAACCCCCAACCCCCCAGCCAGGTTGAAGAGTCCCCAGGAGCCCTCCCACCCTGCCTCACAGTGTCCCCAGTGCCCAGGGCTCATCGACTGGCTGGGCGGCAGCAGGGACACGAGGGGACGCGCCTGCCCCCACGCACCGGCTCAGTTCCGGGGGGCCAAACGCAGGTGGGTGGTTGGCAGCACTTGTGCCTGCGAGCAAGGCTTGTGCACACCAAGAGGCTCCATGAAGTGCCGGCAAAACTCACCGGCACCCCAGTGTCCACGGCAGCGTCCCCGGGGTTGCGACGGGACCCCCAGGGCAGACAGACCAGATGGGGAGACCTCCTGCTGCCCGGCCTCGCTGCCGCCATGGACAGCAATGAGGGACAGCATGTGGCTGCTCGGAGGACACGTCTTATTTTTCACACAGCAGATGAACAACCCCCAAGACCATCTCACAGTTCTTAGTCTGGACACCTGACCATAAAATAAATCATTTTTTCAGCCCTACGCCTGCAGTTCTCTTTGCAAATCCCCAGCCAGGACAGACCAGCTCTGGCAGCAGCCACCATCCCTTTCCCCTCGCGGCTGGGCAAACCCCCACCGAGCTGGGAGGAGCCCCTCTTCTCACCCATCGCTTGCTGCATCTGTGCAGACCTGGGGAAATCCGGTGACGCCAGGCTGTAATCGCGTCACAGTGTTCAGCACCAAGTTCAGGCTGATCTGTTTTTCCAGAAGGATCTTTCCCCACTCCGGCTCCCTCCCCACTAGTCAGGTCATGGATTTTTAAGCGGTTTTCCTGCAAAACTTGTTCCACCTCAGCCGGCATCCACCTTCCCTGTCCCCAGAGCACTGGGGCCATTGGCCTGGGTTTGGGGGGCTGCAAGCAGTTGGATTTTACAGCCAAAGAAGGAGCAAAGAAAAACCTCTGCAGCCAGGAAGGGCAGAGCCGGTAGCAGTCCACCAGCTGGAGACCATGGGGGGAGCACGACCAGACCTCCATCTGCTTTTATTTAGTGCAACGATAGGAAAAATTAGTATTAAGTAAAGCCTTGCCCTGGCTCCGTGCAGCTTCATGGACCCGTGGTCTGTGACAAGGATTCCTGCATCTCAGCGGCTGTAGGCAAAGCGCTATTTCCCCAGGCATCAAAGAGGAGGGAGGATGGAGGGAACGTAAAGTGCGGGTGTCTGCGCATCGATGGGAAGGTCCCAAAACTGCAGGCAAAAGGGCAAAAGTCTCATTTGAAACAGATCTCAGCACCCTCAAGTGACCCTACTCCATCACAGGGCTGCGAACGTGTCTAAACATTTTGGTGATACGAACTGGATTAACAAGGCGCTGACTTACCGGCTCTAAAGATGACGTTTATTTAGGTACTGCAGGCTGCATTACATGTATAATACAATATTACAGTAATTTAGTATTGTACAGAAATAATTAAAAACTTTACAGCTCATTACAAAGTATCTTTGGATTTTAGCTCATTTAAAGTACACCGATCAACATGTAATACCACAGCGTAAATAGCCACTCTTTATATACACAGACCCACTACATTTACAGAAATCAACAGAAGGACGAGCTGGAAAGGTTTTCCCAAGTCACAGCAGACGTTAGCGGAGGTGGAAAAGCAAAGCACGGGGTGGCTGCAAGGAGCGCACGCTCGGGCACGCCTGGGGAATGTCCGAAGCGAGGTGGGAACGTGCCGATGCAGACCCTGCCCGTTATGGCTTGGAGCACGGCTCCCGTACCAGCTTCAGAAGCCGTTTGCAGGGGGAAGGGAGGGGGAGAGCAGCTGCCTTCTCCTACCCAGCACAAGCACTGCTCTAAGGCTGGGGAAGGGGAAAGGCTCGTGACGCGTCCCCACCGCCCTGCGCCAGGCACTCCCCGGCTCTCGCCGGGTCCCAGGAGCCCCGACCCACGTCCCTGCTCTCTCCACGGCGGCATTTGGATGCTGGAGCCCGGCAAAGGCTGAGCCAGGCGGTGGTGGGAGGCTCTGCCGCTGGCCAAACCAGCCTGGCCGGAGGCTTGCGGGCAGGCAGAGCAGCCGAGCCGTTCTTGGGGGTGAAAAATACGTTGGTGGTTTACGAGGAGGGTGGAGAGCACAGAAACCAAAGCAAAGATGGATAAAGGAGATGTAGGAACAAGACACTTGTTTGTGACCCCAGCTCAAAAGCGTTTCGTAGTGTGACCAGTCTGTACCTTTACTTATCACGATCTTCCTTTCCTAAAAGCCAGGCAGCCTCGGGGCTGGGCTGAAATCCACCTGCTGACCCCGGGGGTAAGGCACTGCGAAAACAGGAACTCTTGTGCAAAGAACTGGCAGTACCAGCGCAAGGACAACACAAGCATCACCGCAGAAAAGACTCTTCAACAGCTCCATTACTGTACAAACAGGCCTGTGCAGCACCCAAGCTCATTTCGTACAGGTTTTCATGACTGACCGGTAGGAACGAGGAGGGGTCCCTGGCTTGCAGGAGAGCAAAGAGATGTTGAACGTCCCACCCGGCAGGCAACAGCAGGGAGCTTCCATCCCAACCACTGACAAAACCATCTTGCTCAGGACTCGGGCAGTATTACCACACAGAACTCGTTTCTATTAGTTTTCCTCAACTAAACTACATCATTAAATAGCAAAGAGCCCAGGCCCTCAAACTGAAAAGGTATTATTTTGGACACAGAGATCAAAACACCATGAACATGAACCAAGAAAAACCTTGGCCTGGTTTGAGAAAAGCCCATAAAGTCCCTCCGAAAAGCATCTTCTTGGCTGCCTCGGAGCACGTGACACCCAGCTGCAGAGCCCCGCGCCCCGTGCGGAGGAAGGGACCCGCAGAGCTGTGGATGGGGGTCCGGCCGTTACCTCTCCTACCCACCAACATGATTTCCTATGCTCAGAATCCGACACCCATCCACAGCTCCGGGATACAGAAAGCAAGCCTGCACCACCGAGCAGACACAGGAGATGTGACACTGTTGCAAATTACAGTTCCTGCATTAACTATTCCTCTTCCCTGTATAAAGTGCATGAAAATCTTGGAAAATATGCATAGTTTTTAAACACGCCAGCCTCAGTTGTTGAGCAGTTCCAGTTAAAAGCACCTCCTCCTTTATGCTGAGCATATTTTTACAATGTTATCGATTAAAAAAAAAGCACCAAACCCAACAAAACCCAACTATATTACTTGCATTATGGTTTTAAAGTGTTTTCTGGTTAGTTGGCTTAGCTGGTGCAAAGTAACAGATGGCTTTGAGCAGAGGGACGTGCACTCACCGCGCCAAAAACCTGGAAAATATCTTTACAAGAAGCCTCACATGCCCAGGAAAGCTGGGGCAAGCAGAGGGAGTCAGAGAAGTCCTCTAAGAACATCCTCACAGTCAAATTGGATTTGTTTGGCTTTCTGGAGCTTGTGCCACATTGGGGTGATTCAGATATTTGTTTTTGGGGCAGGTGTCAAGGTGGAATTCGAGGAGCCATTTCATTTCGGAAGTCAAACAAGATGGTAAAACCCAAGAGAGCTATGAGTAAAATCCTCCCTCTACCAAAGTCAACGAGGTGCTCTGTTAACAGAGCCACTTCAGTCACACTACTCATCCACTGACGTTTGAAAACATACCAGCCATATTTAAGATGTTTGCTTCCAGGACAAGGTGGAGGAGGCAGCAAGTATGTTCTGTTCAAACTGCGCTTCATACCCCCTAAATACATACAGCACAGTTTTGCAACACAACTAAGAGCGTGTGGAAGAGGAAACCCACCCCGTATCAGTCGGCTGCAGCCTCTGACCACGTGCCCCAGATGTGCAAACACTGAAACAGGTCCTTGCGTGGTCAGAGCTGTAGTACAAATACAGCCAGAGGAATTTATAGTGGATGGCGTAAACAGTGAACTATTAAAGGAACTGCCTTCTGCTTGACCCACCCACTCCTGCGACCTTGATACCTTTGCACCGGTCCTGCAGAAGAACTCCAGTCTTCAGAAACAGCGGTGCAAGAAAAGAGGCTTCAAAAGGACTTGGACACGTTCTTCCCTTCATATCTCCCCCAAAGGGGCACCTAGCAAACATCAAGAAGTTTTAAAGATATCCCTAAATCCAGTAAATGAAATGCTGAGACTAAAACCCACAACTATCGGTTCGGGGGCTGTTTCACATTAGCTAGCTTTCTGCAGCACATCAGAACAAAGTGCAATTAGAAAAACGGTAAAGGTGGATTTTAGAAACCTTACAAGGCAGTACAAGAGGCATGACATTAATTAGTGGGTGGTCTTTCATCAGCAAGACTTGTCATACCCCAAAACGAAACACTGTTTTGTTGCATGACTCTTGTCTCTAAAAACAGTTACCATTTAAAAAACCAGGATTTTGGCATCTGTATTCTTTACTACTAAATTTCTCCAATCGTTTTGGTTCGAATGGACAGGAGCATCGTGCAAAGGAAAAAAGAGGAAAAACTGTACACTAAAAATATCCTTAAAAGCTGGTCTGTACATTTTATATTAAGATTTCTTTACGGAAATTTAGGAAACACTGAAACTAGTTACACAAAGCTGAAAGGATATATGAATCCCTGGCAGTACTATGCATGCTGCATTGTAACCCATCCCACTTATTTCTGCTACAGATTAGTTTCTATTTTAATTTTATTCCTTCTGCATAAATGATACTAATTACAGTAAATCAGCATAATTATCTCCTTCGCTAAGCATCCCTATCTCCTTTGATGACAATGTATCTTTCCCTTGGACCTCTGAACCAGATGGCTAAGGCACTTAGATACCAACGTGCAGCACAGGCAGCATCTAGATACATGTTAAAGTTTAATCATTAATTTAGCACCCTAAATATTCCCCACGTACATAAAACATCTATTGCTCAAGCTGTCCAATCCCCCCGTGATGACTAAACAAGACATAAACAGCTCAGAATATAAAAGTCTGTGGCCTTTCTTGATTTGTTAGAAAACGAGCGTGTGTACATCCATATGTGCACAGGTATATATACACACGCACTCAGTGATACATAATTTGTGCCACAGGCAGTTAAAAACTAGCAAGGGTTACCAAAAATAAAATCAAGTTTTATAAAAGCCAGCCCAAACCTCCCGTTTTCAAGAGAGATATTTTTGGGGGGGATTAGGGGACAACTCTGCAGCGGTTCGGCTGGGTTTGCTTCCGCGTGCCGCTGGGACGGTTTAGCTGGCGACGGAGGCACCTCCTCTTTGGATCGACACTCAGTACGGTGCTAGTAGAGCTCCTCTGTGCAATGTCAGGCGGTGGATGATTGTAAAGCGCAAACATTTCATATTTTAAAATAATAAATAAAAATAAATAGACTGGATTGATCCCATTACAAGGACAGTGACCCTCTGCTTTGCATAACTGGTAAAAAATCCAAGTGTCTCCAAAGGCTGGGGGGGAAAATCAAAGCACGTGAGTGCTGGTATCTCTGCAAAAATCCTCTTCGCCCACAGGGTAGAACCGATGAGGAAAAGGTCCTGCCTCCCTGGGGCAAGTGAGACAGGGGATCCTGTCACGGTGAGAGCGCACGTTAAATAGATTAGACAGCAGATTCACTCCACTCCCCTCCCTCCTAAAAAGGAGGGATCAAAAGTAATACAGAGCAGGTCACTGGCCTTCTCCCCTCCCCAACAAACCAGCCAGAAATACTGTGCTGATCTCCACAGAAGGAGAGAGGGACAACAGGAGAGTCATCAGAACAGGCACTAGGCTCAGGTCACATCAACAGAAAGCTGCTGCTTTTTTAAATAAAGGGGGGGCTGGAGTTCTTTACTTCCAAGTAAAGGTTTCCGTGTGCTTCTCTGCCTGTCTGGAATCATTATAACCTTGCCCTTTCACCATGGATTATGCAATACGGACACAGCTCTTAAGAAGTTAGAAAAGAATTGTTATTTTGGGGAGGGTTTGGGTTTCATTTTAGAATTGCCGTTCACACCAAGAGAAACACCAGTGTGTGGGCAGCATTCTGTAGCTCTTAGAAAACCGTGCCATAATTTGAACAATTTACATGTCTCTTCCTTCTCTGAAAGGTGGAAGAGAGCAAAGCTTACACCCACCCACCGCCACGAGCTTTCACCGGCTGCCATCAGTCATACCCTGAAGCGTCACAATTTTTAACAGGAAACGAAGGATGCAGATCCAGCACCATGACAAGGCAAAGAGTTAACATGTCAATCACCCAAAGCAGAGAAAAAACCCCTTCATTAGTGTTTGCCACAAACTAGAAGTTCACGCGGTTGGTTTAGCTTCCCGAAGCCAAAAGACCTGCTCCGCTGTCCGCCTTGCGGTGTTCGCTGCGGTGGGTAGGGCTGTCTCAGTTTGCCCAGGATTTCCTGTTCTCTGCATTTTTCTGGCTCTTCTCCAGCCGCAGGGTGGATCCTCCTTCTGATTTTGCCAGGGCTGTGAGCGAAGCCAGGTTGGAGGCTGAACCAGAGAAGCTGCCACTCTTCCTGTTCTCAGCAGCGGCTCCTCCTTGCAACCTCAACCCAGCGCTCCGCCGTCTTGATGGTCCCGTGGCCTTTTTCACTCTGCCTGGTTTCACCAGTAGTCCGTAGCCTGGGTTGCATCTGAAGTACTGCTTCCCTCCGATCGAGCCGTCATTCTTACCTTTGACAAGAAAAGAAAGAAAGATGATAGACAAAACGGCTTTTATTCTGTGCCTACGGTGTGTGACCAGGAGCACACCAGAGAAGAAAGCAAGAAGAAAATGCTGAGAGGGAAAAAGGCTGTTCCCTGTCAATACCCTGTGAAGGTAAACACCCAGGAGGAGAGCACGCTGCCGGCACTAGAGGACGAAGTTGGTACAAAAGCAAAGAAATCTGAAGATTGATACACTTCCTGATACCAAGACAAGTCTTCCAGCTACCAGAGGAGAAGTGGGAGTAGCATTCCCACAGGAGCGAAGATAGAAACCCCCACCAGCTGGCTTTACGTCTGAACTTGAGAAAATGGTAAGATTAGAGGAAGCAGCTGCCTGCGACAGCGGAAGGCTGGACTCCATTCGGGTGGCTCCTAGCTGCAGGCTTGCATTCCAGTGACACCAGTATACTCCACTGCTGAACACCAGCAAAGCCACTGCATGGAGACAGTTACTATGAGTGGGACAGTCCACCTTATTCTTCCTCCCTGCTTGCTATTCAGGGGAATTCTTTAATCTCACCAAAAGCGTTAAATAATCAGTTCAGCCACAGATGCATCAGCACACCAGCAGGAAGAAAGGAGAAGAGACTTCTTTTAAAAGAGCTTTTGCTTTTCTAAGTTGGTGAGAGCCTGAAGTTGACAAGAGTTACTGTTTCCATGTCATAAAACCTCCACATAACAGAAAGAATAATTTCTTCACGCTGATGCTGTTGAGATCTTTCTATTTGTCCCTTTAGATCATTCAAAATTTTCACAATCACTGTGCTGGGTGCCAGGACAGAGACTGCTCCCACCTGTAAAGGGACTCCAAAAAGATACAACAGCTCTTTTTAAATGACAGAAGGTCACCTCTCTTGTTTTACAGGTGTTTCCTTCTCTCTACCACTATTACCGTGTTGGGTGCAATATACCCTCACGTGGCCAAGCACTTGGACTTCTACCTGTTTGTAGTGTGACAAAGATACAAGTTTGTGACCATATTTCCCAAGTGAAGCTCCAGATGTGCTAGAAGCCAGTTACACTCCAACAAATCAAGGACTTAATCCTTGTGGAAACAGAAGGGGAAAAAAAATACCCAGTAACATCAGCAGTTGAGCCCTCAACAGACCAAAAATCTCATAGCTGTTCAACCCTTCCACAGACAGAGAAGCTGATGCTTACCGGGTATGTGCAAACAGCATAATGGACTTAGCACTGTGGACCAGAGCAGCCAGACAGGGAAGGAAGCTGACTTTCCAAAATTGAAATGAATCTGTAAATACCTGTTTTTATTTTAATTTTTAAATAAGTCATGAATTCAGGACTGAGAATCGGGTCTACAACTGTCAAACGGGTTACAGCTACTAACAAACGGGTCAGTTTGCTTTCCAGGATGGCAAACTCCAGAGGGTTTTCTGAAACCAGATGAAAACACACTGTCCAGTTTAGCGTTTATAAGCACACCATGTGCAGGGAAGATAACTGCTCATTTAGTGAGAGTTCTGGATCCTTGACACAGCATTTTATCTTGGTGAACAGTTCCGATTCCAGGGAAGCATGAAGCAGAGACAAATGTGGGCAACTCCCTGGGACGTGCTGATTCACTGCAAACTCGGAATGCTACAGCTTGGTTGCAGGGATTTAAATAAGGGGCTTTATGTGCCCTTGGTAAACCGAGCCCTCTTACTATCAAAGGCAGCAGCACCCACTGCCCGACTACGGAATTTTCAACTACCACACCCTACCTTCCCCCAGTCCTGCATACTCTTGGAGAAAATGAGCCCCATGAAAGCCGACATGAACCTGCAGAGGAGAGGAATTATGAAGCCTGGGGCTCCAGCACAGAACAAATGCCAGCCATCATCTTTCTTTCACATTGTGCTAAAGTCACCATTTTTCTGCATCATGCTACAACAGCACACGTGATCAGAGCCTCCCCAGAACAGCACCCTAGTTTCCAAAAAGTATATATTAGAGCCTAAATTCTGGGAAGTCTACAGCTGTAAAACAGGAATGACAAATGAGAAGCTGAAAGAAACCTTGTATCACCTGTATGTCCTGGTAGTCAACATACGGTTATTTCCTACTGCTTTTCACATATATAGATATATACACAGACAGCAGGTCAAAGGAGGTGATTCTCCCCCCCTGCTCCGCTCTGGTGAGACCCCCCTGCAGCGCTGCGTCCGGCTCTGGGGTCCCCAGCACAGGAGAGACACGGAGCTGCTGGAGCGGGGCCAGAGGAGGCCAGGGAGATGCTCAGGGGCTGGAGCAGCCCTGCTGTGGGGACAGGCTGGGAGAGCTGGGGTGGCTCAGCCTGGGGAGGAGAAGGCTGCGGGGAGACCTTAGAGCACCTGCCGGCGCCTAAAGGGGCCAGCAAGAAAGCTGGGGAGGGGCTTTGGGCAAGGGCAGGTGGCGATGGCACACGGGGGAATGGCTTTACATGAGAGAGGGGAGATGGAGATGAGAGATGAGGAAGAAATTCTTCCCTGTGAGGGCGGCGAGGCACTGGCCCAGGCTGCCCAGAGCAGCTGTGGGTGCCCCATCCCTGGCAGTGCTCAAGGCCAGGCTGGATGGGGCTGGGGGCAGGGGTCCCTGCCCATGGCGGGGGGGTGGGACTGGGTGGTCTTTAAGGTCCCTTCCCACCCAAACCATTCTCTGATTCTGTGATATACATACATACACACAAATAGACTTTTGCAATTTTACAGCTTATTTTAAAATAGCTTGTGAGGGACTAGGTTATCTGTTAAGAGACTGCAACTTATTTAGCCTAAACATTCCTTTGCTCATTTGAATCTCACCACCTCTGTTGCACTTTGGACAGAGCAGAAGCCCACAAGTGAACTCTTTTGACCCAAGGCTTGTCTCCTGCAACTATATACTTCCCAAGCTGCACTATAAAAGCAATCCTGATTCCTACCTCCACTGTAAGAAGCCAAGGAAATAACTGAAAGGAGACACAATTCAGCCAGAGGTCAGTGAGACTAGGTTTCAAAGGCAGACTGGAAAAAGATTACAGCAGGAAAAGATCTTTTATGTTTCCCTTCTCAAAATACACCCACTAATGGGTAATGAAACTCCCCTCATCAAAAAGCGGCATTAAAATAAACACTGCAAACTCTGACATGCTGTCTGCGTTACACCCAGTCCAGATCCTATTTTACCTGAAGGTAAATCCAGTTCGACACCAACCCATGTCCCCTCTTGGAAGTCTGTGGGCCCAATATATCTAACGGTGCCCGTCTTATTTGTGCCAACTGTGACATATTCTCCCTCTTTCAGCCACTCGGGAATTTCATTGGCGTCTTCGGAGTCAGAAATCACCTCCAGTTTTTCTTCTGCTGTCTCTGATCCGTTATGGTTCAGTCCACGGGCAGTGGCTGTGCTCTTTTCTCCTTCTTGCTGCTCTTCTATGCCTAGTGAACATACAGGATCTGTCCCCAGCATGCTTGTAAAGGACTTCAGCTCTGAAGTCTTCACTTTTTGGATCTTGAAGGGGGAGGCTGCAACACCAGGCTGGGACAACTGATCAGGATGAATCTGTGGTTTGGGAAACCCTAGTTCTGAGACCCCAGAAACCATTTCTTTTTTCCTAGCTTGTCCTGCTGACTCCGTTGATTGTTTGGATAACAACTCCTTTTTTGGAGTGGAGGTAGAAAGAAAGGTTTTTGCATCAGTGGCTCCACTGGTATAATTTGCCTGCTCACTTTGAGTCACAGGAGATGTGCAAGATTTTGATTTCAAAGCATCATTTCCATTCACTTCAGTGCTGTCTTTAGGTCTTGCATGAGCACTTTGAAGGCTGAAGGCAGGTAGGCTCTCTCTCTTAGTACTGAGACAGCTTTCTGAAGAAGTGTCCCAGTGCCCTGGCACGTCAGCAGAAGAGATCTGAGCCAGAGGGGGAGCTGGGAAGTCACTCACTGCAGGCATCTGACTCCCCGGCTGAGCCACAGACTCACTTCCCGTGGCAAGGGCCTCAGAGAGGGTGGCTGTCGAGACACTATGAGAAAAGTACCCACTGGAGGCTTCACTCAGAGGACTCGGAGGCCCTTCCTGGGAGTCCTGTGCCTGGGTGTCTCCCGTGGGCTGCTGCGAAGGCACTTTCGGTGTCTTTTCCGGATTCCTGTCCGCCTCAGATGTCTGCACTGCAGTTTCGAATGGCTGTTTCCCAACTTCCTCTTGGTTAATCTGAAACAGAAGAGGATAGGGACCGTGGGGCAATGTTATCCAAAATATCTGGGCTTAAAGGATAGCTACAAGGCCTCTGGGAAGTACTAAGGCCCTCAGCTTATCTAAATCCTTGTGTAGCTGCAATCTCCAAAAGATGCAAGCTGATCCGAAGTCAGCTTTGCAAACCTGGTAGGATTGTCAGCTCATTTCTTCCATTAATAAGAAAAGTGTCAACTAAAAGAAATACGTTCCCCAATATTTACTGAAAAATTATTTATATTACAGGAATGGTCATTTGCTGTTTGAATAGCAGGATTTATATGAAATGTGAAACAGCCATGATCTATAAGTCTCTCACAGTTATTTGGCTTAACTCTCAGGATTGATAAATCATGCCTCTCCAACTAAACTGTCATTTATGTCCCCGTTTCCAAATGCCATTCCCACCTCAATGCCGCCAGCACCACACACTTCCAGAGTATGAAATTAACTGCACCTCATGAGATTAACAGCCCATTTTAGTGATGTATTTCTTGGCTGTAAAGTTTACTAAATCTGATAGATCAATATCTTTAGCCAGCACATGTACTCTAAAAGATTAGGATGTCTCTAAATCTCTTTGGGAGGGAGGGAGGGAGGAAGGAGGCTGCTAATATGAAGGGGATGGGGGGAAAAGCGGTTGGAGGCTGGCAGATTTGTACATTTCCTGCTTTAACTCTCAGGTGTACATCTTTGTTTACCGTTCAAAATTGTGTAGTTTATTGCATCTAGTGGTTAAGTGTTCCAAACTACAGGATTTTCACCTTATTCTGAAGTGCCTTTTCCACTGGAAACGTAAGCAGCATTTGAAGAAAGAGCAATTTGATTGAATTACAGGAATTTCAGAACCAAAGGCTAGCTTGTTATCGCTAAGTGAAATGTAATACAGAAAGTTTTTTGAAATATTCCTGCGGATTAAAGACATATTTTATAGCTTTTCTATGGAGAAGATGGTGTACATGTGGACTCTGGAGCTCTGCTTGCTCTTTGGGTTTTCCCTTTAAGCGTTCAGATAACGTACATTTTGCTAAGACAATAAAAGCACAGTAGGAGAAAGCTGATTTGCTATTTGTAAGACTGAAGTTCTACTGAACTGTGGGAGATCATAGGGCCTATTTTCTCTCCAGCTTAGCAAGAGCCTTTTTCTCACACCAATATCATGAATTGGCTTGAAATATAAAATTGAGAATTAAGCTCAACACTCAGAGTAACAGGCACGTTCTGTATATAGAAAGTGTCAGAGCCTAGCAATTTGCCTTTTAAAGCAGCAAAACAGCTGAATTGTAGGCAGTTAACTGCTAATGCAATCATATGATTAACCAGGCTTTCAAATATAAAAGTGTAACCAGCGATATAGGGAGATTTTACCATGACCTAAGAAAACACAGCAACATACAGTGCATTTAAGTGTCTGACAGCAAAGCAGCAGTAGAAGTGCAACAGGTTTTATGTAGCTAACCCAAGAGTTGCTTTTGCCACCTCTCATTTCCAGGCATGTGGATACAAAAATTGTATTGTCACATCCTGGTACGTGCTTACCTGTTTTATCTTTGCAGCACTGGCATCAATACTGGCAGACTGAACCATAATTCGTGGGACAGTCTGCAGGAATGAAAAACAGAGCATTGTTCACTTAAAGGATTAAATATTGTCCAACTGGCAAACTTTAAAACTTGTATTTGAAATTTTGGAATCATAAACAAACCTTCCATCATGAAAGGATGGAGCATTGCTACTTTATTGCATTCTGATGACATACTCTGAAGGGGTAAAAACCTTAACCAAGGCACCCCTGAATTTTAACACATAAGTACAAGTACAAACACATAGAGTACAAAGTGGTTTTTTATGCAGTCGGTCAAAGACAGACCGCCGAGCAACGAGATGGCAAAGAGATCTGAGGTTGCGCTGGTCTGGCTAGTGAAATCCTCAGCTTTGGTCCACATCCAAAACTCTTTCTCCATCTCCAGAATCTTAATTTGTTTACATTTTAGAACTGTTCACTTTAACTCAAAAAGGAAGCCAGAACAAAGATCTGTGCATCCTCTTTCCAAAGAGGGCATCGCCACTGCCTGCCAAAGTGAAGACTCCACATGCCATTTGCCAATCACGATATACTGCTCCTGTGCCAGAAAAAACACTTCTCTGTGTTTCAAGAGTATCTTCTCTATGATAGCATGGGGCCTGATATGAAGGCATTGACAATAAATGTCCCTCACCTGCTCCATATTCAGGTTTTTATGTTAAAGATTCGAAATAGCCACTCTCCTAAGATGTAACAGCAAATCGTGACACCTGACTATAAATCTTAGGCTAAGCTGCCCATCTGGGCTGTCAATGGCACTGCTGACACAGGAGGGAAAGGCAACAGTTCAATGGAGAACCTTGGGAAACGGAAGCTTGAAGAAAAGGAGACAGGAAAAAAAGGCAGAAACACCTCTCTTTAGCACTGTGGAACATTGTCCTGCCAGTGCAGGTTCATACTTCCAGGGAAAGAGCTCTTTAAGGGTGACATATTACATGATTTGGGAGCAGTCTGCTTTGTTTCTTTTTTCTCCAAGGGACTTGAGAACTCCTCCTGTAGAAATACAAAAGCAGTGCTCGTCTTTGAGACAGCTATTTCTAGTATTTGACAACCTGTTTGACAACTGAAACTTTCCAGCTGAAGGATAAGGTACTCTTCTCTTACATCCCTGCTATGTACAGTGAAGCAGGAATCCGACTAATCCTGTCCCCAAAATAAATAAATGGCTATCATTTATATGGAGATTGCCAGGCAGTAAATGCAAACATGGTTATTCAAGGTAAAAACTAAAAAGACGAAAGATGGACAAAAACCCCAACAGGTTCACAGTGGATCAAACAAAAATTTTAAAGACATTAAAGCTTCAGTTCAATAAAAGAAAGCAGGAGAAGAGGGGATTGCTTGTCATTAAACCTGCTAATTGTAATTACAACACTGGAGTGGGGTTCAGTGCAAACTGGCTTTATTTCAAACATTCGGAGATCTTTACTAGGACATGCACTGGAGTTCCAGGAAGCAGGTGGTGACCCGGAATCAGAATGAATCAATGAAGCTTAAACACAGCTTTAGGACTTGTGATCCAGTGGTTTTCAGACACTTAGTATTCCAGAACTTCAGCTTCCCTTGGAGTAAAGTGGAAATCCTCTAGGAGAAAAGTATTAACCTGAAAACAACTGTAGTACTGATGTGACCGAGCGCAGAGATAGCTTAGAGCTACAAGGTGCGTGAGTACTCTGAGTCGTCCCAAGTATTAACTCAGACATGCAAGAGTAACCTGGCTGTCACAACAGCCAAGTGTTACACTTTAACAAATACTAGAGAGGAGAGGGATTAACTTTCTTAGGAGAAAACCCTGCAAATTTTAGGTTTAATAGAAGCTTATCATGGTGTTAAAGGGAGAAGAGTACTTGGCAGAACACTTATTCTCTCTTTTACAACCATCTTTGAACCATGTGTTGGTCCATCTCCGAGTGCAAAGCCAAGCTATTAAGTATCACCTTTTAATGAGAAAAAAAAAAATTATCTGTAGTCACAAGGCATTAGGGCTAATCTCTAGGCAGCCACTTGCACAGCACTTTAAGCCTTTTGCAGAGGTGCAGATGAACCTCGGTGAAAAGCCAAGACTCTTGAATTCAGATTATCCTAGTCAAATATCGCCATGGTCCAGTGCTAAAAGCACAGCATTTTGGCATCTCAGAAAGGTTGTGCGAAGGAAAAACACTGTTCTTGTTGCTTCCGCGCTACTGTTTGTGATCTGATACAGCAGGGGAAACAGCCTTTTTTTCAGCAGACCTTGTATCAGGAGCTAAAGACAGCTCCGGGCTGTCACACTGGCACCGTAACACATCTTTTTGCCCCATTTTCTCCCAGTATTTGTGCAATCTCTGGGAAGCGCTCTGAGGTTGAGCGTTACTACAGAGATAAGCACTCAGAATTGCAATAAGGAAAAGTATTTAAAGATATTTCTCAGTTCCTTTGATTTCCTTTTCTCCCTTTAAAACAAATAAACAGTGGAAAGTGTGTGTTGGGGTTTTTTATCTCTCAAGAACCTTCAGTCTTACAGCCTGTAAATCCATGAAATCTAAAAAACCCAGTTGATATCAAACAGCAGAAGAAAGAAAATCATTACACTTCAATCATTCCTCATCAAGTTCTCCCCCTGAAAGGATGACAAATCTCAAAACTACAAAAACTTGGCCAAGTAATGTTTAGAAAAACACGGAGAAAAAAGCAATTACGAGAAGTGGCACTTGCCCAACTTTGGTGCTGACAAGAAACAGATGGGCAGAAACACCCTCACTGGCGTGGCAGGGGTAGTAAAACAAATCTTTGTTATGAAACATAGTCAAGTTACTTAGGGGGGGATACTGAAAACAATGTGTTTGACTATCTGTGAAGACATTTACTGGATGAAAAATATTTCTGAATCAAGAGCCAAATTCTGTCATTAAACATTTGTAGATAGCGACCGCTAAACTAGACATATATATTTACCCAATGGCAAAACATTTTTATCACTTTTACAGTGATAATTTCTGGCAAAATTTCTTCAACCAAGCTGACAAAATATGGAGTAAGAGAGGACATGAAAGCAATTCACTTTAAAGCATCTTTGAATCTTAGTAGAACAAAAATCGTCTTTTTCCTAAGAGTTGCTACTCTGTGCAGTGAGTTTACAAGGATTTCTAAGAGCACGTATTTTCTGGTCAGATGAAAGGTCAGTTGGCACATACTTTGAGTAACACCAAGCCATGTTGTTGTCACTAGTGATTAGCGAAATCTGGAGACCAACCCAGTATGTTGGTGAGCTTGAACGGGAAAAGCAACGTGTATCTCATTCCCCTTACAGAGGCACCACAATGAATCCTAAATTAACTCCTCCTCATACCGTGTACTACATATATATAATGGTATCTTCTTCAGTGAGCTCAGAAGAACACATTTGGTATTTCTATATCATTAAACATTCTGTAAAATGCCTCTGACAATGGTGACTGATGACTTCACTACAAAGCCTTTTGACTTCATGTGGCTGGAATAAAATCCTTCAGCGTTAACAACCAATATGCAGAAAGTTCAGTGGCAGTTAACAGAACAGACTGGGCCAGCAGGCACAAGAATTATCCTCCAAGCTCCAGAAATGGCTTAGCCAAGGTTATAGCTGAAGCAGTCCTAAAAGGGCATTATCAGAAAACTTCTACTGCTCTCGTCTGTGCTTTACCATCCGCAGATAGGAATGACTGAGCTCAAGGACTGTCGCACCGACAGTATTACGTTCACATCACCAATTAAAAGCAGCTATTGGAAACTTCTGCAGCAGGGCATAGCAGTTGCTTCATCAAATGTAGTTTCAAATCAGTTTTGAGCACTTGGGATAAAATATTTTTGCGAGACGTACACAGCAATGCAATAAGAGTTCTGAATCCCCTAGTACACAGTCAAAAAAACTGAATCCATTTCAAAGAGGTCTCCCATTTTAGAAAGGTCCCCCCCAAAACATTCCCCTCTGCCCTCAATTTCAAAATAATTTTGAAGTTGTTAATCATTCAATTATAAAGTCTCCTGCATTCCAAAAGGAGATGTGAAACCCAGTACAAGTTTGTTTGGGTTTTTTTGCTGTTTTTTTTTGTTTTCTTCTGTAAAGACACTGTGCATTTAAATATTAAACCGAACAAACTCTTCTTATTCCACCTTCCATGTGTGGAACATTTCAGCCTGTAACAGTACTTTTGAGTTCTAGGTTTCTAATATACTTTATGCAAAATTAACCATACCATTTTCTGCATAGCTAAATTACTTCATTCCTAGGTCCAGGCAGATTAAAAGGGTAATTCATAAGCATTTTCAAGTTATTCATAAAGAAGTTTCAGTGGTTTGCTCTAAGAACTTTAAAAGCCAGTTTTCCGTACTCATTCTGATTAAAATCTATTTGTATGAGGATGATAGCAAAACCCACACTCAGAAAGAAATCAAAACACTAACAACTCAGTCACAAGAACTAGACACGTATGAGCTCAGCCAGCCACAGAGGATCTGTTGAGCTATGCTGATTATAGCATCCAAATGATTCTTTATTTGAAAGTCTGAAAAAAGCCTCCGAGATTTTAAAGAAGGTTCTCTGAGGCCACATTATTTACATTTGATTAAGGAATGTCAGTTCTAGCAATTATACTATGCACCATGCACATCCATGAAATTGTTATTTTTTAATGCACTGCCAGAAAAAAGGCTTTTGTCTATTTAGATAGCTTTTAATTAACTGCATTTCATTATTTTTTTAAGATTAATTACTACGCCTGCATCAGAAGGTGAAAGAGGAAAAATTGACAGCTGCCCTCTCCATGTGTTCATGTCTGCATTTCTATAGCACAAAGCAAAAATGAATTACATTAGCACATGGAAATTCAAGGAGTTTTGTGGGGTTTCTGGTTGGTTTTTTTTAGGATAGCTGTGACTCAAGATCTCTCATTTAAGCCATGTGCTAACAAAAAGACATTTGAGCATCCAACAAGGTTCTTGAGCGTGAATGTGACCAAAATCCACTTACCAAATTGGTCAGAGGAATTTGCTTCTGCCACAGCAATGTCAAAACCCCAAAACTGAAGTTTAAATATGTACATTTTTAATGTTAGCACCCAGTGATGTCCTAAAATGTAATTACGCAGAGTTCCTAGAGATCAGCAGGGTTAGAAGGTAAAGAACCATAATCCTGCTTGGTGCACACTATGAAAGCCTTAGCATGTTAATAAAAAAGACAAGCTTCAAGAGCATGTACATAATGTAATTAAGCACAAATAGATGTAACACTGATCCTCCATCCACGTGCATATTTTACACAAATATTTTAAACTTTCCCCCACCAGCAATAAGGGTCGGCAAGGCTTTAAATCTTGCATGCTGCAGTAATAAGCTTTTTAAAGAATAGACTAGGAAAATAAGGAGCAATTCCAGCAATCCAAAAAGGTTTTAATGGTTGGCTTTTTTTATTTACAGACTACTGGCAATTAATTTAAAGGCATCAGATAATGGAGAAAGTAGGCATTTTCTAACTTAAAAGTATATAAACAGCTTCATCAGAAACCAATCTTTTAGGTACATAAACAGCTTCATCGGAAGCCGTTTTGCTAGTTACATAAAGAATCCTATTATGCCAAATTAATTCAATCTAACTAATTAGAGAGCAGGAAGTTCTTTCAATTATTTTATGTGCTGTCTGAGAAACACACTTGAATACGAGAGCAGATTTCATTAATTGCGGTTCATTATTCTCCAGATTAGTTACTAAACTTGCATCAGAAGGTCAAAGACGGCAATTTTGTTAGCTGCCACCACCTTGACTGGAATGTTTCTGCATTTTTGAAACTGAGGCAACCACTGACTATAAATAAAAACAGCACTAGGAAAAACCATTTTCTTAAGATAAAACTTTTGTATATGCTCGCTTATTTTAAGGTTGATGCCAGCCTAAGCAGGTACATATGATTGAAATAAAAAGCTGCTAAAAAAAAAAAAAGAAGTCTTTTCAGAATGAGTGATAAGAACTCCCATCTTCTGTTTACTCACGCAGAATCAGAGATTGTTAACATGCCCACTCAGAGAGCTGCTTGGTCATGATGAACTTCAACTGCAGTTATAAACTTAGAAAAAGGTTAAGTACTGCTCCCGTGGAAACGATGCTCAAAAGCACTGAAATCTACTTAGCCGTAAGACCCGGCTTACAAGACGCAACAAAACAAATCTGATGCTTTCTGCAAAGATGTACAGCCACCTAACCCTGATAATTTAACCATAACATATTGGAGATTTAATAACAGCTGGGCCAGCCATCTACTTCAAGATGGTTCACCAACATTTTTCCAGAATGTGTTTTAATCACATTCAATAATTAAGTACTATCAAATAATGTAACATATATGCACTGAAAAGGGAGCTTGACAAGAACTTTGGAAATTCTCTTTTACTGTAGTTCTTCGATGAACCAGGAGTAAGTAATAAACTGATCCACTTAGCTTTTTGGTATTTATGTTCAAAACCCTGTTGTTATGTATTTGCTCATTTGCTTTCAGCCAGGAAAGGATGATTTAGATCTTGCCATTTGCTTTGTAAAGCATTCCTTTAGTAATTTCTATTCCTGAACCTAGCTCTCCTAATTTGTTGTTTACAGCAACAGAAGTCCATCAGTTCCCAGTTAGGGGTCAGATTCCTTTGCAGTTACAGCTGAAAAATCCTTTTGCCTTCACCTCCCCCTTACACTTTTTGTAGTTTACCACCTACTCTGACCTTGCACATTCATTTATGTCCCCTACCACTGTATCAAAGTTTTTCTTTTCCTTTTTTTTTTTTCTTCCACAGAACTAAGATGCATTGTTCTGTATTTTCTGAGACTCAGAAATATCATTTTTTGTGTCCTCTCCATTGCACAGTTTACTACAGTTATGGAAGAATTACTAGCTTGCTGTCTTGCTCTGGCAGGTTAGTGATAAGGTGTTAAAGCCGATTGCCAAACAGTGACCCCCATCGCAGTCCCATCACCCACCAAGTACAATAGCCATTCATCACCGCCACCATCTAAATTCTTCTGGCCACATTTGCATCATCAGGCCATTATAAAGAAACAGGAAGAAAGATTACGAGACATGATATTTATGATCTTAAAGCCAGTCTTGCTATAGCAGCACGTATTTATTATTTGTGCTGCACAGGAGCAGCTGTAGATAATTCTGTAACTGTTCTTTCAATTTTTGCTCTCTCTTCTGTGCACTGTGATTGCTAACAGGAGTGAAGAAACCCTGTTTCCTTACTGATAGAGTTGCAAAGAATATCTACAAACCTCTCAAACCAGTGAGGTGTATTTGTAATACAATTGACTTGTTCCATTGCAAAACTAAAAGTAGCAAGGAATTTTAAGATTTCATTTTATTATACAGATCCAATGGTCATGGAAAACCAGGTTGTTCTCCAATGCAACCAAGCATTACAACATCACATGCTCCCGTTTATGTATTAGCTTTTATTTTTAAAAAACAAAGCAGAAATAGCATGTCCCCTCCTATTAAAAGCTGTTCTGTTCATAGAATCATTTAGAATGAAAAAGACCTTGGTGAGCATCAAGTCCACCCACAAACCCAGCACTGCCAAGCCCACCACTAACCCATATCACTGAGCGTCACATCTACACGTCTTTTAAATCCCTCCTGGGATGGTGACTCCCCCCCCTCCCTGAGCAGCCTGTCCCAGTGCTGGACACCCTTTCGGTGAAGAAATGTTTCCCAATCTCCAACCTAAACCTGCCCTGGTGCAGCCTGAGGCCGTTCCCCCTTGTCCTGTCGCTTGTGACCTGGGAGCAGAGACCGACCCCCCTGGCTGCAGCCCCCTCCCAGGCAGCTGTAGGGAGCGATCGGGTCCCCCCTGAGCCCCCTCCTCTCCAGGCTGACCCCCCAGCCCCCCCATCAGACTGGTGCCCCAGCCCCTGCCCGGCTCTGGACATGCTCCGGCCCCCCAAGCTCTGTCTGGGAGTGAGGGGCCAGAACGGACCCCAGGGCTTGAGGTGCTGATTACTTGAGTTTCCATACTAATCCATAATACAAATTAAAATCTCTTTAAATAGCTGTCTTTGTAGTTTAAAAACTGACTTCAAGACAAATAATACAAGACTGATCTCGAACAGTAGGAAGGAGTGGGAACAGGTGGTTAGACTAGAGGCAGGAAATTAGGCTTCATTGCTAATCTCAGCTCTCATTGATTCAGTAAGAATTCAAGAAGTTGTGAAAGGCTCTCACTGCAATTGCAAAGAGCACCTATTTGCATCTTTCAATACCCAAATACCTTTAAAGAAAGCCACTGTCTTAATTTTCATTCTCCAAATTTCATAGATGATTAAGTTTATATGATTCCTGTCTCAACACTAAGGCTGTTTGTTGTAAGCAAAAGGCAACGTGAAAATGTAAAGCATTATATTAGATATGGGAGTAAAATCTGCTCCTCTAATTACTTTGTAAAGAAAACTACAGTCAGATTAAAAATATTTCATATGTGCCTTATTTTTTTGTGTGCTATGCCTGTCATAAGTTACTTTAAAAAATATCTAAGTGCTAGTGCATTTATTTTTGCTCTATTTATTTATTTCTACTTCTGCAATGACAAAACAACTTCCTGTAGTCCTGGGACATTCTTGTAACAGCAAGTTTAGTTGTAGCAAACAACAGAACAGAATGGATCCCAACACAATTAACAGTTTCTTGGGGATTTTAGGGTTTGCTTTGCTTTGTTTTGAGAAAGACATCCTTTATAACATTTAAAACATCAAGAGGTGAAGAAAGTCTAAGTTAACAGGTAATGTACTTCCAGAACTCCAGAGAAGTGAACAAGGTGACAGCAGAGTTAGCTGGATGGTTAACAAAGCATGGACAGAAAGGACTTGCACAAACTTTAACAAGTGAAATCTGGCTCCAGATTTATCTTTGTAACAGTTTGTTAAATCTTCCAGACTTATACTATTGAGTACAGCCTCTCAAATAAAGGAGATATTATTATTTATAATGGATTCTGAATTTCATGTGTTTTTGTTAAAAGACAGTAGCTTTTTCTAGTCTGCTTGACCATGCATTAGCTACTGGTCAGATCACAGAAACCACATCTGGAGCAGGTGGAATTGTGCAGCACAGCATCCAAAAAAAGAAGAAAATCAAATGCTTTTCTGACACATGGAATAGATAAGAGAACGAACAAAAGCAACTGTCCAAAGTACACAGCAGAAGATGGCAAAAGGTGACATGAGCTGTGGTGAGGGGCAGGAGGGAATGGTATATGAAATAACAAATTAAAAATAGAATTACATTTTCCACTTGGCAATACACAAACACTAAGTGCACTTCATAAATTTTACTATTGTTGCTGCAAGCGGTATTACTATAAATCACGCTGGTAGTGTACTTGGCATTTCTAAAAAGCCAAGTGGGCTGAGTGTATCAATAAGTTTAAACAGCACCACTATCTCTGGACAGAATGCAGGAGAAATGCATCACAAAGCTTTACTATGACTAAAAGCTTGGTTTGCACTGCAACAACATATGAAATAGCACTTTGCCAGCAAGTCTAAGAGCACTCACCAATATTACTGCATAGCCTATTTGATTTAATTTTTTTACCTGCTGTGCAAGGGGAGAGGTCTGCCTGCCCTTTTTCTCATCTCTAACAGGAAAGAGAGACTTCAGCAGCTTTGGCATCTGAGGCACAAAGGACTTCACAGGATTCAGGTAGGAAGCAGCAAGGCTACCAATACCTGTTGGAAAAATTAAAAAATGAGAACAGTTATGCTTTGGGCAAAAGAAAACAAAAAAGCCCAAACCAACCCAAACACCCCTAAAAGAATATATTACAAAACTTAACATTTTAATTTAAGATGACATCTTCCAGTGCTCAAAGCATTAGCCAAAGAAAAGCATTGAGTGCTTGCTCCTCCCTTGAAAGGGACATACAAATCTGGGTAGGTCTTAAGTCTGTGGCCCCAGTATATAGAAATGTTTTTTCATCGCATGATGTGAAAAAGCTCATTCTGTGCAATTCGAAACATAAAATGCTTTGTAACTTGCAGAAGCAGAAAAAAAACCAAACAAGCAAACCAAGAAGCAAAATCGAAAAAGGATGTCCATACAACACACAATTTTAATGATAATTACAAAACTTACTAGGAGTAAAAGATGAGAAGATCCAAGTTAAGAAAAAGAAAAAAAATGTTAGGGGAATTCAACCCTCCTTACTCATACTGCCATTTTTCTACACTACTCCCCCTTGAGAAAACCTAGGCAGTAATATAAACATTATTACTATATATCTCAATTATATATTAGGCTGCAAAATATCCATCCAATTCCAGCGCTGCTTACTTTCTGAAACATTAGTAGCCTTACTGTCTTTGCTGTTTTACTCATGTAACAGCAAGTTCTGAGCCCAGCTAGCTTTTGGCTTTAGAAACTGAACTGAGATAAAAGAGCGCATCTTCAGACAACTGTAAACATGTGGCATTTGCCTCTTCACAGAACTAATACCAGGTCTAAAGGAAAGGCTAGTCAGAGTTGCTTAGAGTCCGAGTAGCTTAGCCACAATGCTAAATGTTCCCAGAGAGAGAACTGCATGGACATGGCTCTGGAGAAGAAATTTCTCTGTGCCTCTGAAAGCAGCTCAGCTTTATCTGACATTCAGCTGTAGCAATTTCATTCCATCTTTTAGGAAAGTTGTCTTAGCTTTAGGAAAGACCTTACCCGGGTCAGGTGAGTGGTTCTGCTGCCCAGAGCCTGGCAGAGAGGTACGAGATGGACTAATGCCTCTACTGGAATTTGTGGCACCTTGGGATACATCTTGCTGACTCTCCCATCGGCCCTGGAGGAAAAAAATAGTTGTATTTTTCAAGGTCAGCACACCAGCAAGAGTACAGCAATACTTACATACCACATCAGCCTGCACGGCCCCTTTGCAAAGTTCAGAACGCATAAAGCTGAGGAAAGACCCTTCCCCAGAGGCACTTTTATTTGAAACACCCAGTCCTGCAAAGATAAGCACCCTCAGCATCAAGGCACAGAAAAAGTCTACTTACAGACCTCAAAGCTATAATATTTCACTCAATTATGCAGGTGTGTTTTGGAAGTTGAGTACATTACAACCAAGTGGAAGTAAAATGGTACTGTCTGCCCCAAATTCATAAATATTTTGTTTATCTAACTCGGGAAGCGGTCGCGAGTGAAGTCTGGATGTAGAGGGTCAGAAGGAAGGGATGAGGACAGACAGAGCTCTGAACAAGAAAAGAAATCAGACCTTAGACCTAACGGCTGGACATTAGTGCCCAGGGTCCGAGAATGGATGAGCTGATCGGATCACAAGGAAGCAACTGTAGTATTGCAATTTTTTAAACAGCTTGGAAAAAGAGAGAGATGGAATACACAACAACAAGCTGCGGATACCAGGAGCCAAGAAAAAGATTAAGTAAAGACAGGTTAGAGTTTTGACATGGTTAGTGAAGATTAAATATGATTTTCAGATCTGCAAGAGCCTGAGTGTAGATGAATGGGAAGAAAGAGTGACTGAGAAAGTGCTAGGCCATCTGCCTTTCCAGGATTCTCTAGCTGGGTTTTCACATGGATTCCAAGGGAGGTACACACCAACCTGCATGTGGGGTGCGATTTCTCTTGCTTTTACAAAGGTCCACTGTGGTATTCCATCTTTCATCTCAACCTCATGGCTCAGAAACCAGCTCAACAACAAAGTCTGTTGGCTAGCAAAGAGAATCTCCAAGCTAGTCTTTCACACCAGTGCACAAGCATCAAGAATCTACAGGGCCAAATCATTTTTTCTTAACTCTGTCATCTTGATACGTAAAATCATTTACAGATTTGCCTACAATTACACTAAGTGACTGGGCAGAAAGTGTCTCTGCTGAAAGTTTCATGTGGTTACAAGACAGCATTAGTGCTTCGCCAAACCGAGCACCACGTTAGACGTGCAGAACCAAAAGGCAGGCACTGAAATGCAGGTGGTTGTCCTGCAAACTGCTGCTACAGGCACACCTGCAGTGCTGTCAGAGAGTCCCTTCGCCCTGCTGAAGAGCAGGCTCTAATAAAGCTGGATGGTGCTAAT
The DNA here is from genome assembly GCF_023634085.1 of Falco cherrug. Classification (NCBI taxonomy): domain Eukaryota; kingdom Metazoa; phylum Chordata; class Aves; order Falconiformes; family Falconidae; genus Falco; species Falco cherrug. The sequence continues at coordinate 71,907,472 of NC_073702.1, read as the reverse complement.
TTACTTAATTTATAGGAGACCTTAAGGCAATTCAGTATCTATTTAAATCTATGGGTCAAAAGAATCTGGTCTCAAATGCTACAAGAAGTCTCAATGTCTTGTGGAAAAGTGCTGTCCTGCTGGGGTGGCAGAGTGCCCTCAGGACTACAAGTTGCAAAGTTTCACCTTTCCAGAAATAGAGGTTGCAAAGACAGGACGGTGCAGTCAAACCAATCCCAATACAACCCACAGTCTGATCCCACTTCTGGTAAAGAGTTGTGCTATGGTTGGTGCAGTATCTGTACCTGTCTGGATTATATTGTACATGTACCTGAATCTTGCTTCTTCTTTTACAAGACATAAATACTTTCACAACGAGACGGTACTGTGGACACACTAGAAAGAAGTCCCCAGGGATGGACAGACCTGCTACATCCCAGACCACAAGTTTCATGTATTTTTCCTGGAGGAAGAGGGGGGGAAATGTGCCTTTTCAAGAAGCTTCGTAGTGTTGGATGCAAGAAAATAATCCGACCTTGAACAGAAAAATGACAGGCAGCTAAACTAATCTTAACTGTAACTTGAAGTCATGAATGTTTCACAAATAATAAATAAGCCAGGATAGGAGGAATAGATTTCTCCAATGGGTTGAAGGTCACACTGAGCAGCCCAGAGCAAAAATCGTTTCCATTTGGATCTATAAGTTAGTCCCATAGAAGCTTCCCTGCTTTGAATAGCAAGTAACTCGCACTTTTGCAGAGCAGCACCCGTCTTCAGACCTCTGCTAGCTAACGCCTCTATTAACGGATGCAGATAAAAGAGGTGCTGTTTCTGTGAAGTAACATTTGGGACACCTGGAGACTAATGGATGTCCGAGTTCACTGCAGGCAGCCATCCTGAATGTCAAAACTGATATAACCCAGGCTGAGACAAGCGGGGGCTTGTTTAGTCTTGTATTTTTGAGGACTTCAGTGTTTAAGACCTTCTTGAAGGCTTCCTGCTCTATCAGCATGGATGATAGAGCTGTTCTACCCATACCTTAACCCCCGACTTAAGCATTATTTTTGACCTGCAACTCCTTTGTGTCTTACATACACCAAAAAGTCATGCCTATGTCTGGCAAATTCTTTCCACAAAATGCTTCTATGAAACATTGTCGTTTTGCTCCCCAGAAACTCTTATTCAGGCTTTGGCAGTCTTGTGTTTCAACTAGTACAGGTTTTTTTTAGGGGGCCTTACCACATGTAGTCTTGCCCCATTTATATCCATTCAAAATACTGCTTCAGAGACCGTGTTCTTATCCTGCTATTGTGATCGTTTCACACGCTGCAGCAGATATTGAAAGCCAGCATGGAAACAGCCAGTGACTTCAGACTATGCTTAAACTGTCTTCCCCTTTGGGATGTGAAATGTTTCCTCAAGTCTCCTTCTCTGGCTCCCACTGGTGGGTTAGTTTGCAGGAGAAGAGTCAAAACATGAAACAAGTTCATAGCTTATTCAGATGCGGAAAATACTCAGTGTAACTCAGTATTCTTTGGATGCACCAGCACAGCGGTGCTGAACGAGTTTTGATATTTATTTTTTTTTAAGAAAAAAAAAAAGATGACTGGTGGGAAGTCGTCACAGGACTCAAAGAATCTTGAAATACATTTTGGTTTTGTTGCCTTCTGGTCTGGTCTGCCATCAGCCTGGTATATGTTGGCATTTGGTTAAGAAAGAGAACTATGGGAGAGGAGGGCAAAGCATCTGAAGGCTCCTTTTTTGGAGGACATAAAGTTTTTAGCGTTACTTTTGGATCTCAGGATAATGATCCACTTACTAAAGACAAATGGATAAAGGTGACATGTCTTAATAATTTTCTATCTGTAGGCCAACTCTAAGTGCTTCCAGAGACCACAGAGGCATAAGAAACAAAGACTATTATGGGAAAGCTTACTAGCTTACTAGAACACCGACTCAACGGAGGTAAAGAACAACTGAATAATTTTCTGAATCATGATTTCTTGAGTAAAAGTGCTGTTCATTGACTGTTTCAACAAAAAATAGCTTCAGGGCTTCAGGCAAGTATCTTGACTTTCTAGACCTGTTTGGAAAATGATGGACAAAACTGAAGTAGGTGAGAAACAGAACAAAACAGTCTCAGAATATTAAACTTGCACAAAAAGAATGGCAGAGTTTAGTGCCTTTTTCCTTATGAAAAGACTTTTTTCTTAGCATCTTCAGGAAATCTTGCTTCAGCCTTGATATTATGGGTGACTACCTTTTCCATATAATTTTAGATATTTTGCCAGGTTGAATAAAATGAAGGTCCTGAAAACAAGAATATGCACTTGAGAAAAGGATTTGTCCGGTCGTGCACTTAAGGCATGTTGGGTTTTTAAATAATGATTGCTTTGGAGAGAGCAGAAAGATCATCATTTTAGACTGAAGGTCAGATTTTTTTAGGGGTAATGTGAGCCTCAATTCTGAGATGACAGCAAACCATTAAAAAGTAGGCAAATCAGGGCAAGAGAGAAACATTTGCAAAAGAAAACACTGGAGACAACTGAAAGGGTCAACTGTTGCACGAAGAATGTGCAGAGGTAGTTCACAAATGATTGATTTTACTAAGCCGGATTGAAAGATAACCCATCTCAATCTCACAAAGAAAAAAAATAGAAGAATTATTAACTATATTAACTTGATGAAGTTCCTAAGTTTCTCATATGCATGTTATACAGCACTCTCACATGATTGCTTTGTGCATTCACTAACTGAAACACTTAAAGTCTAAGCAATTGGTATTATTTAAGTGCTGTGAATCTTTCCTCTATCAAGAAGGGTGGTGAGAGAAAGGAAGGAAGCTTGTAAATCATTTGCCCAGAGGAGTCATCATTTTCTGAATATATTTGGTCTCTGCCAAGTGACCAAACAGAGGTCAAGTGACTTAATTTAACAAATCAAAAATAGCCACCAGAAGAATGCATGTCCCTTGATATATTTTGATACAGAGCTGTTTATAAAGTGGTTTATTTCTGTAATGCCTTCTCCTTCTCCTCTGCCTTCCCTTCTTTCACACATCCTCCACGAAAAACACCGGGGAATTTATTTCAGGTCAGCACCGACATGCACAAAATCTTTAGAGTAAATATGGGTGATCACTACCTAAGTCATCTGTAGGCTTTACCTGACAACAATTCTTTTCTTGAACTCGACAGACCATTACAATGCAGCCACTGGGTAAGAGAAATGAATAGTTCTTGTGTTTTATTATTTTAGCAGTTCAGAAAAGGCTTAGGAAAAGGTGACCATGTAGCACTTAAATACAAGCATACAGCTAGGACAAAAGGCACTTGTTCTCATGAACAGCGAGATTATTCAAATTGATCTACATGGTACCATTTTGCTGAAAAAACTCTGGTTCCTGGTAAAACCTGAAGGTTAAGTGGCACAATCTTGTCTTACTTCATTTTTGGATACAAGGCTTTTGAGCTACAAACTACTGGACCTTTGGGAAAGGAAGCATGACTGTCAAAGACAGAATGGCTATTGTGCAAAGGTCTTTTAAGAACAACTCATGAAATTTTTCATCAGAATGTGATTATAGTCTGAAGAAGACCTGTAAACACAAGGCAGAGGTGCCTTCCATTCTTTGTGCGTCTAATTCATGCAGTTTAGAGTCAACTGAATTGTTAACCTTCTAATGCAAGCACCCTGGAACTCAAAAAACCAGCTCCGTATCTTAGATCACCACTAACAGACTATACTCATGTATCATCTGACACATGCTGATGTGCAAGTTGAAATAAAATGCATCTCACTCTCCTGTAACCATATATGTAGGGGTAACAGGAGCAAAAATTGGCGTCTTCTCATTTAAGCAAGCAGATATAACTTAGAGGTCAGACCAAATGTAGTCCTGTTAACCTAATACGAGATATCTGTAAGTATCTTCTGAAGTAAATTTAGAAAACATCTCCTTGCCCTCTCGGCCAGTTAGGTAGCTTAATCTTGTAAGTTATTATTACAAAATATCCCAAAGGTGACGTAAATATTTCACATGAATGCATACCTCAGTGTGAGAGTCATCCTGCTCTTTGGAAGCTCTTGGTGGTATCAGTACACAGAGATATTCTTTAATGCTTTTCCAGAATGTGCCAAACCCACACTTCTGCTCCAGTCCTGGAGAAGGGCTTTTCTAGCTCTTTATGGGGGTGTGACCACCAAACCACATTTGTAGTAACAAAGATCCAACTATGGCTGCAAGATGAATCTGGGTCCTAATTCTGGAAACTTCTGATCTGCCTGTTTTATTTGCACCAATACCATCTTTATTGCTTATTCCAACTTGTCTAATATTCTTGTTTACAGGGGAATGAGTCTTGGGTATCACAGTGATGAAGAATGAAGCAACATTCACATTCATAACGTTACCAGTATGAATGGTGCTTTACATAGACGAATGAGACTTGACAGCCCTTTCCACAAAACTAAAAATCCATGGTAAAGACAGCAGGAATGCAAGGAATAATACTGTTAAAATTAGAGAGAAACATGAATTAATGAAATGAACGTTAAAGAGAGGAGTATTCTGAAATATGTCAGCAGCTTCCACTAATATTAAAGTATGCAGGCTTGACAGATAGTTCTGCACCCAATTCAGGATGCTGTTACTATCCTGTGACTGATACTTCTTATGACAGAATAAACCATTTGTTTGAGATTAGCTTATTATAGTCACTTGTAAACAAAACCAAATTCCTGATAAAATAACGATTTATGACTACTGGAGAAGACTTCTTACTCATTAAATTTCTCTGCAAGTGACAAAGACACCTAACTTATTTGAAACTCCCCACATCAAGGCATTCTCAGATCCTTTATGCTAAAATAGATAGGACTGATATCACTAAAGTGTGCTTTACAACGTCTGTGTGCTATAGGAACATTTAAACATTTGTTTAACGTTTCACGGTTATTACAAATGCTTTCATTTGTCTCCCTATGGAAACTGAACCAGAGATCCATTTAAACCCAGAAATTTCTAATGGGGCAGTTTGCACCCTGTCATGTCCTGAGCAACAAGTGCCTTGAAACGAAGCACGCTGCAAGCAAGGAGGTAAGCTACATAACCGCAGGTCCATTTTTTACAGTAGTACAGTGTGTTTGCCAGCGGATACATCAATCATGGTGAAGAGCTGCAAAACCCCATGCAAACCACTACCAATTAACTCTGATTAAGCAGAGCTTGGTACAACTAAGGGGAGAAACAGTCATTCCTCCGAGAGGGTTAACGTGATAGCAAGGATGCATATGTTTTCCATTGGCCCAGTACTAATTTAAAATTATTCCTTCTTAGAAATCAAGAGTTGTTAACACTGAACTATCTGAAGCCATAAAGCCTGAGAAAGATTTGGAAGAAACTCAAAGTGTATTTCATCTCAAGGCTAATATACATGACTGGCATATATTTGTTTGCTTTCGTGTCTTTTTTTTTTTTTTTTAAGCTGAGATGGGGCCATTTCTGAAATAACTTCAACCTGTCCAAAGAACTGTAAGAAATGGCATTAAATAGCTATAGCTCTGTAACAAACCATAAGATACATCCAAGAAGGAGAAACTTCTCTCATTTGTACCAGTTTCACACTGCATTAATGACAGGCTTTTCAATGGAAAAACTTGTTTGCTGTGTACTATGCAAATGAGACACCACCAGCAGCATCTTCAAAGCAGGAAGTAAAAGCGTGTAAGTGAGCAAAATAAACTTTATAGTGAGATAAAATTATTATCCCACTCATTAGGTGGACCTAATGCATTACCTCTGCTGGGACCTTTGGACTCTGAAACATGCAATGAGAGAAATCATTGAGGGGAAGGGAGAAGAAAAACAAATCATTAAGAACTCTGGTCTTTAATTTTTGCTTTAAAAACCTACAATATTGAAACATCCCACAGCTCTCTCCAAACAGAAGTTGCTATAAGCACTTTATCACCTGCACATATTTTAGCATTCTCTACATGGATCAGATGTAGCAGATTTAGCAACCAATGCTAGAGCACTACATCAAAATTCTATTATTCCGTGCAACTGCATTATGCATTAAAATGCCTTGTCACCACTAGATTCTGCCTTTTAAAATGACTACACGCTTGCTGGGCAGAATATCTATCAGGATAAGACCTTCTAGTTTATCTAGGATTTGGAAAATAAGTTTAAATTTAATCTTTCACTTTTTAAAGAATTACTTTTGATCTATACTGTTGTTTTTAAGGAGTGTAATGGGCTGAAATATCACCCACCATAAGCTTATGACTGCTGGTTTCTCTCTGAAGGTCAGGGACTCTCTTCATAGGCCTCTATTCTGTCCTAGAGGTGGACCTGAACTTACACATGAACCCAAATTTGTCCCTTACCCAAAGGTTTGCGTCCACTCAGGTGAAAGCTTTGGAAGAGCTCTGAAGCTGGACACTGAGAAAAACGTGAGGGATGGCTATGTTTAATCCCATCTGCTCAACTTGGGTCTGCCGTGACACATCCCACAGCAGCTGGCAGCTAGGACTATTTGACTGACGAAGGCCTGGGAACTTTCCCAGAGAGGTCTAGTGTAGCACATCCAAAGCTAGGTATGCCCTAGGAACAGTCCCAAGGACACAAGCATGTGCCCCATCTTTTACAGATGTTTCCCACTTATGCCCCTGTAACTGGGATAGCGTAGTCACTGTAGCTACTTTTTTCCTACAGATTTCCCAGGAGACCTGCAGACACTTACCCGGTTACTGCTCAGGTTATAAGGGGGTGCTAAATCTTGGCGGCTTCCAGAAAGCTGAAATAATTAAGACAAGCAGAGTTATTTCCTAACAAAAACTCGAACAACTAATACAATATGCCTCTTGACAAACATAAGGAAGGGTAAGAAGAAACAGTTTTGTGGTTAAAACAGAACTGAAATCCAAGAGATGAAAGGTGAAATCCTGATTATTGACCTGGAAGGAGCATTTGATTTGACAAGTTTGAATACTAGTTCTGTCAAAGGATTTCCTTCCAAATTTTGGACAACAGAAACCTCATTTTTCTTATGCACAATGCTGTTAGAAAGTTTAAGATCAGTAAATACTTGTAACTTGCTTTCAAATCTTGTAAAGAAAAAGAGAAAAAATAATTTTCAACTAGATAGATAAATGAAAAAAACCTCCAGTGTTCAGAAAAAAACCCACACCACCACAAGTTCTTTTTACGTTGTTTTTTCAGATAGTCTGGATTTATGGGTGCTTTCAAGCATACCAGCCTGTATGATGAAAGCATGAATATGTGGAGATTTTGTCTTCACTTAGCAATTTACATGCTCACAAACAGCACAGACAAATAGAAGGGTCAAACAAAAGGAAATTTATTGCTATATTCCATGACTCTGGCATCACAGGAACCTGCAACTGAAGGACTGGACCTGCTGCCCTCAATATGCTGCTGATGCCAGCATGGAATACTCACCCGATTCACATTGGGAGAGCTCAGGCTCCTGCGATAGAGTTTTCCTTTTCCCATCAGCTGCTCTTTTACAGCAACTTCCTGCCAATCATAGAGAAGCAAAATTGAAAATATGCATGTTTTGCAAGAATCTAAGCTCCAATAATCCCAGGATAGTTTTGTCTATACAAGAAAAATGTTTCTAAACTGCCTGATTGCATAGGCTCCTGTCTGCAAGGTCTACTATAATCTAAAACTTGCACGTAACATGGATAGAAGCGTAAGAGTAGATAAACTTCAATATCTAGTATTTTGCTGATTGGCACACGTAAGATTTTACGGCTAGTTCTGATTGTAGGAGATGACTGTTACAGATGCGAAAAGTAAGACTCCCTTTCCTAGCTGAGCTCTTCTTTTAATCCTTTAAACTAATTATATATGACAGGAAACTTGGTTTCAATACTTAGAGTGCATCACACTTCACCATTAATTTATAGTGGGCAGGCACATACTCTAGCTTGTTTTGCATAACTTTCTTTTGTGCTTGCATAATTTATATCACAACAATTTTCAGTGAATGTTTTTCTCTCCTGTATTGTTCCTGGTAAACAGATCAAGTTACAGTACTTGAGATTAATCCAACCAATGTCGTCTTTATTGACAGAATGGGTTTGGTTACTTCAAGATAGAATATGGGCAAAATGACCAGAACTCTAGAAATCTAGTAGCAGCTTTGGGAACTATTAGCTAAAGCCCAAGCTTCAGAAAGCAAAAGAAATGCCACACAACTACTTTTTTCTGAACCATAATTAGCAATGCACAGTCTTAAAAACAAACCCAGCATCCCATAACAGCACATTTAACGTAAAGCTCCCAGCCCCATCCATCCATATTGCAGGTAGTTGAGCGAGCACATCTCTGTAAAGACAGCTGCATTGCTCCTTTGGATGTCTGCCATGTGCACACTTTGGAAGGCTGAGGTATGCACTGAAGCGGTTGGTTTGTTAGCCATTGTATGCACTTACAAGAACATCTGCATTGCCATACATTGTTCTTGGGAAGCATATTCTCTGCTGTCGACTACAGCATTAAAAACAGACCTGGCGCAGACGATCCAAGGTGAGAATGTTCTCCACAGCCAGCACACTCCTCAGGTACTTCTCAATATAGGCTTCAGAGTCAGCTGAAGCTGCATCTTCAACGTTTGCTGCCATTCGGGCTAGTGCCTCCCGCTCCTCAGCTCCTTGAGCATCCTGGGGAGAGGAGAAGAAATTACATCCTTTTAAAATAAAAGAAAAGTCTCCCACATCAGTCCTGAAGAAAAAACATTTTTAGAACACACAGCACAGAGCCAACATTGTTTGCCCTTAAGCTCAGGGGCAGATTCGGATGTGCTCCTAGCACAGTCACAGACTGCTCAAGCTACACGTGGTTATTGTTTTTTGGTTTGGGTTCGGGTTTTGTTTGTTGGGGTTTTTTTGAGAGTTTCACAGTAAGACATTGCTATTGATTAACAAAAGGCTGCATTCAGATATTTTGTAATTAATTAGTGCTCAAACATGCTTGGGGCATTACCTATCCTGTGAGGAAAACAAAATTTCAAGTGATTTGCAAGAAAAAAAATAGACCATTGCCTGAGAAATGTTTCAACACAGACTGCTAAATACAGCAGAACATAAAAGGCAGAGTCAGGCAGCAATCAGACTTTCGGCTCTTCATGTGTTAATGCTTTTTACAAGTGCTCTGATAGAGCATCTGTTTGGAAGGAAAGGATTAGCATCTAACTATGAACATGCTCAGGAATCAAGAGTTGCATAAAAACGTTACTTAGAAAAAGCCACTTCGTTCCTTTTTACATATTCTCATGCACCCTACATGAGGCACTTCACCCACCCATCTTTACTCCTCCTTTTTCTCTCTCTTTAAAATGTTTCTTCAAGGACCTGAGCAAATAGATGCTCACTCAACAAAATACACAGTGACACTGATAAGAGCTAAGTTGCTGCTAAGTCACAGCATGTAAAGGAATACGCTTGATAATCTTTTATAAACCCCATAGTTTATGCTTGCAGCAGCAAGAGCTAGCATGCTCAAAATAAGGGGAAAAATCACAGAGTTAGAGTCTCTTAGCCAGTTTCAGATAGTCTGATTTCTTATTCACCTCTGGAATATTTGAGACTATCTCAAAAGTGACACCACAGCCAGGAATGGAACTTCGGTGGGACATTCTTCGGAGGAAACTCTGTGCAAAACCCTGTGTGGAGGGGAAGAAAAAAAGATATTTTTTTCTTCAAGGAAAACATATTCTAACATATTTCAACTGATGTAAATATAGTTTACAATGAAAGAAGTCCAAACCCAAAAGGCTAGCCAATATGTAAGAGTCAAATATTTTAACCTGGAGACAAATAATTTGCTTTTCTGTATTTTAGATACAGAGAAAGGATAGAATTAACTTCCTTCTTTGCAAGGTGACTGCTTAACCAGCACACAAAGCATTTGCTAGCTCTAAAGGTGAGGGGTTGCTTTTTTTTACTAGAGCCCTAGGTGACTTGTCTTGAATACTGACAAGTACAGACATTAAATTCTTGACCAAAGAGATCGTTATGAAGAATGATTTAAGGGGGCATGGTCATTGTTTATGCTGACTTGGCGCCTTGCAGGGTTAAGAACTGGACTGTTGAATTAATGCAGAGATGAGTCATTCAAAGATGCTGCTGAGATGAATAGCCAGGAAAGGTTATTGATGAGGATTTTTAGAAAACTAGCAAGAAAGCCAAAGATTCTGTGTCGAGTAAAAGTAAAACACATCAGTGACTAAATCCGTAGAAAACAGAACTGATGAAGACTTAATACAATTGTAATTACTGGCATGCTCAATTTACCTATTGAATGCACTCTTCCATTCTATATGACAACAAATTCACTGCTCCCTTTCCGAGAAAAAGCTTTTGCCTGATCAAAGCACCAAGAACTGTAGTTCTAATCCTAGCACTGAAAGCAGTTTAGAGTTGCCTACAGGGTTTCAGGGTGTGACCACACCTCTTCTGCTCTGGCTTTAGATTTTAGCTACAGATGTGCAAACAGAATAACAATTCGGGTTTTCTGCTTTGTCATTATCACTGCTAGGGGAAGCTGGCTTCCGAGACGACACTGAACAAACTCTTCCTCACCATCTTTCTCAAGAATTAAATATTTTGTAGGACATGACGCTGCAAATGGAATGACAGTCTTCTGCTTTCCATTTGTCAAACATCCTGCTCTAATCTACACATTATCACAAGAGCACAAGACAATTGGAAAACATAAAAGACCAAGAGTGATTAACTTTGACAAATTACATTAAGAGGACCTCTGCTCCAACTATTGCTAATTTATCTCTAAATATCTGGATGCATAAGTAGAAATGGTTAGCAGCAATGTGTGACCATCTTATAGGAGCAGGAAAACACACAAGTTTCTCCTGATGCACAGTTTTTGCAAAACATGAACTCCAAGCTCACAAGAAGTTAACTCTTCCTACTTTTTCCAGTGACTGGGGATAAAGCACTTAGTAGTTAATACAAATAATACCAAATCTGTCATAATTGGATGCCATTGAGCCTTTACAAAAAAGCTGCATTATCATATGCAATACAAAAGATACTATGAAAATTACTTGGCAGCTTCAAGTCTCTGTGTGTGCCATTGATATGGTACTTCCATTCAGGCAGAGATGAAGGTAGATGTAAGAAAATAAGTCACAGCAGCAGCATATTGCACAAATCATAGCCTTCCCCTCTTCAAGCAGTGATAAATGTGGGGCAGAGCAAAAATGTGAAGGATTAGAAAAGATATACCTGTCTGCCATACACATTAACACAAATGCGCTTGCGTAACACTAATTGCATTTCTGCAGGATGGCTGAGCTGGACAGTGGCTCTCACAATAAGGTAAACTCTTTCATCTGCTGCTGTTCCTTTACTGAGCTGGATACAGTCGTGGACTGTGGAATCCCATGAGGCTTCTGCTTTCACCTGCAAAGGAAAAAAATGTATCCTCTAATAAGCATAATTAGGTGTATAATTAACTGTAATTAATTAAGCATAATTAACAAAAATACATAATACATAAATTTTGAGAGTCAGCTTCTCCATTTCACTCCCTGTGAAGAAAAATCCCTACACTTTAGAAAAGGCCATTTAAAAATCAAGATTAGTTTGCCAAATGAAGACGCTGGGATTAAAAATGCCAACTTGCTTGAAGTCTGGAACATTTCCTCTTGAAAAAAGATCTTTGAATACTCAGGATCACTGCAAATAAATTATAAAATATGCAGAACTACAGGATTATTTGGCCTAATTTATTAAAATAAACCAGAAAGCAACAGAGATTGCAGTGAATATCTTCCATCACACACAAACTCTCCCATCTGTATTTGAGAAATAACTTTGCTGAAACATTTCTAGCAGTATACAGCAAAACCTGGAATTTCTCTTCTTGAATGTTTTAAAATGTGTTACTGAAGCTGTAAACGGTTTATCTTCAAGCCATAAGAAAAACGGCCTGGTAGACATCTTTCCAGGCTTTAAAAACAAAACAGAACAAAAAAAATCTACCAAAGCCATCAGGAATAAAGCTCTTCTAAAAATATAAAAAGACATAAGTTTCAGAGTAAGGAGCAAAACTTTAAGATAAAAAAAATAAATCACAGATTCTAAACTTAATAGCAAAAATTATAAACCAGCAATTGTAAAGTTGTAAAGCTATGAGTTATGTGCCAAAATTGAGTGTAATGAAAGTAACAATGCAGAGGCGAGTATGTTAACTGCAGGAACAGTTGAGATCACTTAGTTCTTCAGCTGGGGACTTCAGTATTCCAACTTATTCAGGGGGTTTATTTTTAAACACAACTCAATCTCAAGCTTTTGTAATGCTTGGATACAGATGAAGGAAGATCCTTACTATTTTCCAAATCATGGTTATACTAGCAAATATCCTTGAACACACAAAGTCAGTCATATAAGAAAAAAGTGTTGTATCCTTTGTATGCCATCTTTGAAGCATTATTTTTATATCTGAATATATAGAGAGAACAATTAGAAGACTTCTAAACTAAATATACTGGTCTGCATCTCTGCTTACCTCGCTATCATGATGCTTCACAATCTGCAGTTCAAAGAATTCCTCCTCCTCTTCTGCAACAAGAGTAGCGTCCCATCCACCCGCTTCTGGGTCATCAAGGTTATCCTGAGAACTGAAGTCATCAGCTAGAAACAAAAGTGAATGCAGGTGAGGAGGCACAAAGCAATTATCCTTTTTAAAAACATCCAGAAAGTCATGAAATCACATTTACATCACTTAACTCCCCAGCTTGAGTACTTACACTCTACCTAAAAAAGAAAAGCTCCCTGCATTGTTTCACTCTGAAGAGTCCCATTTCTATACAGAAAGCATGCACAAAGATTTGGGGACACAGACTCAAGAGTGCTTTATGAAGTCTTCTATTGTACAGGAGGCTCCTCCCGTTGCAAACATCGCCTCCTGGCCCACAGGTGTATTTTCACCACTACTGTTCAATCACACTAAGTACATTGCTCATTCAGCATTAGTTAGGTGGTGTGGGTTTTTTAAAATAAAGATAAGCTACTGGTTGAACAAGTAAAAATACTGTACTTTCAGATCATGATTAAACAAACCCTTCATCTGTTTTTTGAGAAGAAGCTCAACCTGTCCTGGCTCGAGTCCCTCACCATGAATTAATTATTAACTGGCTCCTCTCTGAAGTCATTTGATATGCCAATGTGCTTTTTTAGGCGAACAAGCCATAAATGTAAACAGCACTGCAGCAAACACCTCCCCACCTGCACCTGGTGCTTCTAACCCAAGTGTTAATGCTCATCTAAACATCTTAACAAGGATTTGTTCAACTGATGAGGCACTGTTGGCCCCCTAGACTACTGTAGGCTTGCCACTTTCTTGGCTACCATTTCCCATCTTTAACAGAAGTATCTGATAAACACACTGTTTGAATTGGATTTTCTATTTGGATGTACTGAAACATACGTTGTTTAAGGAAACACATAGGATCACACTCTGTAAAACTAACTTCATCTTATAATCCCATGGGATTTTGATAATGCAGGTTATTACCAGTAACTTCACATTTTCTTTTAAGCCATCAGTAAAGAAATTATAGGATATAGCATCAGTGCTGTATCCTCGTGAGACCTCAGAAAGAATGTTCCCAACAACAATTTTGCCTTTACTCTGCCTTTTGCCATTCACTCCCTGAGGTGTATTCATTTTACTGTTTCTATTTTACTTATTAAACATCTGCAAAACACTGAGATTATTAAAACCTATGGTTCTTCCATACACAATGCCGTGTATTTTGAAACATTAAACAGTATGTTCCAGTGAAAAATGAGCACTCTCAAATTAATCTACCTGCCATTCCAGGCATTTCTTCATTTTATCAGCTTGCTTAAATGCTACAATGTCATTGGTAGTACAAAGTTAGCTCCGAAGTACTCTGTCATTTTAAGAACCACTTACCATTCAAGTCAAGGAAAATAACAGGAATGTGGGTTTCCATACCAGGCACAGGAGTCCTAAAATGCACGACAGGGACAATGGTGGCATTTAAAGTAACGCAGATTTACCCAGCACACATACCTTATGAGATACAAGCCCACAGTACATTACATTCAGTACAACTGCAATTTTAAGCCAGACCATTGATAACCTTGGCAAACAGCTTTATTTTAATTTACTGTTGCAGACTCCAAGACTCAACTCAATTGGTATTTCTTTTATACCAGCTATCTTAGAATTATGTTCTCTGACCTCTGCTTTCAGAAATCTTTTCCCCCTCCAAAATGCTAATAGCAAAATCAAGTTTATTTATGCTGACACACACATTTATTAAATGCAAACCACTCTGCATTAGTGATGGCAGTGAAGACAGCAGAGTGAGAATCAGAAAATCCATTGTCAAAGTTTTTCAACTACCATTGATGCTGCCACACTGCACAGTTATTCCTCTTTCTTACGAAACACACATATTTAAGAGTCAAAGCTGCCATTTAAGGCATCTTTCATATCATGGAAAAAGGGGTAACATAGGTGGTGTTTTGTTTGGTTATGAAATGAAATATTCTGTGGCCTAGCAATTTTAAGCCACACAACACTAATATGGTACTAAAAATGTAACATGAAGCACGAAAGACTTTAAGACTACTTGTTACAATCTTAGTTGTAAAAAAAGGGCTTGGACCTGGTGAACAAGAGCAGGCTAAAGTCTTATGTAGTAAGTAAAGTGCTTGAATTATAGTAAACATTTCTGCTGGTGCAAACATGTTCAAAAGAGATTTTTTTCTCAAGGAAGTTTCCTGCAGCTCCACTGTTTTCAAACCTAGTCAAACACTTTGATGTGAAAGTTGACATGCTTCCAACAAGAATTTGCAATTTTTATGTTTCAGAAGTACTAGCTTTAATGAACTTCAGCTTAAAACTCCGTGACACTGAATTCCATCAATAAATGCTGTTAGAGGTTTGCTCAGGAAAAAACTGCAGAAAGTTGAGAGCAACTGAAGACAAGAGGTTTGAAGTGAAACAACCTTGCTTCCTTATCTGCAGTTGTTACTCACAGCTGCTATGGTACGGCAATCTCAGTCTAGAGTAGTTTACTATTTTTAATGTCTAGAAAGTTACATGGAACACTTGCTGCTTAAACTGACTAAGCTCAAACCAGGAGTGCAACAAAATGCTCATGTAGATGCAGTTTTATTATGACGGAGCAGCCTTTTAAGTGAATGAACTAGGTAATTAACATATTAGCTAATTTTTTTAAATGGTAAGTGCAGTGGTAATAAATATTGATTCTGTTTTTTTAGAAGGTCATAATTACACTCGGATCAATAATAGTATCGTTTACTAAATAGCATTTCTGGATTTCAGATACACAGCCTAACAAAATAATTTAAGCAAGAGGCCTATTTTAACAACTTTGCTCATACAGTGTACAGAGGCCAGATGAAGGAAATCAAAAAATGGCAACAAGCCAAGCCAGGAACAGACCATGCATCATTTTTACATTTATTCTTGCACATGGCAATGTATGTTCATACCACTCCGCTGGAGCTCCAGGGATCCCACTGCCAGCAGAAGGAACCATTACAGCATTCCTTTCTTCAGTGAGTGTTAGCCTCATCTCTAAAAGCTGTGCCTCCCGGTCTGCATCATCTTCTGTTTTATCTGGAGAAGCAGGATGTCAGTCAGGACAATAGAGTGCATTTCTTACTCAGGGCCTTTATCACGTGTTGATGATCTTCTATCACCCGTAACAAAATAAATCTCACTCTGCTCAGAAATTCAGTGCATACAGAAGAAACACGCAGTATACCAGAACAACAAACAGTTTTATATAGACTTCTCTAACTTTTGCTGAAAGTAAATCAATGGTGAGTTCTGAGATTAAACTCTCCATTAACTTCTTTTCTAAATTTTACAATATATTAAGATAAGAAGTGTGTGCATGTCTCTCTCAAACTATCGCTACTGTTAAGGTTAATAGTATTTTGCTTACCAGGCTTCCCAACGAGTTTTTGCAATTGCTGATCAAGATACTCCTGACGCTTTGTTAAGGCACACAGCCATTTCCGACGGAGCCTCTCCAAATCCCTGTCCTGTAAAGAGGAAAGCAGTCATGTTAAATATTGACCCAGAAAAGCCAAGGTTTCCTATTTGTGGTTTACACGTCTCCTCAACCCTTCTGCTCATACCGTATCCAAAAGCATCTAAGACAGACAGAGCAGACCTCCTGCAAATCACTTGGCTCTTCTCTATTTTCTGTTGCACAGGACAACTTAAACAGAAACACAGAATAGCTGAGGTTGGAAGTGACCTCTGGAGACTGTCCAGTCCAACCCTGGTCTGCACCCAAAGCAGGGTCAACCACAGCAGCTTGCTCAGGGCTATGTCCAGTTGTCTGTTCACTGGATACCACTCAAAAAAGCGTGGGTCTGTTGTCTTTACCCCCTCCCATTTACGTACATTGACAAGATCCCGCCTAAGTCTTTTCTTCTCCTTGAGGCTAAATAACCCCAGTTCTCTTAGCCTTTCTTCACAGGTCCAAACCCTGAACTTTCCACATCTATTTGAAGTATTTTTGCTTGCCAGCCTAAAGGCATCTCCTCCTCTGGCTGTTATCAGCTGAACACACTTCCCTTTATACACCATCTTTGCCCCCAAACTATTCTAGAACTCCCTAACCACTACCTTGTGGCAAGGCTGAAAACCCCAGCCCTTATCCGTGACTCACCATTCACACTCTGTTTAGCAACCTCATACTACAAATCCATCCCTGCCCCACATCATGCCACTGTCCCAAGTTATGGCATTTGCAACTAAGCCTTGCAAAATATTTTTTTCTAAGTGCTCATGTCCTTCAAAAAATCCACCTCAATACCCTTAAGAACATTCAGTTCATTTGTCTTTGATGTAGAAGTGCTCAGAAATGATGAATGATACTCTACATGTAGCATGTTGGGTGCCACAAAGATGCGCTATCAGCTCTGGGATGCCTTCAGGCAAGCCTCTTTTATGGCAACAGCAGTTCAGATTCATTCCACATCAAACTACAACAAATACTTTGTCAAGAAAAATGGGTGGGTGCAAGACTATAAACTACAGTTGTATTACTCAGCCACAGACCCCTACAAGTATGCTGGAATCTATCAGAGAACATGAAAACTAAATCTCTGGTTGCTCACATTATACGATTTTGAGATTTGTAATGATGATGATCTGCTTTTGTTAAAGTTATTCACAAGAAGATGAAAAATACATCACAGATATTGTACCTCATTGGTTCCCCGTTAAGGCTCATGTAACTGTGACATTATATACAAAGAAATAATGTGCTGATTTCAGTAGTTTTATTGCTGCTGTCTTAGGGCTCCAGGCACAGAATCCCCCTTGCTTGCCCAAGGGTTGATCACAGTGCAGTAGACTCCAGCTCTCATACACATAGCACATTCATAATATGAAACAGCATGAAGTATTTTGACTGTGTTTCTCAATGCTGCCATGCCTATTCTTGTTCTTAATGAGGACAATGTTGGTCTAACCATAGTTTGTCAAGAAGGAAGACTCCTTCCCCCAAAACACCAAAACCAAAAAGCAATTGGATCTTGTTTTGGAAATACACATTAAGGCACCTTGTTCTTTCCCTTTCACCTCTCTAATCCACCATATGGCATTGCAGCATAACAATCTATGCAATTCTTAAGTTTTTAGTCTCTTCAGAATACGGGCTCTCAGCATATCCAACCAGCGCAGCAAAGATAAAAGCCAATCCTCCTCTAACATGTTTTAATCTGAAAGTGTCTGAGTTTGTAAAAAGAGAGAATTCAGATTTTTTTTTACCTGATAACTGTCCATTTCATCATCTTCTTCCTAGGCCAAAACATGCAACACCGTACCATTAAAATATTTTTAATAGCAGGAAATACATTGAAAGCAAAAGGTGCAACTGTTTTAAACAATATTGGCAGTCTTACATAAAAGTCTGAGCTTAGCAGTGGTGTATAATCATAGAATTAAAACACATTGACATCCCAAAGATTTGCTGCTTTCAGCTCATCTAAACGCAAACTAGAATAATCCAACAATTACAATGGAAAAATTTCACAGAAATACAGCTATTAGAAGTCTTCTTAATTGGAAACAACTTGAATGCTTAAATTGCCCTAAGAAAAAATAGGAGTTATAGCGAGACAACTTGAGATCTGCTGAATCTGGACAGCAAAGAAAAATGTGCTGTTTTACCTGTAAGACTTAAGTATGAATGTTACAGCAAGCACTGAAAAAAATAACAATCAAAGTCTGGCATAAAGGATTTGAGGTAAGCTTGCTGTAGCATTTAGAGGAGAAAAATTGTAAACGTCTAAGCCAATTGTTAGGGAGTTCGAATAACTCTGTCTACCACACCAGGAGTCACAATGTAGACCTCTGACATTTTGATTTTCATTATTTTCTGATGGGAAACACCACCTTTCATTCTCAACATTCATCACAAGCAGAGCCACTTGCAATGAATATAAGCACAACTGCCACTCCTGCACAGTGAATGGAAAAGCAATGAAGACTCCAACCCTCCCCAAGTTATTACTTATCTATTTAAGTAATAACAAGCCACTGGAGTCTACTTTTGTACCTTAATAATGAAAGCACACTCTTAGCTAAGCTAAAATTAAAAAGCCATATAGAAGAGGCATTTTCTCAGTTCAAGGTCTTCAGAAAAATCTTTCACATTCCATAGATACTGATTTGTTTGAAATAGAGAAATGTTAATAAGGGGACTAAAAATCCAGGTGCTCAAGTCAGAAGGCTATTGTGAGCAACTGGACTGATAACACATGGTTTTTCAACAGCCCTTTCCCATGTGGGTTATCAACATCAGACACAACTCACTGGTCTCTCTCTCCTGAGCAGGGCTTAAATCTTTCTTCTTGAAAGAACGTAGTAATTTGTGGATTGCCAGCTCTGCTGTATACAGTTGAAACTGGTCAACAGATAAATTCACTGGGGAAGAAACAGGGTGAGACAGACAGGATGCTCAACCTGGGACCTGTCCCCTTGGGAAACAGGCTGAAAGGTGCATGCATATGCTGCCGCTGTGTAATAGCTTTCAAGTAAAATTTGCAAGAATCAGTCATTCTGTCTCAGGAGAGAAGAGTCTCTTAAGAAACTTGCTCCATTCAGGAGCAGGAGAGAAACAACAGTTTACATGCTCTGCAGGACATGGGTATTGGGGACTGCTGTGATGGAAACGCAGCTAGAAAGCCCGCAGGCAGAGTTGCTAGCAGAAGCATAATGAGGAATAAAAGCAATCTGCCTAGGATGTTGCTGAAAAGTGAGAATTCTGCAAGGTGGAAAAAATGCCCCCTTTTTTTGTGCCCCTGACACACAAGGGGCAAGAGATTGCTAAGGTTAGGAGACAACAAAAAACCCAACTACTTCAGACCTCACATGGAAAAACAACACTGATTAAGCAAAAAAGGGGAGCAGACACAAGACTGAATCATACTCTGTCAACAGGGTAAACATTATGAAAAGCTGGGAGATGTCCCAAAAGCTATCTGACATTTAGTTGGCCCTGTCTCAAGCAGGGCAGCAAATCAAACAAGTCTGGAGGCTTTCTTGTTCTGTTGCACCAGATTTTGGCTTTCAAAGTCAG
This sequence comes from Falco cherrug, assembly GCF_023634085.1. NCBI lineage: Eukaryota > Metazoa > Chordata > Aves > Falconiformes > Falconidae > Falco > Falco cherrug. The sequence continues at coordinate 71,887,826 of NC_073702.1, read as the reverse complement.
AGGAGTAACTAAATTTTAATTTAGCTGTTGGGGGAAAAAGTCAAACTGCGCTAAAAACTGATAGGAGTATTGCCAAAAGACAATCACTGAAAACAGATCAATAGACTTGCAGCTTAAGATGAGATGCAGTGCTTCTGAGGTTGTCAAAAAACTGGCCAACATACACTATGGGCCAACAACCGGCTCACATAATTCTAACATTCGTAACTCAACACTATTTGAATATATGTTCCATTGATTTATTTTAAATTGAATACTTACTTAAAATTCCTGCTGTATCTAATATTATAAGTAAAATCTACTGGACAAACTCTAGTGATTTTTAGAAACCAGGCATTTCCTTTTCTTCTTTGAATGGTGTGTTAAAGCTGTGCTGCTTTTAAAAGGCTAGGAACAAAACCCAAAATAAACCAGACACAGAAGGTGGTCTTACAAATTTTTTGTGCCATGGAAGATTATTTTTGATTAACAGGAAGCCCTTCCACAACACCTCTGAAAGACAGAGGTTTATAAACTATCCTGAATAATCCCTAAAACCACCATCAAAGCAATTCTGACAATTCTTCTTGACATTGCTTTATAAGTTTAAGAAGTAGATTTTAAAAATATTCCCCAAAACCAAACTAAAACTTGAAATGAATTGAGTTGGCTCCAACTGCAACAAACTCAGGACATCACTTTATGCTTTTGGCCATAGTGGACAGGAAATATTCAGACTCTCACCTGGTAATTTTCAGGTACTTTTTGTGACTTGACATGTTTTATTTGAACACAGCCAATGCCAACAGATAATATTGATTCCTCCATCAGTGGCAGGGTCCCAGATTCCTGTACAGATCTCACTTCAACCTGAATTCGTCGAGATTGCCCCTGCCCAATAGAATAATTTGAAATGCTTAGAAAAAAAGAATATAAAATGCTGAAAGCTTAATGACAGAGAGACCTCTACTGGCAGTCATTTGCAAGCAACATTATATTTTTGTTTCGGGAAGAACAGTGGCAAGTACTGCAGTCTCAATGACCCAGCGTTCAAGAGATATCCCTTCTGTTCCAAGGATGAATGCTTACAGGATTTATGTATTTACAGAAAAAAGAAAAAAAATAGTTCAGCATTCATCAATTCCCCAGTTTAATTTTATGGAGTGTTGTTTAAACATACACTTATAGAATTTTATTTTTAACACTTTTGAAAGGGGAAAATAGGATCTCCTCCCCACCTACAAAAGAGGAGAGAAAATAGTTTAATTTGGTGCTATTGGAATTTCATTGAACTTCTCCTGACTCTGGTCTACTTGACTGAAAATTCTTACCCACCGATGCTATCAGTGCAGCAAAGTAACTATTCCTTAGTAAAACCCATAGGGAAAAAAAGAATTTAAAAAAAAAATATCAAAGGAGTTGGGGAGTTCAGAGGTGCAGCCTGTATGTAACTTTTACTAATTCATGGTGTTCTCTGGGCAACAGCTTATCACTTAAAAATGTTAACCACGCAGTTAAGCATTAACAATTTAATGCGTGTAGAATTCAAAGAACAAAGGAGTGGCTGGGTGGGATCAAATAAAGGGGAACTCTGGACCTCTTTAAAAAATAATTAAGTACAGTTGAGACCGATGTCTTTTCTACCTGGTGCTATCACAGAACAGGGAAAGAACATAGCAAAAAGATTACAGGTAAGTCTTTGATCACCTTTACATCTGAGCGTACGCACGCTGGCAGTTTCACAAAACAGAGGGACTCCACTTTATATCTGTTTTACACAGTATCATATTTTGTGTCTAAGTTTGACAGTGCCTTGGACACCATCCCTTTACCATACAAAAAAGAAACTTCTTATCTTTCTGCAGACTCTTTCCACAGCTGAAATCCTGTACGTGCTACCTTACCTGCCTGAGCTGGAAGATGCCTCCTGTGCATACATCCTTCGCAGGAGTCACCTCAACTGGGCAGTATTCCCCATTCTCATTCAGCTCCAGAATTTGAACCCAGAGTTCTACTTTCCGGGTCACTTCACTCCACCTGCAACACATATCAAATACTGCTTCTTTCTTTCCTGCTCCCCCACCCCCCAAAGAAAGAACCCAAAGCATTAGCTCAGATTAAAGATGCAAAGGAACACTTCAATAGATGCACCATTTGTGAGTATCTAGTGTTACTAGTTGTGCAGTGCTTACAGATTTTACTAGCAGCTCTCTTAGTCAAACATCAGAAATAAGACTTTTCTTGACTCCAGTACAAAACCAATTCCACTCCATTGTAACATTTGAGCTCTGGTCTCAGCTACTGCCACAGAAGCCCAGTGTTGTCAGTGCAATCAGATTCATACAGAAGATAGCAAAATGAAATATGACACTGTCTCACAAGCTTTCAAGATTCAGGGCGCTTTCCTGAACTACATACTACCGCCTTCTCTCTAATTCTTCCAAGAGCTTAAATAAGAAACTGCCACTGTTGTAGTACTTCAAAATTAAGAAGGAAGGAGGTACTTACTACTCAGCTACCAAACCTAACAGTTTTATAGCATCTTTTTTCCATCTCCTCTTTACCATGTTTTCCTGACTTTTCTTTTGAATTTCCTTATATATAGCTTAATATTCAATACATTCAACACAAGCTTAGGCTGGGAGTAAAATGAGAAGTAACTGCTAACAAACTAAGGTGCAGAGCTGCCTTCTAACTGGAGAGGCAAAACAACTTACATTGAAGAAAATGCTACTAAGCTTACTTCGGGGACAACAAATGGCTGCCAGCAAAAAAAACAATACCCTTCAGTCTGAATTACCATACTGTTGCATATTTACTGCAACTGAAGTAATTAGCAATACAGCTTATCCAACAGAAGCATTACAGTGATGACATTTCATGGCCAAGAATGAATTGGAGTCAGACCTTGAATAAATACATCAGCATACAGCCAGAACAGCATCTTGCTGCTTTAGACTTGATAGCTCGTTCTGGCACAGAATAACATAACAATATGAAGGAAAATATTCAGCTTGCTCTTTTGTAGCACCTACTTAGGCACTTGAGTTTGCCTAAATAAAGGGGACTTTAAAGTCTTTCAAGTTTTACCCCTTTTAGTTTGAAATGGAGATGGGCATTTCTCCTCTTTTCCTTCTTTAAAGCCTACTGCCACATTGCATGGTGTTTTTCCAATAGACAGTCTATTTATAAGAGTCTAACAGATAGAGTCTCAAACACGTTCAGTTATCTCACTTCAAAATTTGACTACTTACCCCAAACCTGTTTCAAAATTGGGCAGCTCAGCGATTTTTCCAAAATTCTAAACCAAGGATCTATTTTTCATATTTACCTGTCACGAAGGCTGCGTGTTTTGGCTTGAATTATTCCCAAATCCCACAGGGCTGGATTTTTGCGGTCACCACTGTGCTTGTGCCCATAGACTTCAATTGCCAAAGCACCATCATAAAGATGTTCCATAAAGTCTTCAGAAATATTTACAGAAACCTCCTGTATGTAAGCGACAAAATGGTTGATGACTGTCACTACTCAACGACTTAGGCTTACAGATTTACTGTCTTGACTTTAATACAAACGCGCAGTAAAGTCACTCTGGTCCTCAAGACACAATTATGAAGGAAGGGAGAAACTGTCAGCTCAGTTGTAAAATCAGGAGGCAAGGCAAAGATACATGATTGCTGAAGACTGAAGTCAAAATAGTTGAAAAATGACCACATGGTGTTCCAAGTCCTGAACCAATGTTTCAAAAAAAAAAAAAGATGTAAAAAAAAAAAAAAAATCACAAGTTTGAATGTTCAGAATCAGTAAATCAAAACTCATCAGAAAGTATTATATCTATTTCACAAATGGTAAGTGGAATAAATTGCCCAGTGTAATGAAAAATGATAGAAAGAACAAGACAAGAACTCAGGTGATTTGGCTGGGATTCATCTAAGCTGACTTTACATATCTCTATTAAAGATGTCTCCACTCAGACAGTTGTTTGAGGCAATGGGAAGAAACAGTCCGTTCTAATATACATGACCTAACTTCACTGTCTACATTAGGATAACAGGCATCATGTCCCAGGACTGGGACATTTCTCTCCACTACATCAGTGTGTAGAGTGATCAGCTCAGATGCAGATATTCAATAGACTCTGGTGAATATTAATTTTCCATTCATGTTCAGCAGCATTTTTACTGTGGGTAAACTCTTAACATAAGTCTCTCTGCTGAACAGATTGCTTTCCTTTATTAATCCACTACTTCATCTTCTATGATTTTTGTACAAGTGAACAGCGTCGAACAATCAAACTTATATGGACTCTGAAGATGTTTTAAGTCCTTATTAAAAGGTATTAGGGTATCAGCCTCATGAAATACTATAATGTGAGTGAAGAGGCAACTAAAACTGTTACCCAAGCATAAACCTTCTTTGTCTGCCTAGAGTTTCATTAATAAAATAGAAAAAAATATTACATTGCAGTGATCGAAGACAACCATGCACCGTGGCTCTTTGCTGACAGAAGATAAGGAAGGATCCACCTCAGGTGCAACATTAACTGGCTCAAGTTGATCCCAGAATGTGTATTTGCAGAACACAAAGTGGGAGAGGTGCTGTGGCAAACCTGTAGCCTGAAGTATTTTAATCTAGAAAAGAGATGAGAAACAAAGGAAAAGCATTTATTCATTGGGCATAGAATTAAAAATACCTTCTGGTAGAATGTTATTCTGTTTGCTGCAAAGGATAACAAAAAAAAAACCCAAGCAAATAACTTTACAAAATAACAGATTTCTGCATGGATATACATTGGAGACAACGTTTTGGATGCATCAGCTGAACATCGTCACTAGATGTCACCAGGCATATACTTCTTGGGAGTAAAAGCTAAAGGGCTGAATTTTACAAATACCCCAAAACATATTATTAATGTTTAATGGTAAAATGCACCAAAAACATCATAATTGATGAGGAATTGATGAGGAACAGTAAAAATCTCATACTTCTACCAAAACAGGCTCCTTTATTCTGCAAAATCTTGGTTTTAAGATACTACTTGTCCTTATTCTGTGATGCTAGAAACAAAATATAACCTCCAACAATACCAAAGTATGCTGTCCCCCCTTTTTCAAAATCAAGGCCAAATAGACACAAAATGTTTTGAATACACCTTCTGATCTAAACAAAGCCATCATATTAACCACATTTTTTAATAAACTTCTATTCTCCATTTGTCAAATTAAGTTCAAATTAGTTACAGCTCTATAGTAAGGCAGCCCTCAAGATCCTTAGAGAACGTTTCCTGTAATGATGTCCCATACTGCTTGCAAACACAAGGAGCTCTATGGGACAGGATAAAAAGTGAGAAAGAGTACAATTGCCCCCAGATTGTTCATATTGTCCAGGGACTTCTTTAAGACTTGGGATAGAAAGAGGGAAGGTTGCTCAGAGGTTGGGATATATCTGGAACTCACCCTGCAGACCAGTTTTCTCTCCTGAGCATCATTTTCATTTGAATAGTCTGGACTATCCTCACCTCCAACCAACCTGTCATCTATTTCCCCACTCACGCGAACAACTTCAACATGGAGACGACCCGATACCTGATAAGAAAGGAATAAGAATTACTTGTGTGCCAGAAAACAGTGACAGGTTCATCCCTTTTCAGGTAACTACAACTACTGCTTTTTCCAACCTGTAAACAGACAACATTTTATTTCTTTCTATGTTTTGCACTGCGCATTTATTGCACCAGATGAAGGATGCTCTGGAGCAAGAATCAAAGAGCCTTTTGTTGTAAACTCATAAAGAAAGCAGCCGGTAGAGTGACTTTGGGAACAGTGTACTGCAATCTCACTCACCTTCACACCAGTCTCCAGGGAGTCTGCAAAGTGCATGTGATGTAAAGCACAGAGAATGCCGCCTGCTATGCTCTAGCTGCCTTTGAAGTTGTTCTTACAGTATATATTTAAGAGCCTATTCTTGATGGTAGTGAAAGCCAGGGGAGCTACAGCTCAAACTCACTCTGCTAAGCATTTATTTTGGGCTGCTTTGCTCAGAAAGGTGCTCAGCAACACTTTCTCCTTTCACAATCACTATGCTGGGATTCAGAGCTGTCTAAACAACTCTAGTAAGGTATTATGGGATTTGCGTAATTCCAAATCGTTAGCAAAGAGCTTGTGCACATGAAACTGGAAAATATCTACTACATACTGATAATGAGATCCATGGGCTGTAATTAAACAGTTGAGTAAGGATAGATTATAGAAGAATGACAAACCTCTCCCTTCTGATTGATGATTGGAACAGCATATTGTAGCTTCACATCATAGAACAGGCACTCAAGAAAAACATTGGCTACTCCGATAAGGCTGTGGTTTTCCTGCTCATCATAGAATGGATCAGCTCGCCTGAAGTAAGCTCTCATCACCTTCAATGAAATCCATAATAATGTAAGAAAAACAAGCTTTTCATGAAACAGTTTTCAAAGTGTTGCACAAACCAGCCCAGTGAAAGAAAAATGGACTCAAGCAAGAGACCAGGTAAGATCACAAGAAGAATGGAAACTTGAATTTTACTTTGGAGCGAGTATAAGGCCTACCCTCGGCAACCTCTCCTTCACACCATCAGATTCAGCGAGGTCAGCCCGAATATCAGCTGCTGTTGTGCTTACTTACTGCTTCGCATTGTATGCTTGGTTCCATCACCAAACCATGCATGCAAGCAAGCATCAAAGTGACAAGATAAGGGATAATGAAATGCTGAAGATCACTTCAGTACTAGGAAAAGCAAAAGCTCAGGAAAACTTATCTCTTTACATCTTCCCTCCCCACCCCTCAACCCCCCCCCCCCGTCCTGAGCCAGAAGATTTTCTCACATCTACTTAAACAAAAAATTGAACAGAGATGTAATTCTATCAGCACAACACTGGAGTAATTTTTACTTACTGGGTTGTCTTCCTCACAGTCTTTCCACTCCTGGTAAAGATCTCTCATATCTACCAATCGATTCTCCAGCTTTTCCAGTGACCAAATCTGTTTGCCTTTCCCTTTCCTTCTCACCTGAATAGCGGGCTCGCTGAGAATTGCACCTCTCTGTGAAACAATTATATATATTTATATTTCTTTATATATATATATGTTTATAAATATATATATATATATAAATAAAAATGTAAGGAATATGTGTCACAACAATGAAAAAAGAGTTCAAAACCAATACAAAACTGAGAATATCTTTGAGAAAAGTCTGGATTTTGGTGGGTTTTTTCAAGGGTGACAAACTCTGAGTTTAGCTGTCGCAGTATATTCGTGTTCAGTTTAACCGTGAAATCTAATCACACCTACAGGCACTAGTTTCTGTGGATTTTCACCTTACACAAGTGTTAGAAATAGGAACATTTAAGCATTTCACAAATACCCTCAAGTTACAATAGGCCTGGAGTTCCAGCTAAAGTTACTGCTGTCAGTAACTTTCAAGAAAACTAACCCTCTTTACCATCCTGTTTCTAGATGGGCCAGCAGACACTGAGAAAAACAAAAAGATGAGAGAAACCTCTAAAGCAGTTGATAAAAATTCTAATCCTGGAATAAAATACATCTACTGTACTAACAACGGCCTGCATATCACCAAAATATTGAGCTGACCTCAAGAACAGAAACAATCCCAGCTTAGGCAGCTAGCCTGAGACATGGAAGTTCAGGTTCAGTTCCTTTCTTCCAAAATTTCTAAGATGTCTGGAACAAATAACCCAAATCCTCCCTGGTCCAGTTCCTCCCTTCATGATGGGGATGACAGCATTTTCTCAGCTCACTAGGATGATGTAAAGTCAAATGTCCACAAGGTGATGGTAAATACTTGAAATAGATGCTGCCTAACCTGTACAGATTTTAACACTCGGAAGCAAGTCTGAATTTCAACACCAGTGGAAAGGTCTTGCACCAAAATATTTATCAGTAAGCCAGCACACTGTAAGATTTTCATGGTAACAAAACAAAATAAGGATGTAGCATGCACTAACAAAGCCATATTTAATGCACATGAATAGAGTGGCAAACTATCTAGAACATTAAAGTCAGGATACAAGTATGAATGCTGAGGGGCAAACTTACTGAATAATGATTTAGTTCCATTAGGGCTACCTTACCTTACTGTTGGCATTAAGGCTTGAAGCTGGGATCTGGAGGGTAACTTTATACTCTGTCCTCTTGTCCAATTCCTCTCCAATAAAATTGGCTTCTCTCACATACAAATTGGCTTTAACAATCTGCTCTCGCAGCTTTCTCAGGCTGTGGGTCAACATTTCTTCTCTAAAAGAAAGGGAGTTGGAGGGGAAGACAGGAAAAATCACGGCATTTAAGTATTGAAACAAAGTGCAAAAGAAACGATCACTTGGCAGGAAGGAGTCTTAACACTCAGCCAGTTAGCCAGCCTCACCGGGGCCCGGCTTAAACGCCTCTGTGTATGGAGAATAAATTAATTTTCCATAATATGGAGAATAAGAGGAGTTAGAGATGTGCACACCTGCAGGGCTATGATCTTACCAGTGTCACAGTCACACAGACATGGTGGGGTGGCTCCTGTGACTGGAGTGTTGGGATGGAAGGATACAGGAAGGACAGGCAGGGGACACGAGGGGGGTGTCACCCTCTATGCCAGTGACCCCCCAGAGCGCACGGAGCTCTGCCTGGGGATGGGTGAGGAGCCACCGAGAGCTTATGGGTCAGGATCAAAGGGAGGGCAGGGACAGGTGGCATTGTAGTGGGGGTCTGCTACAGGCTGCCCCACCAGGATGACCGGGCGGACGAGGCCCTCTATACACAGATAGGAGCAGCCCCACGTTCACAAGCCCTGGCCCTCATGGAGGACTTCAGCCATCCCAGATCTGTTGGAGGGATAACACAGCAGGACATAAGCAATCCAGGAGGTTCCTGGAATGCCCTGATGATAACTTCCTTCTCCAAGTGACAGAGGAGACAACGAGGAGAGGTGCCACGCTGGACCTTGTTCTCACCAACAAGGAGGGGCTGGTGGGGAATGTGACCATGCAACGGTGGAGTTCAAGATCCTCAGGGCGGCAAGGAGGGTGCACAGCAAGCTCACCACCCTGGCCTTCAGGAGAGCAGTCCTTGGCCTCTTCAGGGATCTGCTTGGTAGAGTACCATGGGATAACGACCCGGAGGGAGGAGTGCCCAGGAAAGCTGGTTAACGTTCAAGGATCACCTCCTCCAAGCTCAGGAGCGATGGCATCCCAACAAAAAGAAGTCAGGCAAAAGCACCAGGAGGCTTGCATGGATGAACAAGGAGCTTCTGGACGAACTCAGACACGAAAAGGAATCCTAAAGAGGTGGAAGCAAGGACAGGTACCCTGGGAGAAATACAGAGAAATTGTCCAAGCAGCCAGGGATCAGATTAGGAAAGCTAAAGCCCTGACAGAATTAAATCTGGCCAGGGACACCAGGGGCAGCAAGAAAAGCTTCTACAGGTACCTCGGGGATAAAAGGAAGACTAAGGGAAATGTGTGCCCTCTCCAGAAGGGAACAGGAGACCTGGTTACCTGGGACATGGAGAGGGCTGAGGTACTCAACAATTTTTTTGCCTCGGTCTTCACCTGTGATTCTCCAGCCACATCACCCAAGCCGCAGAAGTCAAAGGCAGAGACTGGGAGAATGAAGAACTGCCCACTACAGAAGATAAGGTCTGAGACCATCTAAGGAACCTGAAGGTGCACAAATTCATGGGACCTGATGAGATGCATTGGTGAATCCCAAGGGAACTGGTGGATAAAGTGGCTAAGCCACTATCCATCATATTTGAGGAGAAGTGGCAGTCCAGGGAAGCCACTATCCATCATATCTGAGAAGTTGGGGCCATCATATCTGAGAAGTTGGGGCAGTCTAGGGAAGTTCCCACTGACTGGAAAAGGGGAAACATCAGCCCCATTTTTACAAAGGGAGATAAGGAAGACCTAGTGAACTATAGGCCAGTCAGTCTCACCTCTGTGCCCTGCAAAATCATGGAGCAAGATCCTCCTCAAAACAATGCTAAGGCACATGGAAAATAAGGAGGTGACTGGTGACAGCCACATGGCTTCACTAAGGGCAATTGTGCCTGAAAAATTTGGCGGCCTTCTATGATGGGGTTACAAAATTGTGGATAAGGGAAGAGCAACTGACGTCATCTCCCTGGAATTGTGCAAAGCATTTGACACTGTCACGCACAACCTTGTCTACACTGGAGAGACATGGATTTGAGATGAAACACTTGGTGGACAAAGAATTAGCTGGACGGTCACACTCAAAGAGTTTCAGTCAATGACCTGATGCCCAAGTGGAGACCGGTGATGACCGGCATTCCTTAGGGAACTGGGACCAGTGCCATTTAACATCCTTGTTGGCAACATGGACACTGGGATGGAAAGCATCCTCAGCAAGTCTGCCAGCGACACCAAGCTGTGTGGTGCAGTCAACACACTGGAGGGAATGGTTGCCATCCAGAGGGACCTTGGCAGGCAGGCCCATGTGAGCCTCATCAAGTTCAGCAAGGCCAAGGGCAAGGTCCTGCACATGTAGGCTGGGGCAAACCCAAGCACAAATACAGGCTGGGCAGAGAATGGATTAAAGCAGCCCTGAGGAGAAGGACTTGGGGGTGTTGGTTGTCAAGAAGCTCAACATGACCCAGCAAAGTTCACCTGCACTGGGTTGCATCAAAAGAAGCATGGCCAGCAGTTTGAGGGAGGTGATTCTCCCCCTCTACTCTGCTCTGGTGAGACCCCCCTGCAGCGCTGCGTCCAGCTCTGGGCCCCCCCACAACAGAAGGACATGGACCTGTTGGAGCTGGTCCAGAGGAGGCCAGGGAGATGCTCAGGGGCTGGAGCAGCTCTGCTGTGGGGACAGGCTGGGAGAGCTGGGGTGGCTCAGCCTGGGGAGGAGAAGGCTGCGGGGAGACCTTAGAGCACCTGCCGGTGCCTAAAGGGGCCGGCAAGAAAGCTGGGGAGGGGCTTTGGGCAAGGGCAGGTGGCGATGGCACACGGGGGAATGGCTTTACATGAGAGAGGGGAGATGGAGATGAGAGATGAGGAAGAAATTCTTCCCTGTGAGGGCAGCGAGGCGCTGGCCCAGGCTGCCCAGAGCAGCTGTGGGTGCCCCAGCCCTGGCAGGGCTCAAGGCCAGGCTGGACGGGGCTGGGAGCAGCCTGGGATGGTGGGAGGGGTCCCTGCCATTGTCCGGGGGCAGGACTGGGTGGTCTTTAAGGTCCCTTCAAACCCAAATGATTCTATGATTTTTAACACAAAAATCGGGTGAATTAAATTGCATTTCTTCGGGGGGGAGACAGGCACATGGTGGAGATCATCTGTATGAAATTAGCAGTACGAACATTAGCATACTGCTGGCTTTGGAGACTTCTCCATGCATGTGCTGAACAGTCAGCTTTTGTGTGGCTTATTCCAGAGCTTCCCCACCACAGATGTGGATGTTCCGTTTTACAGAGAAAGGTTTATTCAGACACCATGACCTGCTTGCTCATCGGCCTTCCTGGCAAATGTAACCAACTGTGCAGCACAGGAATCTGGCACCACAAAATATTCCAGACACACAGCTAACACCTTGGTAGACTGTCTCAAATATTTTCTATTTCAGAAGTTGCTTCTAATATGAATTAGATTTGTATTTTCTCATTACAATGTCTTTACCATGCTCATTGTTTTAGGGTAAGTTTCCTCTTCATCCTGCAGCTGCTCCTTTTGACAGTAATACTGGAAATGATCATTTAGAGACTGAAGTAAATAACCTCAGTGCAATTGCCTAGGAAGAGGCAAAGAGGACAGTGGCCCCTCTGTGGTTATCAAACAGTTTTCTAATGCTTTAGATCAAAATTCTTTATATCATTCTCTTACTCCTTTCTGTTTCTGCACTCTCCTGGTTGCCAGGACCTGCCCAGATAAGCAGATGGATGTGAGTCAAGAGGAAAAACAACCATCCAAACAGCCAAGTCATGATCCACAGAAGAATAAATTCATACAGAAGTCCCAAAATTTCTTCCAATCACCTCATCTTTAGTCAAATCTGATAAGGATAGTTTCTCCTTAACAAAGGAGGCACTCATTCTTTCTCATCTTTTCTAGCATTACAGGTCTGATTGTTCTTAAACTATTTTTGCCGTGTTCTCCCCAATCCCCTCCCTCCAGGAGTCCTTTCAGAAATTCGGTAGAAGCGTGCAATGCAATTAAAAACTTGCAAAATTCATTAACATTGAAGAAATTTAAATGAACGCTCCTGATGGTCAGATCTGATTACCCACCTCTCCTCTGCCCACTGCCGTAAGCGCTGCTGAGCGCTGGGAGAATGAAAGGAGAACCTGTCCATGCTGCGGAAATGCTGTTTCTCTGGTGACAATCGCCTTCGTAGTTGCTCCAGTTCGTGTTCATACATCAGTCTTTGTCGTTCAAGCGCAGATCTCTTCTCCTCTTCATGCTGCTGCTCCAGGCTTTGCAAGATTGACTGCATTGGATCTAAGCAGAAAATAAAGAAGCTAGTACTTCTGGGGTGTCAAATACCTGGTAACCTCAAAATTAAATGGCAACACTCATGTAATGAATATGGGACAGAGATGGGGGACTCTGAAATCTGAGATCTTTCGCACGGTCTGCTACAGATCTGCTGCATGCTCTTGAGCAAGGCACAAATTACTATGATTTGGTACTTCCTTTCCCCATTCTATTTCTGCAGTTATCCACATTAGGGCCTGCAGTAGCCACTGAAATCCATGGTAAGGAACATTCCAGACAGTAAATACAGTTATCATATAAAAGGAGGAAGTGATTATATCTTGTAATGCATATTTAAAAAATCTGCTGAACTGTGGAGCAAAATAAACATCCACAGAACAGATTGGATGGATGATTTAAAAAAACTGAGAAAAGGGGAAGACCAAGCTTTCTTCCATTCTTCCAAAAAACTTCCTCCTATCTCCCAAAATAATGCCATTCTGGGACAGCTATGTAAGACCACAAAAACTAAAGAACTTTGTTTCAGAGACAGAAATCACTATAATTAATGCCTGAGTGAGATATAACACAAGAAAAATAAACAACAAAGTGAAAACACTTTGATTTGAGGCTGCAGTTCCACCAATATTCCAGTTTTGGCTTTTCTTTCATCAAGAACTGCCAAAAAAACCAATCTGCAATGTTTTGTTTCCCCCTCAAGTGCAAAAATAGCTATGGTGAGTCATTCACAAGAAAAATTCTCCACTAGGAAGTTATAAGGGGAAAAGTCTGGCTAAGAGTCCCTGAAGATGTAACCACACATTCTGTACATACTCCCAATAATTTCTGTTGCTTCTTACCATTACTACCAAGTGCCTTCATAGTAACTTCCATCTGAGCATATTCATAGCTGAAGTTAATCTCACTAGACACTTCACTGGAATTATCTCCATCTATGTCCAGCTGCTCAACACTATTGCTGCACTTCATAGAGTTGTCTCGTTCTTCATCCTCATGATCTGTCTTCTTTTTTTTCTTTGGTAAATTCAGCCTTTAAATAAAAGGAAAATTTTTGAAGAACTATTAATTACTCAACTCTGAAACAAAGGGTTGCTTTCAAAGATTATTAAAATTAAGAAGATTATCCAAATCAGTAGATTTTTCCCTTTCAAAATTTGTTGATCTCCTGTGAGAGTACTTTTCCTCAGGGTAAACAGGGGAGCTGAAGGTAAATTAACTGATTCATTCTGCGCTCTTAACAATAGAGAGTACCTGATACTACCTACTAATCATATAATTTAGACAACCAAGAATTTTTTCAGGCATCTCATATCCAAATAACTTAGAGGCAATAATGAAATTATATCCCACTTCTTATGTGGATTCTTCCTTCAAGCATGAAAGAAAACAAATAAGTTTTAGGTTATCATTTAAATCCACTGATCTTTAAAGTATTTCAGACCAGCCAGAGAGTTTCATGAATATTGTCTTTCACAGAAGACATCTACCTGTCTGATACAGGAAGTTTGTAGGTATGGCTGGAGCTGGAACTCCAGGGAACAGAGAGCCTTACAGTGACCTTGTAAGACCCAGATCACTATAAAACATAGGTCAAAAATCTAACACCTTATCTTCAAAATCCAAAAGGCAACCTATCCAAGACAAAGCTTAGGTGTAGTATTTTCACCATGGAAGAGGAAGTACTTAGTATTAATGTGGTACCAGAGCACATTAAAGTTACCAGCTCAAAAACTAAATCTCTTCAGTGAGATAATAGTACTGATAACTACAGCAACGTTCTCATCAGCAAGGTTACAGTCCCTTGCAAATGCAAGAAGCCAACCCAGTGCTCTGAAATTAAAATCACACACAGTTGCTATAACATTTAGCATTCATGAACAGTCAATCATCAGCATTGCCTTCATAATCCCTATGAAAAAGAAATCACCTCCTCCTGCAGGTTGAACGCTCCACTGACATCTTTCCTTACACCTTAAGATAAAACAAAGTTGGTGCAAACTTAGGATTTCTTTAATATCTTTTGTACCTGAAGAAGTGGTTGTTTCCCCACAGTATTCTGTCTCCATGATGTAGCTGGATAGGACATGCCACAGCAGAACCATTTACAAATGTCCTGTCAAAAGGCAAAAATCTAAAGCAAACGCATGTATACGAGGCTTAGCTTTTTTCCCCAGTGCTACTTTCTTTATTGTAACTAGTTAAGGTAGGTAAACAGGTTTATGGATTCCAAAGAGGCTAAATATCCCCAGAAACTTCACTATCTACCTTGTGCTGTTTCATAAACACTTCAAACTCAGCTTCTTTTATTCTTCAAGCTTATGGACAGCTAGATCTGGGGAGTATAATTAGAGCTTAAAAAACGAGGGGCCTGAAAAAAGATGCCACTGGAAATAAACACTTTTCACACTACTGTGAAATACAGACATAAAATAAGACATCAGAGACCTTTGCTATATAAATAGTTTAAAGACAATAAACCAATTATAATAATCAGAAACTACTTTTATTTCAGAGTCACATTCAGCCTGAAATAGGATCGCAGGATAACTCAAATTTGAAGGGAATCTCAGGATGTCACCAATCTCCTGCTCAAAGCAGGATCAACTACAAATCAGGGTAAACGTGAAATTGTTGAATTTTGTGTATCTAACAATAAATTATCAGAGATGCTGATGATGCATGTCATTTTGTGATCAATTTGAATATACCATCTGCTTTCAAGCACTGCTACTTAATCAAATAAAACAATAAATGCTTCAGCAGCTCTTTGCATATCAACAGATTTCCTAGAAAATTAATTCAAATTTTGATAGTTACATCTACACAGCTGCAAATCAGTGACTATCTACTTGCTGAAAGCATATGCAATTTACTTATCCTCTCTTTGAAAACTTAGACTACAAACACCATCACTGAGAGAAATCTCTTTAGAACAAAAGACATGAGTTGACAGAGGGGTAGATGACAAAAAAAAAAAAAAAAAAGAAGGAAAAGCAGGATACAAGAAGAAGAATTTTCTTACTTCAGAATACATAGAAAAGTTAATTTTCTAATTATCTTTTTGCACCACTAATCATAAAATATTAGATAAAACTACAATTATTACACAACTGGAGCTGTATTTTATTCCTTTACCTAGTATTTTTTTGAGGTGTTAATATAACCTGTCCTTCTGGGGTGATGTCTATAATGCAGTGTTCAGGAAGAATTCCCATTCCACACAGCTGGATATCTTGAGAGTTGTCTGAACCTATTAATGTGTGTTCCTGGGGAAAATTAATTCAGATGTTAGCAATGGATTGCAAAAGTTCAGTAGTTCTAACTCATCCATTCTCCTTCTGGCTTTATCTTGTCATCTAGTTCCAAAATTTGGAAGCTGCTCAATACTTCCCTTAGGAGGGAGAATGAAACAATGGAAGCAAATCCTTGCTTTGTCTTACAGTAAGAAGTAGGGAGCACTCAGGAAAGTTTACAGGCAACAGTTAAATCCGAAGATGAAGAGGTTTCTATAATTTAATTGTGGAAAATTCAGTGCCTTGGGATGTTGTAGAAGCCAAAAGTATAAAGGAGTTCAAAGAGGAATTAAGACAGGTTCACAGTGGTTAAATCCATGGCTATTACGCAGGTTCCACCTAGATCATCCAACAGCTTAGTAAATTCCTGCAGTACTCGAGGCAGGAGGGATTTGGCAAAGGATCACTCTGCACATGCCCCAATTAATCCATTTCTTTTTTAGGCACCTCTAAGCAAGTTTTGAGGAACAGATACAATAGTTTAGGTAAGTCAGATCAAGTTGTTCTTCAGTACTTTTAAGATCTATTACATATGCAGCTTAGAATTGAAGAAAACATGGGCAAGATATTTACTCTGAGAAGCAAGAGTTTAATTTCAGGGTTTTAGCAAAAGAGGTGTAAGTAATTTTATTGAAAGGATTTCAAAGCACAGGGATCTCTACACCAAAATTCTCAACCAATAAAACAAATCTGTGTTATTAAAAAAATAATAATTAAAGACTAACTGAAACACACAAAACCTACCCCATGCAAAGGGTTTTTTTCTAGAAAAGGAAAATAGCACCATACCATCTGAGACTTTTCTGCTGCTACTGATGTGCCAAGGCCTGTTTTCTGAGCAGGCTTTGGCTTCAGCATACTCTTGCCACATGTTCACAATAACACCACAGAAGTTGGCTCTGCTTCAATAGCTCTCTGTGTCAAGGCTGATTTAGCAGCTTGAGTCACACTCTGGACACCTATGTGCAAGGCACCTGGAAAGGATTCAATTCTTCTCCCAAAACCTCAGCTCTCTTCTGTCCTTTTTAATGTTTTTCAGCAGATACAATATTGAAAAAGTTCTTTCCTTTGCTTTCATTGAGATATCACAGAGCAACTATGACTGATCTAAGAGGATCACCTATTTCCTAAGACCAACTACACCAAAACCATCTTTCAACCCAGTTGCTAATTTTGTGGCTGTTTTGAGACTTACTACCAATGACTTCAAAGAGAAGAGAATGATTTCATGTGAAGTTCAGACTGATGTTCTTACCCTGCTAGATTTTTAGAACTTGTACTCTGAAATGTGACTTAAAAATGGTTGTTCCTCATTTTTCCTCCTGACTCCAGGTCACATCTACAGTTTGTTAAACTAAACTACCCAAATGTTTCAGTGCAGAGTCCAAAAGTCCCATCATGTGTTTTACATTTAATATCAGTTAAACATAAGGGGACTGCACATCAGCAGAAGTGCTAAGGCAGAACAGAACTTGATTTTCACTCCTGGCAAGTTGCATGAAGAGGAATAAAAATTTATTTTATAAACTGAAAACAGTAGTCAGAATTTGGACTACACACGTAGAAGCAAGCCGATTACTGATATTCCCAATCTCTATATAAAATAATTTTCTGGGTACAACCTTTTGAAAGTTGGCATTAAAAAAAAAAACCCCACACGCCCCACCAAAACCGAAATACAAAACCAAACTACAAAAACCCAATTGCAATAAATAAATAAATAAATAGATAGGTAGATAAATAAATAAATAAATAAAAACTATTGCAAAACAGGAGACAGTTTCTCAAAGAGAGCACCTCTAAATTTCTTTCAAAAAACAAAACAAAAAAATCCTCAAACCTCCCTCTGCTATGAAGAATTAAATCTGAAATAAAACCGTTGCACTCATTATTTATAATGAAGCAGTGAACATCAAAGAATGCTTTATCTTAGACATGTCACCTGTGCCAATGGCATTAGAGGCCTATTTCTATTTCTAGAAAATTTTTTTAAATGATTTTATTTTAGATATATTTATATATGTATGTATCTCAGTATTTATTTTTACCTTTAAATAGTACACCAGGAGTTCATTGAGAGCTGGATCTGCATTCAAATTAACCAGGAAGCACTTATTATCCCCAACTTTTATTCCAGAAGACTGAAGAGATATGCCAAGGCTTTCCAACTGTTTCTGACGCTCCTGCAAGAGAGTAGCCATCAAAATTAAGCTGAATGATGTACAGCCCTTCGGAAATGCACTCCTATCTGCAAAAGCCACAAGACAAAACGATGGACTGCTGCTTCTGAAAAAGGTAACTCTTTTCTTCTGCAATAGACACAAAACAATAGACACAAAAGCCTTAGTTATCTCAAGCTTTGATCAGGGTATCTGTAATTTCTCTTGTTCTTCCACCTCTGGTCTCGGAGGGCTACGTGCTATCGTCTCACACAGTTGCATCTTCCTAGTGGAAAATGAAAACAGCTGAGAGCAGCACACTGAACTACTGTAGGAGCTTCTCCATGACCTCACTGGAACAGCAAAATGCTACCACAAAGACATCTTGAGAGCCCTTTATTTTCTCTTTTGAGCTAAAATGCAACAAGTTAAGTTAAATCCCTGCCAAGTCAAGCTCCATGTCTATCTTTTATTCCAGAGCAATCAAAATGACAAAAAACTGGCAACCTGCTATTTAAGTAAAGCAAAGAACGCTTCCTGCTGAACAAGAATAGTAGCATTTTGGATGGTGTTTTGTTCTTGTCAATAGACTTCATAGAATTCAACAACAAAGCATTACTGTGCAAAAATGTACATCTTTCAAAGGGAAGTGTTTGGGTGAAGGCTAGAGCAGTGAAAGAAGAACATTAAACATTTCTGACTTACAAACAGAAAGGGATTCTTCTACAAAACACATTAAGACAGAAATGTTGAGGATTGTTCCCAGGATCATACAGAAACTCAAATGAGACTCATTATCCACAACAGCAAACAAAATTTAAAAAATAAACATGGGAGGCTTCTCAGAATTACTACGAGGAAGCAGAAACAGGGGAGGGTAAAACAAGTAAGTTAAAAAATGCAAGAGACCTACACTGCCTGTGATGCCGAGACTTTAAAAAATTAAAATTAGCAGAGATTATGTTGGAATAATGCTGGAACATTTATTAAGGTTCTGACCTTTACCTACCAGTTTGTTTTGTAATTAAAAACACTGTACGTCATACCATTCAGTATAATTCTCTGTTCAGCACTAGAGTTGTACCAGGTCTAATCAAGATTAAAATGGTAAAGAATAGCAAGCACAACTTGCTCTTGATTTTCTCTATCCTGTCTCCCCACACACTTACAAAACCTACATAACATCCTCAATAAGGAAATGGTGTGTGTGTGTGAGAGAGAGAGAACAAAGAACAGAGGAAAAACTCCAGTGTGATGTCAAAGATCTCTCTTCCGATCATCAGTGCCAGGCTCCAAATTTCACATAATTCCTTGCTATCTATGGAGATAAAGAACATGTTGCCCAAAGGATGACTTGGGCCACAGTCTAAATCTCATAGGATTAACTTAAATAAAATGAGCCAGTTTCTGTTAACTTTTTCTCAAGACCTAATGTTAATTAATATTCAAAATACATTAAAAGTATGTCAAATACACACTGAAAGCATGAAAAATTGCCTATTCACATAGCTAGTCTTTAAGGCTTTTAACCCTTACTGGCACTCCATGTCTACAAACATCTACAAGCTGCCTCTTCAACAGCCCTCATTCTTTATGACAAATCATCCTTTCCTCAAAGATTTACAATTACCTGTCCATCCTACCTGCCTACGCTGCTACAGTTTGACTTACAGGTGTTGGTGGATGCTGGCCAGAAATAACATCACTTGATACAAACGCCTTTAACCTTGGACCTGCCTAAACCTACTGCGCTGGGTGTGCGTGGCCAGGTTTTGGCAGCGGGGGGTACAGGGGTGGCTTCTGTGAGAAGCTGCTGGAAGCTTCCCCCGTGTCCGATGGAGCCGATGCCGGCCGGCTCCAAGATGGAGCCAAGGGCTGACCCACCAGCGATGGTGGGAGCGCCCCTGGGGTAAGGGGAAAAACCCCCTTTGCAGGTGGGACCGGAGAGAGGAGTGAGCACAGGTGGGAGCCGCGGCCCTGCAGCCCCCCAGGCCAGGGCAGGGGGAGGCCGGGGGGCTCCAGGCGCCGCAGCAGAGGCTCCCCCAGCCTGTGGGGAGCCCCCGGCCGGGCAGGCCGTGCCCCCAGCCCGTGGGGAGCCCCCAGCCAGGCAGCTCCCCCCACGCAGCCTGGGGAGGACCCCCGGGGCAGGGGCTGCCCACAGGGGGATCCCCCTGGGGCCGGGCAGGGGGTGAGGACCCTCCCCATGGGGGGCAGAAGCGGCAGGGACAGTGTGTGTGGGACTGAGCCCAGGCCCAGCCCCATTCCCCAGTGGCACCCAGGGGGAGGAGGGAGGGAAATCAGGAGTGAGGTTGAGCCCAGGAAGAAGGGAGGGGTGGTGGGAGGGTTTCTTTATTTCTTTATTACTTATTACTACTCTGATTTTGATTGTCAATAAATTAAATTAATTTCCCTTAGTCAAGTCGCTTTTGCCTGTGACGGTGACTGGTGTGTGACCTCCCTGTCCTCATCTCAACCCACAAGCTTTTCGTTGTGTTTTTCTCCCCCAGTCCAGCTGAAGAGGACAGTGACAGAGTGGCTTGGTGGGCACCTGGCATCCAGCCAGCGTCAACCCACCACACCTACCAAAAAGGTCTGAAGGTTCCTTCTGCTGGCTTCCAAGTAGTCCTGAAACAGTTTTATACTACACAAACATTAGTCCCTATCCCTCCTCAGGGGAAAAAAAACCCAAGCAACCCACTTCTTCTACAGCTGCAAGGGTTCATGAAACTCCCTGCTCCAAAACATCGTAACAGGCTGGGAATTTAGAGACAAAGAGGGAGAGCTAAAGCAAGCAGCTATATGCAAATAAATGTCAAGGCAGATTTAGTCTATAGCATTGAGCCTATGACTCTGGTGTTTTCAAACACACACTCAGAGTTTCTATGCCTAGAAACTATTGTGCAGGATGAGAGCAGAAATTTTTTAATGTGTGGTGGGGTTTTTTTTTCCACCCTTATACACAGGGAGGAAAATCCATGGTACAAATCTGCACTGGAAGCCAGGAAGCCCTCATAGTCACAAGCAGCACTTCTTACAATGGATCTTTAAACTAAAGTCAACACAGTCTATTCCGATTGTGTCATCTACAAGAGGGCTTTGTATCGGAGGCTCCATTTTCTCCTTATTTATTACATGCTATTCATCACCTTTCAGTAGTCATCCCCCTCAAAAGCTCCCCACTGCAAATATGTACATCAGCATTTGTGTGGTAAGAATTGGAAGTGTCATGCAATAATCATGGTGACCTGCACAATTTTTCAGCATAACCATCATACTCTATTAATTACGGTCTGAGGCTCTAAATATCAGATTAAGAAGTATTAAAACACACAGGGATCCTGAACAGCTCTATTTTTTAATATTATGAATGTCCTTTGCCTTCTGTATTGGGGCACTCCACATAACCTTGCATTTAACACTCTCTATGTTCGACCCTCCATCACAAACGAAAATTTTACTGTCTGAAGAATATAAAATCCCTGTAATCCTCTCATCCATGGAGTATTATTTTTCTAAATAACATCTCCATTTGCATACACAGACAATTTATTATTGTCACTGGAACGGTAATCTGGGAGGCACCCAGATATCACAGGAATTAAGTGAAGCTTTTGAAAAGGGCAGTAAGCTTGACCTACTTACCCATAAATGTGGGGAGAGATTCAGACAATCTCTATGAACTGACAAATTAAACAAACCTATTTTTCATAGGACATGGAAGCGGGGGAAGAGAGCAACAAACCTGTGCTATCTCCTCAGTTTTTCTTAATTTTTCTTCCCAGGTCACAGTCATTTCCTGAATCAACTTTTCTGATTCCTCCAATCGTTCTTTTAATTCTGGTGATTTCATAGCCTGCAGAAATAAAAGCAGATAAAACAAGGAAGCTTGTTGTGCTTTGTTTGTTTCACATCGCTGTCACACAGATGGGGAACAAAAGAAACATAACTTTACTCATTTTCCAAGGCACACTTATCAGTAAGTAAAGCGTTTTTTAAAATACATATTGCATATAAAAGCAAAATCCATCAAAAAGTTAGTTTAATTAGTTTCAAGTACAGATGCTAAAGTGGAGTTTATACACTTCAGTGCAAAGCAATTACATGGTACTGGCAGATTTGCACAGAGATATTCAAACGCAAACTAATCTCATTTCTATACCAATACGAGTATCCCAAATGACTCATATCTAAACCAATCTTCTTTCTCAAGATACTGCTGATCTGGCCAGCCACCATCCGCTCAGCTGTCGTTTCCTCAAAATGGCACTTAACATCTCAGTCACTTAAACTGCCATGCCACCAAAATATATTTATTGTTCTTTTTGATACGGCCTAATGGGTGTGATATTTTCTTTCAACAGCAAATATGAAGGCATCCGAGGTGTTCCGATTATCCCCCTCTGCATATGCATTTTGCAGAGTGGATATCAAAAGAAGCCTTACAATGTGCTTCCATATACCAGAATTCAATTTTCTTGCTAATGCATCACAGCTCTAATTTTGTTTTGTGAAACAGTCAAAAGCCCATGTTCTGCCCAAGGACTAACTTGAGAATAAGAAGATACTGCCCCCCCGCACCCATCAGATCCTCCCAAAATTGAAAGGACATCAGCATTTTTATACTACATGTATTTACAGCCTCCAGTCTTGGTACTAGCATATTCCTCTTCTACTGCCTTGAACAGGAAGCCTGTGGACTTCCTTATGTCATTATTTCATCACTGCTAACAAGATGAAAATGTTTTTGGCTGCTAGGTATTTATGCAATGCCAATTAAACAATGCAAGCATTGTTCTCCATCAGATAATCCCTTACCACAAAACCAAAACTCCTCACAGGAATCCAAATCAGAGTGGCATCATTACACGGCACTTCGTTCAAGACAAGGAGCAAGTGCCAGCAGTGGAAAATCCTGTTTTAAGACAGGAGTTTCCTCTGCCTCAAGACACAACTGTCAGCTGATGTGTCCTGTGCAGTCTTTTCTAGTTCAAATACCTAAATAGTCAAAGGGAACATGAGTTCCACCCAGGAAGGAAAGCAAAGCCAAGGCAATCTGCAGGACAAAGGTTTATTATGACCGATAAAACATGATAGATGCAAAGGCACTGGCCGTTATGGCGCAGGGACAGGAAGATGAAGCCCAGTTATTCTGAAGGTCTGAGTTTTGTTTGTCCATTTATTTTGACCTGGGTGAAAATTACTTAACATTCTCACGTTTCAACACTGTAAAATGAGCTAGGTAATTCTCCTCACTCCCTACAACACTTACAAAAACAAAAGATATATGGGCCTAGATTCACCCCAGACTAAGCAGGTGTGCTTCTCTGCTGAAAGCAGTTAGTTTAAATTTCCAGCTTAGGAAGGACAGGCTGGTGGTCTTGGCACAGCCAAATTAAACCACACAATATTAATTTTAACAAGAAAAGATCAAAATGCATGGATTAAAAAAGAGAAGGGGAAAAGAGGATAATGCCTTACTCTCTGGGGGCAGGGAGCAGGGAAGTAAACTGTCAAGTTCTGTTGTGCCTTGGCTGTTTAAGGAGAAAAGTATACTGACACCAAAAGGAATAAAACCAAAACAAAACCACAACTTGGTCACCTCTATATCTGGAAATGAGCTTTGAAAATGAAACCTCGCTGTCATAAAGGATCAATGGTTTTGTTCACTTAAAAATAAGTTATTTGTGCACATTTCTGTTAGAACAATTAGATGGGCTACAAATGTAATAAACTGAAAGGAGTACCAGACAATGAATGTGGGTTTTGACCTTTACTGTGTGTAGCTTCTTAATAGCAAACCACACCGTTTTTTCCATGCTCTTTGTCAATGTCACTGAGATGACAACTAGGGTGGGATTTTAGTACTTGGGGAAGGAAGTATTTATTACTCATGTTTAGCAAACACTACTTCATTACTTTGGAAAGCTGCCGTTATTTTGGCATTAATGCAAAATGACACAAATAGGGAGTACTTATCTCTTTCAGAGTACTGTTAAGTCTGGTTCCTATTTTAGAGGAATTTTTAGATATTTAACTTGAGATACCTTGAAGAAATTGCTATATGATTATTGGATGCTTAGCATATCAGGCAGCTCAAATAAGAACAGTCCAAAATTCACTAGTCATTTCTAATATCACAGCCAGTATTCCCTGCATACCTCATGAGATCATTAGTTTTTGGAATTGCAAACCAGACTGATTATATTGCCATTGTTTTGCCACATTTCAGAGCAGAACTCAGAATTATGCTAGTTTTGGCCTTCACCTAACATTTACACAATGCTCCTTTCACAATTTCAGTGAGGCAGCTAGGCAGATATTCCTAATATTGTCCAGTGCCTGTAAGAGACTGAGAACAGTTAAAGCTTGTAAGCAAGTAAGTAAGCATTATTTAACTGAATTCACATCTCACAGGATGTAGCCACATTGAATTCTTAAAATACGCTGGCAAAGCTCTGCCTATAAACCACATAATGTTAAGACTCCACCCCTATTCCTGTCTCCATGTCCTCTTGCTCTGTATCTCACAATAAAAAAAAAAAAAAACCAACAAAAAAACCCCAAAACAAACCAACAGGATTGCTCAACAAGGTGTTCAAACAGAACCTGGTCTCTCATGTTTCCACCCGTGCTTCAAGACTGACATGCAGAAAAATGGAAAGTGCTACAAAGGGAGATTTCTCATAGATACCACGCAGTAATTCTTTGTGGCATTCCTTTTTGAAAGCCCGGTAAGAAAGCTGTGACAATGGCGTTTACAGGACTTACTGGCTGGTGGAGACTAAAATTTGTACCTCTGCTTTTGTGAGCTGTTCTCGCAGCTTCTCCACTTCCTCACGGAGCTCCCGAATAATGCGAGCGTTGGGGTCTTCATTCACCACCGCATGATTAACAATGTTCTTGGCTCGGTCTGCATACCTCAGTGTTGAAAGGGTCTCATCATAGTTGTCTGCCGCTGGGCTTACTGTTGCTACCATGGCGGTCTTGCTGTTACCACCAAGGCTATCCTGGGAAGAGTGAGAGGTTATAAAATTAAAACAGAAGGTTTCTTTCATTTTACCCAGTCAATGAACTTAGGCAGTGAATAATCACCTAGGGCTGGGAGTAGATGGGGGCAACTAATAACAGAAACATTTTTATCAGAGCCCCTTAGTTCAAAATTAATATTTTAAGCTATGTAAATCAAGAAAAGTTGTTATTGTCAATCTTTTTTTTTTCTTTTCTAAGCACATTTAGGAAATGTCATTCTTGGCTTTCAGAATCAGTTTTACTGTAAACAGGAGTGAAAACAGTCCCTTTTTTGGGCTTTATGGTGCCTAATAAGGGCTTCAGAGGTTTACTTCTATTTTTTTCTGCTTAGGTTTATAAACCAGAAATATAAGCACTTTAGCATTAAATGTCTCAGATACTATTGAAGGAGCTCAGGAAAAATCATGATGAAATCAGAATATTTTATTTTAAAGACTGGAAACAAGATGTCTCCAATAAGTACCTAATTTCAATTACTTCAAGGTCTCCTCATAAATAATACAGTTTATTCTTCTAAATGTTTCAGAATGGGGCCCTTCCCTTCCCCCCAATTACACAGCTCACAAATCTAAATCGAGTTATGTAAGAAATTACCCTTTTGGAATTTGATTGACAGAGAAGAAGGGCGTGAAACCACATTCCTGCAAGGCAGAGTGTCAGGGGAGTGGGGGAAGGAAGGAAGGAGGGAGGGAAGGAAGTGTTCAATGTTTCTACCGATCATAAAATTGTGGTTTACAATTTTGGCCAGTCTAAAAGATAAAGCATTCTGGTTTAAATCTTGCAGCACATCTTTATTTTTGTTTGGTTGGGGTTTTTTGGTTGGTTTTTTACCCAACATGCCTTTCTGAAACAAACCATGCTATTAACTTTCATCTTCAATAACCCATGAAATCTAGGTCAGGCATTGCCATTAGAACAATCTGACTACATTAGCTGCTTGTCTAACCATTTCAATTACAAAGCACACACATAGTTTTCCCTAGCAATCATTAAACCACCCCTTTAAGTACTTCCTTAAGACTCCCTTTTTTGCTGCATGATGCCTAAAATAGTTTGACAGCAGTCTGGCTGCTTTGGTGGTCAGACAAGCATTGACCATACAGACTGATGTTGCTGTGCTGCTGCATTGGTAGCACTCTGCTGTCTCCAGTCAGGCAAAAGGGCTGCCAGGTCTTTGGGAAGAGAATATAATTTCATTTCTATAGCATTCAGCACAATGAGGTACACCAGCATGACTAGCACTTGCAGGTGAGAGTATTTATAAAGAAGTCAATTGAAAAGAACAGCTTTCTGACTGATACCAGTGTGATTTCTTTTTTGTTGTTTGAGGACCAGACAATATTTACTCCAATAAATACATGGCTTGGGAGGACCCACCCTGTAAAACAGCGGTGTTTTTCCAAAGCATCTACTGAAAACTTTAAAACAACTAACAAAAGCACATGACTCATTCAATGGTATTTCTGGCTCTACAGAAGCCAAGATTTTTCTTCAGTCCATCAAGGATTTTCAAAAATTAGGAATGACACTCTGCAACTGCAATCCCTGTTCTGCATAAAAAGATGAAGTTTATCAGAGGGCTGGCCAGGTACTCCCCTTCCAAATCAAACCTGAACAGTTTGCACTTCGGAAATCACCTTCGCTGCACTAATTAGCTCCAAAATAGGATTAATTCATGATTTGAATTGCAACTCTGCTCTACAGGCAGCTGAGAACGCTGTTACAGTGATACACCGTAATTCACAATACACCCATTCTAAGCTGGGCAAAGTTCCTCTTGTACTGTAGCTATTCAAAGCCCAATGCCAGACTGTCTGATAAACTTTCATGTATAAAACTGCTTGTGCTGATTCCACTGGTTTCTTTAATGGTAAGCAAGTAAGGTAGACGAACAGTAAGCAGGCCTCTCATTAGTGAAGACAGCATCTGCAAATTACGCTGGAAAGGCTGGGCTTGCATGTGATACAGACACGGGGTGGAAATAAGTAAGTTTAGTTATTTCTAAGACTAAACTAGTCTCTAGCACCAAGATTATTGTGAAAACAACTTAAAATGTAGAGATCAGAAATTATATTTTTAATAGCAGCCATCAGTAACACATGCAGGTCTTCTGATTAAATTGGGAAAGCAAGATGTTTGTGCCAATACAATTTGATAAAACCAAGAAGTCAAAGCATTGACAAGCTATTTTGCTTCCTACACATAACCCGATGCCACTCTTCAAGCTCTTCTTGCAGTAATATTTTTCACCTGGTAGTTTCATCTAAAGAACCTCAAAAAAATTAAAGCGTTAGATCTCGAGCTCTCCTGAACTGTACTGGTTTCTCACATTTGGGGAGAGACCCTGTATGACAGATACTCCTTAGTGTTAGAACACATCCACTCCACTTTGGCATCATAATCAAAAGCTGAAAGCTAGCGAGAAAGATAGCCCACCATCTCACAGCTTCTACAAACGGGCCTCTCTAAATAAATAAATCCCTCCTTTGATCTTTAATTTAAAAAATGTTTAAAATTTCCCTTTTCAAAATAAAGCTTCTCTTCAATGAGCTAGTTTGTAAAAAATCCAAAAGCTCCAAACCTTTTCTTTGCACTTACAGAGCTGGATGTTAAAGACACAAAAGAGGTTTGCCTGAAAGAAGGCAGAACAAAAGTGCACTTCTATTTATGAGCTAAAGCAAGTGCTGTGTACGGCCATCGTCATTGTAGCTACAATGCATCAGACAGGTGCTAAACAGGAATTTCAGTCTGCTTGTTGGATTTGTTTAGAAATGGAACAGCATAACTAACTCTAACAACACTAGAAATTCGTTAGGAAAATTTCCACTCTGATCGGACTACTACAGCCACATCAGGAACCCAAGCACACATGCCACTGGAGCCAACAGAAGCAAGCTGCATGCTGGTTTTGTTCCCGTCTTTGCGAAGCCAAAAATACCTTGTTTAATTACAGTAAAAACTCAGAGTAAATATATTGAGGCAAAAATTTATTTAAACACTGAAGTCTTATTGTAAGGAACACTGTGATAAGAGGATTTATTTTACTGTAGAAAAGCACAGACACTATTTCTGTTACACCATTCTGATTTTTATGTAGCTCTCATGACTGTACCATTTGATGCCCAGCATCTGTGATGTTTATACTGGGAAGAAGAGGTAAATCCTATCACAGTAGTCATGCTAAAAGGTTTGTTAAAAGACAGCACTGCGAAAGATGAAGATTTGTGGTGTCAAGGGGTTACATGAGTAGGTATTTTAGTGTACTTAAGCATTGAAATCAACTCTGTTTTCAAATCTCCTTAAGGAAAATATCTTTTTTAATCTCCACACCTCTGTATAACCTGCAAGTAACTTTTTCTTTTTCTTTCCACATATGCAGTTAAGTCCTAGGGAAGTCAAATTCAAAGAATGTCTAAAAAAAAATGCTAAAAATGGCTAGGAAGCAAAGCAAAGTTCTCAAGTCAACAAAAGTCTAGCCAGAGTACCTACAAAAGTAAGAGGACAAAAAAAGGCTGGTGGTGTTAAAAATCAGGGGTTTGCCGAGATTATATCTTTCTACTAACAAATATCTTTGTTGCTTGTTGATACAATAAAACAGAGCATAAAGGAAAAAAAAATAAACTTGATAAAGTTAGTATTTCTATGAGACAAGGTTACGAAACATCCTGGCAATCAAATGTGAAAGGGAAAAAATTTAACGAAATGACAGGTTACAAAAACAAAACTGAAATAATCTACATATAACATCTAATTCAGTAATCCTTCAAAATCCCAGTCAACCAAGACCACTCAGGCTGTACCAGGCAAGTTAATTAAAGGCAAGCAACCTTTACTTGCAGGCAAGCTTTTTACAAATAAAAGTGGCTACCTTTGTCCTTGCCACTCATTAAGAGAACAGGAAAAAATCCAGGTAACATCTACACCTAAAATCAAATTTGCATTCTCAAGATTTTTTGTCATCAGGCTACCATGCTTTATGGCCATTGAAACTAGGAAGTGGGAAGAACACTAAAAACAAATTGCCCTTTAATTCAACATACATAAAACTCATATTTAACAAGTTGTTTTTTCATTTAGACCTTACAGGTCTTCATCCAAGTGCCATCATGATACAGTCTTATTTTCCCCCAAACTAATACCAAAGAATCCTATGCAGTACAGAAAATTATTTAACTGCTCATTTCACATTCATGTGATATATAAAGCCTTCTGACCTGTTCCTCAGACTGTAAATGGCATAATGCTCTGCAATTATACTCTACTGACACAAAGTAGAGTATATTAACAAATATATTAGACAATTAGGAAAAGGTAATAATCTTAATCAATTCTTCAAAGCTAACCACGCCAGTATGTAAAATTCACAGTTGCATGTGGCAATAGGCCAACTTCAACTAGCCCCAAGGTTGTATGTGAAGCTGTATGTAAACTGACCCATGACAGATAACGCCTTCTTTTGTAAATAAAAAAAAAAAAAAAAAAGTTTCTTATTTTTTAGGCCACTACAGGTCAGCAGAAGACAGTGGACAGTGAACATATTTAGTCTGTAAAGATAGTAATGGTTTACATCCCATTAATTTTCCAAAGACAGCTATGGTTAATACCAAAATCACAAAATGAGGCAAAACCCCAGTATTTTATTTCATGGATTGGGACTCTTCCCTTTTACTTGCTTCTACTTTTCTTTAAAAAAACAAGAGCAGAGTACTTACTTTAAGTAACCAAGTGAGCACAGAATCACGATAAGGAACAAATTTGTTCTTGTTCTTGCCAGCAGCCTGATCTGCCAGGGCAGAAATAACCAGTCCAAGTGTTGTGAGGGATCTGCACAGAGAAAACAATCAGCCATTACCAAGTGTAAATATTAATAAGTCAAATGCATATTTAGACAGTGACTTTCTCTCCAAAAATGAGCTCCAGGGAAAAAGTTCCTAGAACAGTTTTGATCATTCTTTTCTCGCAAAAGCTCTACTCCTTGTTTTCACATACGCTTTCAGCCTTAATAATCACCTCTTCATCATGCAATTATGTAGTAGATGCAGGAACACAAGTACAGAACGAAAAATGCCAATCATTTTAAATAGGCAGAGATTTCATTCAACCATCTAAGAGTACTGTTTGACAGAAAGAGAAGCAGAGAGAAGGGAAGGAGAAAATTGTCTACAAAGGCTATATTGACTTTATTCTATTTTACAAGTATGCTCTATTTAGCAGTCATGATTGTACCAATGAGAAAAGGAAAAGAAATAATCAGTCTTACTTGTTAATATTGCTTCCTTCTTTCAGCCTGTCTCCTGCAGCACCAGTCTTAGTTGCCCTTTCACTACCTGCTAAATCCACCAGACTCAGCTTGCCTACCTTCTCACCTGAGGTCTGCAGAAGGAACAAGAGAACAGTTACTGTTAGTTTACTCAGTTACGCAGTTTGACATACTTTCTACCAAGAACCAAGCTTCATTTCTTGGTGTAGACTGCAGCTTTCCAACTCCTTTGAAAGTCGTGGGACTTGAACGGTACCCTGTGTTAACTCATTAGCTGCTGCTTTAGCAATAATAGGAGGATTTGAAGTGAAGTCAGATACACTAATATCTTCAAGACATCTCAGAATTCTCCAGAGGAGAGGTACACAGGGCACATTAATAAAATGTTAAACCATGAAAAATGGAGACGTAAGTACAGGCCAAGGAGTTACAAACACACAGGGTTTACAATCCCACCTTGAAAACAGTCTCAGTGTTCAAGTTTCACTTGAAAAAAGTGAAAATTTCACATTTTATATCAAGTTTCTTCTGTTTTTCAGACTAAGAATGAACATGACAAGAAGCATGTTATAATTCATGAAAATTATTTAAACTGCAAACTCTTCTTTATCCTTAACAGCCTCCTAGAAAGCGATCCAAGCCATGCAAGTATTTAAACTGGTAACAGATTTTATTACAAATCCTTTTACCTCATTTGACCCAAAATTACATTTGGAATCACTCCATGAATTTCATATGTCAATTTGAAACTGAAGAGCTAATTGTGTTTGAGAACAGTTTGCTCACATCACAGTCTTCTGCAGCATCTACAACTTTTGCAGCTGTGATACTGAGATGCTAAATGCTACATTCCCCTAAATGAACAGGATAGAATCAATATGCTTTCAAAAATGTTACTCTAAGCCTCTCAAAATATAGTGGGATTATCAGGCCATACTGAAACATGTCATTTCCAGGACTGAAAGGACAAGCAGATGGGAAAACAGAGAATTCTGTTCCAGAAACACACAGTGGTGAGTGGAAGATACAGAAAAAGACAGACAATCAGAACTACCACCTTGCGTTCAGGCCAACTGTGACCACACAAAATATATGTATAGTAAGTATGCCACAGCAAAAACGGAATAACAAACTATGGCAAATCAAGGAATTTAGCACAGTATGACTGCTGATTTGAAGCACAAAGGGAAAAAATATCCAAATAAAGTACAAAGAAAATTGTTTGGATAAGAAGATTGGTAAAGACTGAGAAATGAAGAGGAAAAAAGTCCAAGTGCTCATTATGCTTCACATTGTATTCAATATTTAGGTATATACACGCCTTAGATTTGTTCTGCAGACACCCACAATTTCTCCAAGGCTCTGAAGACACTGAAGAACTGTCCAAGTACAGAATCTACCAACAAAGTTTAAAGAGTTCTGGTATGGGAGATCTATTTAAATTTTAGTTTATCACCATTTTCTGTGAGGGCCTAAATAATATTAACAGAAATGCATTTCACATGGCCCTCCAAGGAGTATTTACATATAAGGAAATGTAAAGAAAAATACTTCCACATTTAAATGTCTTTTAGAGATTTAATATATGTACATGATAATATTAATGTTGTACAACGAAAAATTTGTGAAATTTTCTGTTTTATAAAGTTCATAATTTATACATATTTGCATGAAATAACTCCTTGAAGGAGATTTCCAGATGTATCCTCAGGCATTCGTCTATTTTAATTCTACATATTATATCTTTAGTTTCTGCTCCAAGTCTATACTACACACTGTTGCTTAAAAAGAAGGGTATATTTAGTTCAGATTCTAGGATTAGGAGATCTGGCACCCTCCAAGCAGGTCTGCTACAATGTGGGGCCTGCATTTTTGCTTTCCACTTCAAGAAACACATTTCACTTATAAACCTGTTAAAATTCATTTCCCTACACTGGGGTACATGAGCATCATAAGGCCTTTGCCAGACACAGCCACAGCTAACTTGATGCAGTGCTAGCAGTGCACAAAGGCAGGAGACTGGAGCAAATGACATCCCGAGGTCCCTTCCAACCAACATTTCTGTAAGTCTATGAAATATATCACGCTTGGAGGCATCTCTTGCTTTAACATTTGGACCTCGTAACTTGGTTTACTTACCCCTGATTGTACATCATAAAGTGTGTGGGTGAGGATAATCTTGAAGACTGCATGGGACCGACTGCTCTCCTCATTCATGTTGGTTGCAGCCACTGTTCGAGATTTGTTGCCCTCAGACATCAAGGACTCAATATCCTAGATACAATTTCCCAGCCATAAGCATATCTGAATTAACATTCTTTTCAATTATCTACTGAAGCAGTCTCACAAGGTACAAGCAAGCATTTCCCCACTGTTTATTCATAAAATGCAAGAAAAAAAAAATGTTGTGATCCCCCTTTTAAGGGCTAGCAATTACATAATGCTGTGATACATTCATCCGTTACCTCTACCTAGATATTAAACCATCATCAAAAATCATGCACCTGGCTGCATATAGCAATACTCAAAAGGAAAGAAAGAAGTGAGGAAACAGCAATTTGTGTTCGAACACTGTAACGTTTTAGCCCCAGCTATCAAACATATTCTTGAAAACTGCAATGCTGATATAAGGTCCAGTTTTCTAAACAGAACCACACTGAATGGGTCATTATTTTCTTCCTACATAAAAGAGCTTATAAAGGCCTCTGATATGTTAGGTTGTGATACTTGAGAAATAGGCATCTCTCCTGCTTCAGGGTTTTAGAGTAATCCTGTAAAATAGTTAAAACTTCAGAGTCTTGGGCTCTAGCTGAATGATGCTAAAAAAATCCAAAAAACAATCAAGCAAAAGATGACCACAGACCATTTTGACTCTGTCAAATGTATGTGTTACACAAAGCTGCTGGGCAACACATAAAGGAAAAGCATGCAATGTCTTTTGTCTTAACAGAAACCACCAAAAAGGTAGATTAATACCTGGAGAAACTGTAAGAGGAAGGATTGCACCATTTTCATGTTTTGCTTAAGATGACAGAATTCCATTCCACGTTTACTCATTTCTCCCACAGTACATTAATGCTTCTTAAAAATTAGGGCATTTTGTGAACACATATACAAACATTCACTATCCAGCAAGCAAGTTTCATGCAATGTTCTCAAGTATTTGCCTTGTAAACAACCATTACTTTGTAATTCCAGTGTGCCTGTGGGCTACTGGTATGTGAAATTACTAGGCAATAGCATGACAGCCAAAAAGTGACAAATGTGGTGAAAGCCTGCCTCTGCTAAATCCTGGTTCTGTAATTGATCACAGAATGCTTTCTCATGGATACAGTGTACACTCTTAAGTTTGGGAGGAAAGCTGTTTCATTAAATAGTTGAATTACTTCCAGAATTATTCAACAGTACAGGACGAAGATGAGTTTCTACTCTTAATCCTGTTCTCCTCGGTGATTACAATTGAAAACAATCCTACAGCTCTCTTGCTCTAAAATCCATATTACTACCATGACAATTAGGAGTAGCTTCATAATTTTGTCCTGCTGAAGGGACACTACCCCCAGTGCTCAGGATATTACCCCAAACCTTTCATAAAATTGATCCTTACCTTGTAGCTAGCAACAGCTAGTTTGGATAGGCCATCTACATAGGGGCCATAAACACTGTGTTCTCTAACTTTTAATGTCTGACGGCTTCTGGTTGGGGAAGAAAAAAGTTATTTATAAGCACGTGACTGACTGAAGACAACATTCATAGAAAGTCAGTTTATCACTGACAGTTCTCAAACACGATGGTCTTACAAGTACCATAATAAAGCACACAACAAGGACTATAATGCAAACGAAAAAGCCGTATGCCTACATGTAAAATGCTGACATAGACACTTCATAAAAGCTAGCATTAGGGTGAGCTTACTCCAAGCTTTTAGTCCTATTACTTTATTTTGATTAAAAATGAAAGGATACCAAGATCAGGAAGAAGCAAGAGCCATCCTAAGCAAATGCCTTAGATGGGATCCATTAAGGCAAATGGGTTATGGCAAGGAAGACTGTAAGACAACATATTGCTGTACTGTTGACACATGAATTACTTACCCTTTTGGGTCAAGAAGATCTCTGACTTTCTCATTGTATATCTCCATATAGGATACCTCCACCTTGAAGCTCTGCTCTTCATTTTCTTCCTTCTGTGCTCTTTCAAAGAGTCCACTGCAAAGTCTAGGGATTAATCCAGGCTGGTCAGCAGTACCCATCATTGTGTATGATTTTCCAGATCCTGTGTGAGGGAATCTATGATTAGTGTACATGCATGTGGAAACACGGACAGGAAACAGAGAGAAGAGGTAAAAAAAAAGAATTTGGAATTTCAATGAAAGACATTTGTGCAGTTTTCTACTTCAAAGTAACCAAGACAATGTAATTAAAAGGAAAAGTAAACAAAGTTTAGTTCAAACTGACAGCAAAGACTTTTTCAGATAGACGGTTTTACTGTAGGATGACAACCCACTGACACCCACATATGTGCCACACTGAGAAAAATCAGTTGCACAAGCATAATCATTTTCACACATTACATTTAAAATGACGATTAAAGATTATTCTAACTGCAGAGGCAGAAACTATTAATGATGCACTGAACTCAAGGATGATCATGGTCATTCCAAAGATGATAATCTAAAGTGTGAGAAATAAGGGCAGCCAGCAGCAACACACAAAATCCTATTTCTCATCCTGTCCGCCTCGTATCTAACGTTACAAAAGAGAAAAACATTTCTTATCTACATTAAAAGGCATTTTTCCCAAAACAATGTCACAACAGCCATGAAAGAGTCTCCAGTCAGAACATAACGCCTTTTGCTTCAATAAAAAAGTCCAGAAAGGACTTACCAGTTTGCCCATAGGCAAAGATGCAAGCATTATAGCCTTCAAAGGCATTCTGAAGAATATTTTCTCCAAGGCACTTGAAAACAACATCTTGACCTAAGAAATAAAACACAAAAGCTAACATTGTAGCAAAGCAAGAGGTATTTTCCCCTTGATTTGGATTCTCCAATAATTGTGTAAAAGCAGTTAGCGTTTTCCTCCTGTTGTTGCCTAAATAGCATCCGGTATTTGCTCCCCCTGTAGGAGAAGGTCCATCAGCCAGCAGACGTGCTCCAGTTTTATGCTACTGTAAAAATCAGAAGCTGTGATTATCATGCATATACCTGTATGTGCTTAAAACAACATCCTATCAACCAAACAACTCAGAAGTTTTATCAGCATAAAATCTACTGCCAACTGCAGAATTTAATCCACTGGTGAATGACACCACCTCAAAATCCACTCAACCTGTATGTTTTAACAACTGTCAGTTGATTTTAATCTAGGGCAATTAGTAGAGCACTAGGCAATTTTACTGCATATGTATAAGATACTAAATAATACCACAAGGAGATTTTTGCAGAGTAAGAATCGTAACTATGTGAGAGATACTGTAAGATATGCATTAGCAAAATATAGGGCCTATCACTTCTTTTGTAATTGAACTAAATCTGTAGAAACAGCCTTTTGGCTCCTCTTCCAAGCAGAGGAAGAAATCCTTAATATATTTGGGTATCATCTATTTAAACATAACCTCTATTTTTAGAACTTCTTTTACAAGCAGAAGAACTAAAGTCTGAACAAGACATGGCAGAACTTAATGGACTGAGAAGTCCTCTAAAATATGTTAATGCTTCTGAAAACTTTTCCTCTCTCATTGACTGAAGTCCATATCTTTACATCCAAGTCTACTCAAAATTTTACACATGCAAAATTCCTTATCAAAATTACTAATAGTTGTGCCCAGCTAAGAACAGTGGAATGTTTTTAGACAAAGCACTTCCAACATGTAACAGACCATAATATAAGTGATATACGTGCCTCCATTAGTTTGAGAAACAAAAAAATTACCTTCTGATGTAAATTGTATGGCTGAAAGCCTCACATTTTTCTCAGTTCCTCATTAAATTACTATTCATTAGTTATTTGTTAGAGAAATTAAAATCTAGAAGCATATGCATATTTTTATTTTTGCGATTTTTTTTTTAAATGGAAACAAGCTTAACTGATTCCCAAATTTAAAAGATAAAGAATATGAAAGGAACAGACCACAAGAGTAATAAGTCCAAATACATTTCACATTTTACCATAACTATTTGCCAAAATGTCCTAATAATACACAGAAAACATTTTAATTAAAATTAAATGTATATTACCTATCCTCAACAGACCATATGAATTCAAATACCCCTATATTAAATTAGGCTTTTTTTAATACTCCATTATTAAATTCTAATATGATGCCAAGCTCCCATCAGCACTGTGAAACATGAAATTACACATAGCAATGTTCCTCAAATCCTGAAAAGGATCTGATGTTTTTAAAATTATGGACTTGGAACAGTATTTTAAATAAAGAAATAAATATGAGTAACCCGTTATTGTGATGGATTTCTCAGTTTCCTACACTGCAAACAGGTAGCAATGTCTATTGCTATTATCGTCTTTAGGGAAGAGAAACAGGAATGATTGAAAGGTTTCCTTTTTCTTTTGACAACAAGCACTCATATAGGGGGAGGCACTTCATGCCATATGGTCTGTGCCCTGTAGCAAATACTGTATTTTAATTAGATAATTCACACTTGAAGACAACAAGCACAAAGCTACAGTAATTATTACCTGCATATTTTTCTTTGACAGATTCATCCATAGACCAAAAGCAGTGATCGTAAGCAAACACCTGTAGGAAAACAACCAGGAGGACACCTGATAAAAACTGTTGCCAAATCAAACATGTCAGCTGTATTTCGTATTTCGACAGTGTTGTATCATGTGGCTAACACCACGCTCCTTGGGGCCATTCTGAACACAATACACATTCCCACAGAATCACCAGTTTTCCGAGAGCTGCCTAAACAAACACCGCATCTTCCTACATGCAAGTCTGTTCCTTGTTTCTGTTTGTTCCTTGTTTTTGTTTTGTCCTTTCTACTATGTGAATCCTACTCTGTGCTCCCCAAAAACTCTCCATGGAGCAACCGAGCAGATGTCAAGGAACTCTCCTTACCTCCCTTTAAACCCATCCTTGCAATTCATTTTTCACAGGACTTTCTATTTTCCAGACTGACAGATGTCCCCTAGCTGTTTCTGCCTACCATCTCCCCAGGTTTCTTGTCTGCATAAATTAAAAACACGCCTTAGGGTAGGAACCTCTTTCTGTGCAAGAGGAGTATGTATTTATATACTGCTGACAAACACAGGCAGTCATAATTCAAGTCTAATACTTGAACAATATAGAGCAAATTAGTTTTATCATGAGAAGAGCAGCACTATAACCCTTTTAAATAGAAAAGTTTAAATTTTGTGGTAAATCTATTTAAAGGTCCACAGGCACTTTTCATCATGAAAGCTGACCTCAAATAAGATGGTGCATGTTTTGTAACATGCAGATGTTTGTAAAAATAAGTCCCCTGGGTATGTATTTGTAAGAAAAAAAATAATCAGGGTAATATCTGACCTACATTCACATGAGCAAGATTTACTCTGTTGGATCCAGGAAAAGGGAAGTGCAGTGTGTTGCTCTTTGGGCTGCTTATTTCTCCTGTAAGCTTAACAAAGGCTGCTCTTTCTCCTTCACATGTTCTGCACTGCTACGTAGCTGATGTTTGCATCATTTCAGACCACGCTGGCAGAGCAAGGGCACAATGCCAGCATCTCACATCCACGGTCTGAACCCTCGTTCCATTATTCTTGAAGATTTCATTTTACCTGTTAACACATTTTCGTGTTCCATTTTAGTGAAGAAGCCACAAAGCAAATCTTCCTCAAGCATTTCTACTAATTAGAAAAATTATGCAAGAGTTGAAAATCCGTACTACCAAGACATCCAAACTTACTAGCTACATTTATGAAAATGCTCAATATAGCAAAAT
This sequence comes from Falco cherrug, assembly GCF_023634085.1. Classification (NCBI taxonomy): domain Eukaryota; kingdom Metazoa; phylum Chordata; class Aves; order Falconiformes; family Falconidae; genus Falco; species Falco cherrug. The sequence continues at coordinate 71,849,662 of NC_073702.1, read as the reverse complement.
CATTGAAATTTAAATACTTTATCCTCAAAGATACATTGCTTTTTTTTATTTCCTATACTACATTTGTGTCCCAGCATCAAGAGATAAAAGTGGTTAATTTATGTCCTCTAACTGAGGAAATAATGGCTTGTTTATTTAAAATCAAGGTTTTTTGAATTTATTATAAAATCAAACATATTATAACAACATCCTATGCCTTCAGCACATTTAATAAATCATCGACTATATGACCACATCAATAAAGCTGAATCCTAATACGCTGGGGCAGAGATAGTGTCTTCATACAAAATACAAAGTCAACGGGATCATAAGCTGTAACAACAAAATGAGTTTGCTTTCACACAGATACCAGAAAATGCTTTTAAAAGCCCACAAATAACAAGTAGTCTTCCATTCACAGTCTGTAATGCTGAGTATGTATGTTCTCATTTGTTCCTGTGACTCATTTTTTGGCACAGGCTGTACAGTGCTCTTCTGCAGCAAGGAGATGCTTTGAGTTTCTTCCTCAACAGCTGATCAACTACAGAGTTGTTTTGCAAAATGCTTTTAATATTTGGATAACCCAAGACCGAATAAGCCATATGACAATTTTCATACACTGATTTAATGTGCAATAAAAGCCCTTACCTTTGGTTGGGTCCTACTGTTCCCCAAGCATCAGGAGCAGAAAGGATTTGGTACAGAGTCAGGGTAAAAAAAAAAACAACAGAAAGACAAAGAAAAACAAAGACTTAGTTGTAGTGATTTTAGCTTAATTACTTTACCATTAATACCACTGTATTTAAGAAGTTCATTTATCTCCTCATATCTCTCCTTGCTTAAAGATCCCAAGTAATTTTACAAAAAAAGTAAGTTGATTTTCAGTTCAAAGTCAATGATTTTCCTCATGCTGCCACCATCTCTTTCTCATTCCCAGGTGTTTTTTTCTTGTGAGATCTCTCTCCCTCTCTAGTTTTCGTGGGCATCACTGTCTCTCAAAAACAAAGTACCCAAGGAACATAACAATTTCCAAAACCACTTGAACAGGAGCTTCAGGAGAGTTATTCAGGAGGAAAATTCAGAGTCCAACCCTTGGACTTGCCCAGCTCAGCGCTCTTCACAGTTGCTGGGACAGCAGAGCAAACATTTGTTTCCCTAAAAGAATGAGCAGAGAACAGCAATTCCCTTAATCTGTTATGTGCATAATTTAAAAGTTTGTTTGCGTTTTTGGGGAGGTTTTGTTTGGTGGGTTTTTTTAAACAATAAGTACAAAATTACTGGAGTGACCTTTAAAACAACAGCACAACATCAGTCAATGTCCCGACAGCAGGTTACGCAGCCTCCCCACATACAGAAGACTAGAGAAATGCAGCAAACACAGCAACAAAGAACCGATATTCCCCTTGTCCTGGACCTTCCAAATGAGATTAGGAAGCTCTAGACATCAGTGACAAGTAAAGTCTTGTGACAAGCATCACTGATTTTTTTTGAACAGAGCAGGAGAAAAACATGGGAGCCTGCAAGATTACTCTCAGAGTTCTTGCTGCTCACACGTGTTGAGGAGTTTAAAAATAGTAATTTTGCAGCACTGTCTCTCAAAAATAATTATTTATTAAGCAAGTCCATCATCTCTTTTTAGTCATGCTTGGATCTAATATGCACATCTATTTGACATAACAGGAACAATGGTGACTTTGGATAGCAGGCAGCGTGACTCGCCACGCAGGATGATTATTCAAGTCAGGATTACCCCCTGACAGCCATGGTGCAAGGTCATTCAAGTAAGCAATTACAACATGACCACTTTTCCCCTGCCATCTGGCTAAGTTTGAATAAAAGTGCTCCCCAGGCCCTTGGCAGCATGCTGGGTACAGACTCTCAACTGTCGCTGTTGCTCCCGGGTGGGTCGTAGATATGGAGACGTATTGAGGGAATCTCCTTCACCAGGGCTTGGATCCAGACACCAGACACCGAAGACACCAGAGAACCTGTCTGGATTACTCTTAAGAGAGATGTAAGAGCATTTTTTTGGCTTTCTGTGCTTTGAAATGCTAGTGGAGCATTTTGCTTAAGGACTTCACTGCAAACTGCCAAGCGGCTTTGAGGGGTGCTCCTGCTTACAAGGCAGGCTTATTCCTCTTCCCACAGAAAGATCACTCTCATTGTAAAATAAAGAAAATAGTAAGCATGGGTTCTGAGTTTGAGTTTAGCACTCACAGATGTGACACCACTCTTAATTCAACAAGCAGTTATGCTCATATTCCCCAGCCCAGTTCCAAGGCAGGATTATACTGTGACAATGCAGTTGATCTTTCCAGCCCTCAATACAGGATGTATTATTGAGTATTTGGATTAAAGCAGCAATAAGGGTATAATCTCAGAAGTCTTATCACATATTCAATTTTAAGAGGATGGATTATGCTAGGCTATGCAAATCATCAAGCTTAGTTCAGACTAAAGGTCTTAAATTAAGCATCTCATTTTCTAAAGAGCTGCATAAACACACAAAACCACATCTCACAGCCTCGTTTAATCCAAACATCAAGAGGAAATGGCCTCAAGTTGTGCCAGGGGAGGTTTAGATTGGATATTAGGAAAAATTTCTTCACCAAAAGCATTGTCAAGCACTGGAATAGGCTGCCCAGGGAAGTGGTGGAGTCCCCATCACTGGAGGGATGTAAAAGACGTGTAGATGTGGCACTTGGGGACATGGGTTAGTGGTGGGCTTGGCAGCGCTGGGTTTGTGGAGAAGCCCCACATCTAAGAAACCCAGCGTACAGCATTTAGGATACAGCACAGCTACCTAGAGCTGTAGCTTGTTCTGTGTACTTTGGACCAAGAAGGGAATAAATCAGACAGATGTTTCCCTAAGGAAAGCATTAAGGGTGCACACTGTATTATGCAGCATTGTGCTGTGCACATACAAACCCTTTAATGCTGCAGCTGCACACGATAGCTGGGCCCAGAAACCCATGAAAAGATTTTTCAGCCTGATTCAAAATCCCACGGGAAATTAATAGATACGGGGATACAGCACCCACAGCAGCCTGCTTAGCGCTGGCAGTGCTGGGTGTTTATAGAGACTCCACGCCCGAGTGCAGTGCATTGCTACAGTCCATCTCAGAGGTGATGAAAATTTAAATACCAAGCAATAGCATCACCTTCAGACCAGGGAAGTATCTCCTACAACAAAACATGAATGACAGCAATGTATGCAAAGAACATTTCCTGTGGTTAAAGCTGGCATTAGCAAAAAAAACAAACCAGAGGATCCTAATACTGACAACTTGTAATTGTAATGAATAGTAAAAAATCATCAGTAGCTCTGAAGGAGAAAAGCTCATGTACAGTTGTGTCACCTGCAAACCACTCACTCCAAAACCCTTGTCCAAAGCTATGTCTGCAAGGTAGACAGTAAATAGGGGCACACAGTGAAACGGCTGTTGCAGGATTCTCAGGGCAGCTGTCCGCAGCTCTCCAGCAGTTACCCTCTAGGCTGCTGCCATTTCAGAGGTGCAGGTAGGACTTGCTACTGTTCCTTGGCTGACAGCCAATAATTCATATCGATCTCAAATGCAACAGAGAGGTCCAGGATAGGAAGGGGAAACTTATCTTTTAGCTCCTGAAGGACGTCACTGAGATGTTTTCAGCTACGTATTTTCACTTGAATCCAAACTGACAGGACTTTCTTTCACCAACTCCCTCCTTTTATCTTTTTTCAATTCAATGTTGAACAAAAATAGATGAAATCTAACGTATCTAGGGTTTCTAAAATTAAAAGGGAGGAAAAGAATACTCTAAAACAACTGCCTATATTTATTACTATTTTATTTGTTGCAGCCAAGTCAATACATATATGCTGTTTTGAGAATAAAGACACGATGCCCTGAGTAATCATTTCTTATTAAGCTAGGTCTTCCACAGTATAAGCTTCTTGACCCGGACACATTTACTTTCATATAAAAATGCTAGTGGTTTCACAGATCTCGGGCACAATTTAGAACACTGGATGAAAACAGAGCAGTTCCCAGCTAAGACCATGTATGTCCAATACTTCTATTGCTTCTAGTTTGTGGTTTTTTTTTTAAATAGGAGAATATCCAATAATTAAATTATATATTCAAGCACAATAAACTACTCCGTTTCACAGCAGTTATTAGTGCTATTTTAATAACATCTCAGATCAGTTTTTACTCCGGCTTTCCACATTCAAAAGGAGAGGGAAGGTATAGCGACCCAAAGTATATTTGAAATTTTGCAAATCCTGTGGGGAAAATGTTACTGGGAAGAGATGAGGATAGCTCAGACCTTATCTATTATGTTTGGCTGACCCAACAGCTCAGAGATAGCAGCCAGCTGGCAAATCAGCACATGCTCTAAATCAGTCACAGCACATCTTGCTTCTTGCCTAAATCAGAAACGGGCAGATGGGGCAAACAGGAGGAGAAAGGTGGGAGGTGGCAAGTCAGAAAGCAGGGAAAAGAAGTAGAGAGGTTGTAGGACATGCTCTGACAACACAGGCATGTTTTTTCTTTCTTTTTTTTTGTGTGGTTTTTTTTGTTGCTGTTGGGGTTTTTTTGGTTTGGGGTTTCTTTGGTGTGTGGGTTTTTTTTTTAAAAAAAAGAATATTTGCTATGCCAACAGTGACCGCAACAACATCCAAACAATAAATTTGGCTGATACTGCTCAGCGGCACAAGGCTACACTGGATTTACAGAATTGAAACACATCATTTTCCCATTTTCAGAAGCTTCTGGAATAGAAAAATACAACAAGAAATTGAGGTTAAAAAAAGTGAGAGGGAAAAATTCCAACAATAACTATATATTGTGAAAGTCTCAGCAAATGTCCAGAAATTCTTACTGCTTTCTACTTTCAATTTTCCATAACCACTGCAAAACCGGCATATCGAATTCCAATATAATTACTGTTATTTTATGCCATTCAGCAGAAATGGCACAGCATAAACTCTAGAAAGTAGCTAAAAATGCAACTAGAAGAACATACTGACCAAGACCAACTACTTGACCTAACAGCAGAAAGGTGTCAGTGTCTCTCAGCGATCACTCCGTAAGACCATATCTTTATGCTCCCCAGCTGAGTTAGTTTGCTTTAAATCAATTTTTAGTCACACACATTTTATTAAAAGTAAAGTTTGCATCATATGTCACAGCGATTTACCCTTCAGATGCAGGAAGAACCCCACTTTGTAGTAAGTTTATTCTTTTAAAAGTCTGTACGGGTTCAGTCCAAACCACTGTGTTTCTGATACTTCTTAAATCTAGTATCGGGTAAACTGTTCGTACCCCATGCTCACAGACCCTGTTCTAACTCCCACAACCATGATGCCTGCTCCACACTTCCAAAAGAAGATGGAAGAGAAATGCTATGTTGTAACTGCACCTTCAACTCTTGCTCAGTGCACATGGGAGTACCAACACAACAGGACAAACAAGGCCCAGAGCCAGTGTTGGTACCAAGTCAAGGACACTCCAGCATAGCACCTAAAGGACAAACATCTGCTGAACTCCAGAAGTCCCTTCCAACTTCAGCCATTCTGTGATTTTATAAATGAATTGTTACAGAAAAAAGTAGTACAATAACCGTGCTACATTCTGACACAGAATCACAGTGATTTGGGTTAGAAGGGACCCCTGGAGCCCACCCAGCCCACCCCCTGCTCAAGCAGGCTCTCCTACAGCAGCTGCACAGGATCGCATCCAGGTGGGCTCTGGACGTCCCCAGAGGAGACTGCACAGCCTCTCTGGGCAGCCTGTCCCCATGCTCCGTCACCCTCAAGGGAAACAAGTTTTTCCTGCTCTCCCCACGGAGCTCCCTGTGCTGCATGCAGTTTGTGCCCGTTGCCCCTTGTCCTGTCGCTGGGCACCGCTGACAAGAGCCCGGCCCCGGCCCCCTGACACTGGCCCTTAAGGTACCTGTGCGCATCGCTCAGGTCCCCTCTCAGCCTTCTCCTGCCCAGGCTGAACAGCCCCAGCTCCCGCAGCCTTTCCTCACCAGGGAGATGCTCCAGCCCCTCATCAGCTTGGTCACCTCTGCTGGCCCTTCTCCAGCAGCTCCCAGTCTCTCTGGAACTGGAGAGCCCAGCACTGGACACAGCACTGCAAATGCGGCCCCACCAGGGCAGAGCAGAGGGGGAGGACATCCTCCCTCGACCTGCTGGCCACGCTCCTCCTCATGCACCCCAGGATCCCACCGGCCCCTTGGCCACGAGGGCACACGCTGCCGGCACATGGGCAACCTGCTGCCCCCCAGCACTGCCAGGCCCTTCCCCGCAGAGCTGCCCCCCAGCAGCTCAGCCCCAGCCTGTGCTGGTGCGGGGGCTGTTCCTCCCTCGGTGCAGGACCCTGCACTTGCCTTGGCTGGACTGCATTAGGTTTCTCGGCCCAGCTCCCGACCCTGCCCAGGTCTCGCTGCACGGCAGCACAGCCTTCTGGGGTATCAAATGCACAACTGCATCATATATCAGCTATTCCCTGAAACCAAATAACTAATGCTACACTGGGCAGAATTAGTTGTCCCCACAGACCTTTCTTTCCTTCCTTTCCCTGGTTAAGTATACCCCATACAGTACCTGGATGAAAAACCTTGAACCATAATGCTCAATTTCTTTTGTGACTTTTGTACAGTGTTTTCCCTTGCTCCTTCTCACTCACCCACTTGCCATGAGCTTTCCCACTCAAACACAGCAGGGTAAGGATGCTTGGGAACACCTCGGAAAAATCAAATACCACATGCATAGAACCTTAGGGCAGAGCTTTACTAAGCAAATGTAGACTCTGTCTGAAGAGTGATGGGTTGAAAGGTAACGGATTTCATGGATTGAAGCGTTTTTCAAGAAAACACATCATTCAAAAAGATTGTTGAGTCTGACCCCTAGCTGTATCCTGGAGGGTGTATATAAATACTGGGCATAGAGTGGAATACCAAAAGGACCTGTGCATTGCTCACACTGTCTCGGCATTAGAAATCTGCTTGTAATGGGAGGCAGGATTTAACAAACCATACTTTGCAGTCTTTTATTTTGGAACAACTGGGCTTATGATTTGCCAGTTTACCTTCCACCATGAAGAAGCAAATGTGACCTCCACTGCACTACAGGAGATTCCTAGTGCGAAGGAGCTGGTAAGTGGTGTAGGAATTACTGAAGGGGTCTAGCACCATCAGGTCTCGAGGCAGACAACTTCAGGTACACCAGATAAAAGATGCAAGCACAAAAAAAAAATGTCAGGAAGATCTTGCATTTGTTTGAAGTTTGGGAGCCCAACTATCTTCCTGAAGTAGATCCTTTAATTGGTAGTATTTTTATTCCTATATGAATAAAGGATTCAGAATAAAGTTTTTTTAAAGAGGCAGCAGTTAGTTTTACTCTTTCAATTTCAGCTGCAGAATTTCTTTCCTGACATAGAAGCCAGCCAATGGTGAAATAAAATTTAGACAATAAATTAAACTGTTTTACTAGCACAGGCATAACTGCAAGACCACAGTATGACAACTGATAAGAAATTGTAAAATTAATTGAGAAGCTGTTTCCCCTCTTTCCGCCTATCAGACAAATACAACTTGCAACACATTTTGGTGCTGCTGCTAGGTATACAACAAGAGGAAACATCAACTTAATCAAGTTTGGTAACTTCAGGCTTCTTTATCCTATGAATCATTGTCCCAGAACACTTCAGAAGGTGAAGTGCTTAAGGTTGTTGGGTTTAACTGTTTTTAAATATTCTTTCCCCATTTTTACACATAGACTGAGCAGCATCAAAATGCTGAGTCCAGCTAGACTCCAGCTTCTGGATGATACCATTCAATCAATACTATTCTTATGAAGTCACAGTTTTACCTCTATAGCAATACTGAGCTCTTTGGGAGAAAACCACATTTGCCCTGTTTGAGCAAAAGATTTTTTGCTAACAGAAACAGTCTCTTTAAAACAAAATCCCCAAATACGTCAAAGAAAATGAGAAAGAGCATACACTGTTCAAAGCCTAAACTTGTGTAGCTAAAAGGAACAAAAGTAATCACTGTTACTTGGAAAATTCCTCCAGTGCTCCAAGGCATTCCAGGCATAGTTGGCGGTTACTTAGTTTCTACTGACAAAACTAATTTTTGCCAGCTCACTCGGAAAAAAAAAAAAAAAAAAAAAAGCCCCAAACCCAAGAACTCAGGCTGAACAGCATCTTTGTGGGTTTGGGGTGTTGTCTACTTGAAGCTAAATTTTCTGTTTTGTTAGTACAATAATCTGCTTAGTCCTGACCACGTTCAAATGGTGCATGTATCCCATAAAGCTTGTGTTATGACAAGGGGATTACAATTTTATCCTTTTGTTTGTAAACACTTAGATGTTGGAATACTATTGTGCTCTAAAGAATGTTTGGTGAACAGCCAGTACCCAAACTTTCTGTTACTATTGTGAATTTCAGTATTTTTTATTAAAGCCTGATGTAGCTACCTTTTTATAACCAGGGGGGAAGCCTTCTTATGGTTTGGCAGCCTATTAATGCCACTGAGAGATCTCCAGATGGAAACAGGACCATCCCAGCTCTGGGATTTGGCAGAAAACCTGTTCTGCTCCGGGACAACTTCACAACTTGTTCTAGTCAAACATGATCTCCAGCCAGCCCAGGAGCTGTGTGATGAGCTCCCAAAGAGGCAGACAGCACAGCCTGTGTGAGTCAGCATGTGTATAGGTGTACAGAAATACCTCCTCCTCCTCCATCTCCTCCTACAGCATCAACTAGTGCAGGCATCTATACACAGTGTACTCATCCAAGATAACCTTTAGCTTAAGGCATGGGGCTAAAAAGCCTAGTCATTGTTATGCAGGATTAATCCTAGAATGATCTACTGTACACTACGGAAAGCAAATACTTCACACTAAAAGCAGTCACTAAAATGCCTCCTCAAGCCATAGGCATATAGGAGGAATACAAAGTCAGAGCACTATATTGCAGGGTACCAAATCATTGGAAAGCATTTTGGAGGAAAATCTCCACATCTGGTAGAATAGCTAGTGTGATAATTGTGTAGAAAAGCATTCCCAATGTGGACGTCGTTACGAGTTGTAAAGACACTTTCAATAACAGTATTTTATAGAAGGGGGGAAACAGTTTGTCTTCACAAGGCACCTTTTTCAGTGGCACAACGCAGTCTGTACAAACAGCGGTTGTATGACAGTAACTGTGCCATTAGAATTACTTCATCATACTTATGATCAGAAAAAAAAGCCCAAACCCTCAACAGTATGACTATATGAAGAATGGCAAACTCAACATATCAGCATCTGACATCTCACTTGGAATTCTTCAGGATTATCACCAGAGCTACCCCAAATGTTGCAGCACCGAATAGCTGATTCTGTAGTTCCCTTCTCCTGTAAAAAAACCAAACTCGGACAACCCTTTTTGGCTGTAATATTAGAATCTTTTATTATTAGATACCAGATTCTATTATTAGATATTAGAAGGGTTTTTTTCTTCTTACTAAACTATTACCTGAAAACATACACATACAGAACTTTTCATTCAGAAATGAAGGTTTGTTTGGTGGTGGTTGTTTTTTGGGGGTTGGGTTTTTTTTTGGGTGTGGGTGTGTTTTTAAAAAGCATTTTACTTTCCAATTAGATCAGTTTCAGCCTGCCCCCTTCACTTTCCCCAAGCTCCTTATTTCCAGGGATCCAAGACTCCCAGTTCAAGGCTTTGTTCAGTTAGCCCTAGTTCCTGTCAATACACAGAATTAATCTGCAATTCATGCAGAAACCACGTTATAAAGCTCCAATTTCAGAACAGCTATCATTCTGAATTATTTGGGTTTTTTAGCTTTTTTATGAGCAATTTGACAAATCATCATGCAACATGCAGTGCAACTTGCCTAATGCAAAGACAAGCTGCAGAGAAAGAACTGTGTTTATACCCCCTTAACTCCAGCTTCTTTGTAAGACTTTAAAATGCCTGTTTTGTAATTGTAGGTTTTCCCTACATCTTTTCTTGGGTGCCAGGTAGTATTTAGGAGAGCTCAAGAAGACAGCCATGAATGATTAAATTCTTTCTCAGCAACTTTCTTCAGCTCTTTGAGATTAAGTACACCAAGCACATTCAGAAAACAACGAGAATACTGTAAGCACAAAGAGAATCTTCACCATAAATTTAATACAGATTTTTTTTTTCTTGGTGAGACCTTTCCCACATCAAATAGCCACGCCCTACTTCTATAGCCTTCTGCCTAGAAAAGTGTTTTTGTCTTCTGTGCATGCATGTGTGTGTGTATTTTATGGCAGAGCTACCAGGACAGAGGACCTGTCACCAGATCTCCGGGGGGGTGGGGGGTGGGGGGGGTGGGGGGGTGGTGTTCAAGAAAAAAAATGAAATCTTTCAAAACAACTTTTTCTATGTTTGTTTTCAGTCAGGTAGAGCAGTCTACAGCAATGTTTTTGAAAGATTTGTCTCACTTTAAAATGATCTCAAGGCTTTGCAATTCCTTGTTGCAAGATGTTTCTTCTTACAGACTCAGAAAAAGGGTAGAAGTTGGGAACAAGCCAAACCAGTGCTAGTACCTCCTCCACCAACAGAAACTGCACAACCTCCCCAGGCCTCCTCCCTGCTCACTTCCTTTGTGCAGGATTTAAGAACTGTCAACACTCGCTCACTTCACAAAGAAAAACTTGCTGACACCCACAGAAATGTTTAAGGTAGCTCTACTGGCAGCCAAAAGTAGAAAATAAGCGGGGGGTGGGGGAGTGGACACAAGTCCTTTATGAGCACCTAGGAATTAATCCATGACAGGGCATTTTAGGAACTCTCTCAGTTCCACTAAACGTGTATTTCCTCCTTTTGTAGATCAGCCAGCCGGATCATTCAAGTCATGACCTCATTAAAGCCTCTATCTTAAACTAGTTTGTCTGTCTTCCTTGAAAACACAAATACATCATCTAGAAACATTTTGTAAGATAGCTAATTTTTCCCCGCCCCACAGACTTGGTTATTTACATACATGTACCTACACACAAATGTGTGCATCCAATACCCTTCGACAAAAGAAGCATCAACTTCAGCACCTCCTCCCTGCTTCAAGCAAGGAAGACAAAATGAGAACAGTCCATGATGAAAAGCAAGAGCTGTTTGCAGGAGTGTGAAAGGATCATTGAGAAAGTTTTGGTGATGTTTTTGATTTCTTTCAAATACACACTAACTCCCTCCAGACACAATGTGTAGACAAGGTGTCACTCCTGTGCTTAAGTGTCTCTTGCTAATTCCCTATCTACTCTCCTTCCACTGAATTACTTTGACCATGAAGCAGCTCTATAGTGTAACACCTGCTACTATAAATTTTATGCTGTAAAGACCACATCCTCAAAGAACTTACGGTCATTTCTCTCATGATTGTCCATGCAATTTATGTCAGATAATCACAAAAACTGAAACTCAGGAGACACCTTCCAGGCTGGTGGTCAAGAGAATAAGTCAAACTAATTCCTTCACCTTGTTTTTTGGTTCCACAAATATGCCTTGTCTTTAAGTGAAGAGTAACATCCTCATCTCTTTGGAAAGGGTGATGCCTGTTTGAGGAGACGTATGAACTCAGTTCTCTGACTTCTTCAGGAAGTCCACCAGCCACTACACAAGTAGGCAATGTTTGAAACAGCTGCAGTTTAAAATAGAACAATGCTGTGGCCACATTTTATAAAAATTCAACCTTAATGGTGTGTTTAGTGTATGCACAGTGTATTTGCAAGGCTGGGAATTTCATTGGATATAGTGTCCAGTTACTCTGAATCTTGGAGCAATTTCAGCATCACCGGGTCTTCAGCTGTTCAAGAGGGCAGTTCTGGACACATGCACAGTGCAAAACTTTATACCTCAGAGTCATTTCTGGTGCCTCCAGAACTGGGCAGCTGCTAAGCAAAGCATTGTTTTCATGTGGTAAGTCTATTCATGGCCTATTTTGGATCCAACTCTAAATTAGGGACTCAAACAGCATTTAAACTACACACAGAGGCTGGAAACCACAAATTATGTTGATCTAATCATGCATAGGGAGGAAGAAGAGCTGTAGGCAAGAAGGGTTGGTTATTAGCATAAAACTTATTTGTCTTGCTTCTATGGTTCAGTAACCAGAATTTCTTACTTCAGCATATACATGCTTCATGGTCACAGTGATAAGCCAGAGGTTGCTGCACAATGTCTATGTACTCTCAACTCATACCTCCCATCGACATCCAAGGAGCCTGAGAGGCAAAAGAACAGCACAACGCATCTGAACCAATCTAGTAAAAAAGGAATCCAAGAACGGCAGCTTGTCAAGACACTAGCATCTCAAAAAGAGCACTTCAAAAAAATCTTGACATATATTAGAAGCCTCAAACATGCAGCTGTAGTAAAATTCCTGTTTGATATCTCTCAAAAAAGAGAAATGTGTCATACTGTCTTTCACCCTTCCCAACAGCAGACTACATAACTTCCCTCCCCTGATCAACTCTTTCAATATTGTATTCCTCCAACCCATTTTAGCAAACAGCAAACTTGACCGATAACATGCAGATAAGAAAACAGGCAGCAGTCAATATCCCTGTCACCATCGCTGGAGGTATTTAACAGATGTGTAGACGTGGCACTTAGGGACACAGTTTAGTGGTGGGCTTGGCAGTGCTGGGTTAATGGTTGGACTCAATGATCTTAAAGGTCTTTTCCAACCTAAGCAGTTCTACGATTCTCATATCCACTTTGACATTATGCTGAATGTCAACAGAAATTTGAAGCATTCTGGCATACACTCTGATACCTGACTTTTTCTTCACAAACATTTCAAGCCTTTTTACCCAGCACTCTATTTATGCAAACTCACTCACACAGTTCAGCAGCTACAAGATTACAGTTCTGCCACAGACGATGTTAAGAAGGGATTGCTCTCCACACCTACCCACACTCCCACTACAGAAAGCAGGGGTTACTTTCTGTTGTCATTTTTCCAAACTATAATGAGCTCTCAGGACTGAAATCTTAGTGCTAGAGTACCTGGCATGAGGAAATAAAATCTTTGCTCCAAAGAAATTAAGACTAGAAAGAACTAACTATTAAGACAAGCAGCCTAGATCTCTCCATAGCCCCTCTGACTACCGCTTTTCAGGGGAACATTTTTGCACCAAGCTCTTCTGCCTGACCTAGAAAAGAAATCCTTATCCTCAGTGTACCATTCAAATCAGCTGTTCTTTTCCCAGCACAAAGATGAAAAATATAATTGACCTGTTTGCTGAGAAGCAAAGGGAAAATACAGCATATTATGAAAATTACAGGCAAGCCTTCACCATGACAGCTCGGCTCATGTCCCATATATGCCCTATTAATGGCTCCAGACTGCTGGAAAATGTCAGTGCTCTGCACAGAATTAAATATTTGCTTAAACCTAGAATTGCATGAAAGCATACAGATCTGCAGTTTAGAAAACAAACAAACAAAAAAAAATTTTTGGAGTGAAAAGGAAAGACAGATCCCAGGCTCATGGACACACAATGCATACAGCACAGCCAAGGTGCAGCTGAACATACAGCTACAAGGTACAAGCCTGAAGGTGCAGCAGGCCTTAGCTAGAGGGCTAAAACATTGCTTGCACATACATTTTCACTTATTTCTGCAAAATAGTGATTTCTTCAGTATTTTGGGATAAAAGCCCAACTATTTATTCCTAAGTGCTACTGATTCACTGTAGCATTCCTCTGTGACCTTAAATTTCCTAAATTCATCTTTTGTCCACATGATGAACTTACACATCTGCTTTGTCTATTCTTCTCCCTCCCACCTCAGCAAATCACTGTGGTCATTTTTAAGTGTAGGAAATATTTTATGAACTATTCTTGAGTCAACACACCACATAAGTATTTCAAAGCACTGCAGTTCTTTCATGCCCATTGTTCCAACTGAAAGCTCTCATTTGGGGAATCAGATAATCCTAAAGTATTTAATGGGGAAGGCAATTCTGAATAAGCTTTTATTCCTTACTTCTTGTTCCAGTGATCTTTATTTATTCTTCTGTACAAAAATTTCTTTCATTAAACACTTGTATCAACACCCATCACCTCCAAAAACAACTCTGGCAGTTGCTTGGGGGCTTGTACATTACTCTTGGTAATTTATTTATGCTGGGGAAAAAAAGAAGAATCAGTAACAGGCATTAGCAGAGAAATACGGCTGGTGGTACCAACTGCAGAAGCTTCAATGTAGATAGTGTAAAAGCATCTGTCCGCAAATTAATTTAGAAGTTAGCTAGCTGGAACAGGCATTGTAACTAGGGCTGGTAAAGCTATACATAATTTTTGGCTGACAAAACATTCTTCCAGAGACTATGGCCTGCAGCACTGTAAGAAGCAATCAAGGATTAAGTTATCATTTCACAGCTCTGGCAAGAGAATTCAGATAGTTAGCAAGGTGAAACACGCACCGTACACCATCAGTTATCCCTTTTATCCAAATAAATTGTGTCAGACTAAATCCTGCTGTATACTTTGCTGCCAACCAATCTCCTGGGCTCTGGACTCTGGCCAATGACTCACTCCTGCCAACTCTCATGTTGTCCCACGGCTGGGCAAGTAAGTGTTTGCAAGGAGAATACAATTCCCACCCTATGGCAGACTGATGGGAGACTGCTCCTAGTGCTGTTATTAGGCATCTAAAAAGTGCAAACACGAGTCCTCCAATCTATCTCCAAATTACATCACATACATTAAGCAATACCTGAATAAGGGATGCAGGGCTTTTACACACATGAGAAGTTACACCCTGCAGTTTTCAGCAGATTTCATTAAGCCTTTCAAAGGGACTTCAGGTAAATCCAGCAGCTCTAGCAGTAAACCCTTCCCCAGCAGCTTCGAAGCACCTACAGGCCAAGGTCAGAGGCGCTGCTGAATGCACAGCAGCTGCCAACCAGATTTCCTCCTTCCTCACGCCTATCACTAATTGCTTCTAAGAGCTTCCCACAAGCAACGCCATCTATTTGCTTCCTGCCCTGCTCTTAAATACAGGGCTGTTTATCTCCCCAGCCTGCCTTTACTTTTGAAATCCCTTTCAACACCTCTCCCTCAAAAACAACTCCAACAGGCAACCCCAAAAGAAGCTTTAAAGCCTTTCACAACACTGTTTCTGGAGCAAAAACTGTTATGATTGTAGATATTAAAGTCCTTTTCATGGCATTATACGTGTGCTGTATTACATGTAGTTCAGGCCAATGAAAAGTTCATTGTATGTTCAAGTGTCCTGTGCTGCAAGAATGCAGCTGTCTGGCTATTTAAATACCTCCCCCCTCATGTATACAATACAAGTGATCTCAAAATACGGAAAACAGCACACAAAACAGGGAACCACAGAGCCAACTAACAAGAAATGCTGTACTAGGGGCTATGTATGAACAAGTCTCCACACAGCCACCGTGAATAAATACATAAAAACTGCAGGACAGATCCAGTGTGAGTTGTGAATTCAAAGCTTAGAACTGTTTTATGAACTAACGCATCTATGATACCCATCCTGGATGATGACAACAGTTGTTTGGCTTTTCTGTGAACTTAACCATAAATCCATGGCTTTTTAGGAAGTCCTAGTGAACACAGCAATCTATCACGCAGAAACCAAGACCTGTGTGCTTGTTCGCACTGCCAGGAATGGTTAATACAAAATACATACTCAGGCATTGCAGAAAATGAAGAAATAGATCTGTTCTCATCACTGACTGTGTGCTGTAGCCCTGTAAAATACTAATTTGTTAAAGCCGTGCAAGTGCTCTGGAAGAATTTACTCTTGGAACAGCTTGTGGCCTGGTGGTACCAGGGTGGGTTTCACCTTCATTAAACTCAGAGCAAAAGTTTCTGTAAAGTCTCATCAGTCCATTCTGCCATAAAGCACCGCAATTAAAGAGGGGAAAAAAACACTAATAGGCCAGAAAAGTAATCACATTTCCTTGTTGCAGTCTGATGAAATTTCTTGCTCGTGCTTCTAAATTCTTCACCTAAATATGTATCTTCTAAAAGTAATTCTACCATCACTAAAAGACCACAGTTATAAGCAAATGTTGTGTAATTTCTTTATGAAGTGAATGCAGATGTAGCCTACATTTGATGTGGATTCTGTGACATTTTGGGCACAACACCCTCCGCAGAAAGTTAAAACTCCGGAAGTGTGAAAAGCTAAAACAAGAAAAAAAGTCAACTCAACCTTAAATATGAACTAATGTTCACCTCCTCACACTGTTCTTTTGTTCCACAGTAGCCACCAGCACCAGATACTTCCTAGCAGCTGGTTTCACTTAAACTTCTCTTTTCCTTTTCCAATGATCTATTTGGGAGACAGTGTGGTACGCGCCATGTGGGTAAGTTTAATATTTTGTGGTATCGGTGATTATTTCTGGGACGGTATGATAGCTCACATACACAGTTAAGGTGCCATCCATTTTCCTGAAAAAAAACCATATAAAGGTGGTATCAAACAAACTTGTCAGCTCCTGAAGCCAAGTTTGCATTGCAAAGAAGCTATTTTAGGTCTGCAAATGTAGGCTACACAGCTAGTTGCTGGTGTTCATAAACAGTAATGAGATGTAAGGCTTTCATGTGTACTGAAAGGAGCCAAATGATGGTTTCTGCTGGATTCTAACTTTGAACTTCCAGACTGCCTGCTGGTTGTCTCTTCTGAAATGTCTTGCTTTTGGATGAAACTTGTTGCCTGCTTGACTGCAATTCATATGGGACAGCATACGCAAAAGCACTTTATATGACACAATCATGATTTAGCACTGTACTCAGCAGTATCCCTGCAAACAATAACAGAAGCAGATGTTTCTACATGTATCTCAAGAACCCCTTTTAATTATTTTAGACATACACATCACCAAGAGAAGCATTATTTTTGCTAATGCTAAACCAGATCTAGAGGTTAAAAATGTGCTGAACAATACCTGCTATTAATCGTGAACTAGAAAAAGCAATTCCGAGTATCTATGTTGAGGAACAGGAAGATACTGGAATTTTAACAGTTGAACAGGACCGACTCAGTTTGAAACAACAGCCCTCATAATCACCCATACTTGGCTCTCTAAATCCAAAAGACATCAGACCATTTTGAGAAGCTGAAAGCCAAATTTTCCATTAGTTTAAGACAATACATTTACACTTTACACACAACACTTCATATGGGATGACAAAACAAGAATCATTGATCAAATGTACTCTTTTCTAAAAATGTCACTGCTGGATTCCCCAGTTACTTCATCATTCATGCAAAAGTCACAAAGCAGCTTTGCAGTCACGCTGAAAAAAACCCAACAATCCGACTGGGAACATAACATGGAATTTGAAAGTCAGCTGTTCTCCTTCCCATTTGGATCATTACCTCACAAAATGTTTTGCAATAAGCAACAATCAGGTTGTAACCAAAAAGATTACAACCCTTCCTAGTGAAGTAGGGGGATGACATTCAAGCTTCAACGCTACATGGTGCAAGCAGAGAAACTCAAAAGGGCAGCAGCTGCAATTCTTTACAGTTAGACCACGTACATCAGTTAAACTCAATTGTCTTTCTCTCCATGTAGATATCAACTGTCTTTCTTTCCATGTAGATATTTTCCTGAATAAAACTCCCCCAAACAGTGCAGATGTATCAACTCAGTAGCATGCTACTTCCTTAAAAAACAACAACATAAAAAAAAACCCCAAACATACACGTTGCTTAAGAGAACACTATCTTTAATGTCTAACCTCTTTTGGTGGATGTTAGGAGTGGGAACAGGAAAGAGGACTCTCTGTTTAGGAGGATGAAAAGTTACTGCATGAAAACGTACTAGTAGTCTTGCAAAAATAAACTACAGTGTATTTGTGGATTAGCTTTTCTGCACAGCTCACACTTTGCCCATCACTATAAACCATCACATACTCATAAAAGGAATAAATGAGAGGAAAAAAATAATCCCCAAATGGATCAGTTTACAAAAAAGTTTGCAATACACCACCAGTTAGCATATATTTAGAGACAAAATGAAAATATATAGCACAAGGGAAAAGACAGACATCTAGCTAGTATTTCCTGACTAAACAGGGCAGGAGGGGAAGAATCAATAACCAAAATTATCTCTGAGAATTACCACATTGTCTATTGCATCTGGAACACAGGGCTGAGATCAGGGAGACATGTAGACACCATGGTAAAATCACTTTAAACAGCCCTGCGTATACTTTCCTTTTTTCAGATTTCCTGCTCTTGCTGGCAGTAGTATCCTGCAAGCCATGGTGGCAACGGTTGGAGTCATAGTGAGAAGTTATTTAGCTGTTATACCATCTACAAATGCTTTCCAATCTGGGTTTTGCCCTCACTTAATAGAACCATAACAATTTTCTACAGGACCTGTGAGCCCCGAAGGAACAACTTTATGTTTACAGACAGTAGACTTTTTCTTCAGCAGACCCTTTAGTGACCGTGCACAACACCCATGTCCACCTCCCACGCTCAGTCCTAAAATCATAGGTTGAAACCAACTCCTTTGGATGTGCTAGGCTATCCTCCTCCTCCTCCTGCCAAGAGGAAAAGAGAAAGCTATAAGTCTGCAGGCAAGATGGGAGATGATCCAAGGTCAGCTGCTCTAGGATGAAGCCTATATTGCAAAAGAAACAATTTTTTAACTGTTTTCCCCAAAACACAGCCCTGAAAAGTGGTGGGTAAAATAAGTCTCTCTCTCAGCATTTTTTGGCAAAGGGAAAAGACCTAGTAGCTGACTCTGATAAAAGTCACTTAACACATGGGAAATTAATACCAGACTTTCAGATAAAAGCCTGTGGACATCATAAGACCTAAATATAACAGTTGACAAAGTACATAAGAGGAAAGAGAAGCAAAGGGATATTCATCTAAAGATCAGATCACATGTTCCAGCAGAGTGAGTTCCTCAAAAATCAGTCTTCAGCATACTGGCTTGTCCTCAGCTACTGCTATGAGATTTTTTTGAACACAGGCTTGATTTTAACATACGCACCAGTTTAACCAATTTTGGTGTTATTCAACCAGTTCGGTTTTGGTGGGTTGTGGTTTTTTGGTTGGTTGGTTGGGTTGGGTTTTTTTGGAAGCACCTCTAATTATAAGCATCACATTCTCAGCCATGTAAACACAATTATTTTTCTTTACAGAAAACTAGTCTTATGACAGTTGTGCACACATTTAGCAAAGCACATATAAAAGACAATGGCATTCATAAACAGAAATACCCTAAAATGCTATCCATTTCCCTATTGCATTCAGTTTTCTGTAATATTAGATGTGTGTTTGCCATACCTAGCAGAATGAGAGATGATGCATTTCTAGACTCATTCCAGGTGACCCACTGAATAAAATGAACTTTAGATACTGTCAAGTTATTTGACAGCATTTAAGAGAGAAACTCCAAGAAATAATAAGCTTGTATGGGTCCACATCACACATTTGCACTATTCTGCCCATTATGTCTGCCTCTAAATGTCATGAAAGCAAACATATGCAGAAAGAACCTCCTAAAATGAAAGTATTCAGATATATACAGCAGAACAATGACAGCTTTTAGGTAAGCCCATTTTGTACCTTCATCAACTTGACAGTATTCCTTTAACCTTATTACTGTTCTGCAGCCAGTATAACAAAATAGACAAGATGTCTAATTACCTTAATTTGGCCACTCTGGCTTATAAAATCCCTAAATGCTCATTCATGCAGCTGATTTAATGAGTCTGTCCAAGCATAACCACAAACACAGAAAAGATGCTGGATATTCAATTTGGTCATTTAACGCTACAGAACCAGGACACAGCAATAACATTCCTCTCTACAGGTACTGCAGCAACTGTTGTTAACATGTTAGAATTGTCCATGCTCTTGGAACACGTAATCCATGATTTCCTAACTAGGTCCCATAAAAATAAAGTAATACAAAAATTCAAGGTGCTATTTCAAGTACAGGATGAAGAAAGGATGTTTAAAGATGGAGTGTCACTGCTAAGTCCTTAGCCCAATTTATTTTGCTTAGGTAACAATCAATACCAGCTTCTTACCATGCTGTACTTAACAGCAGCACAAAGTGGAGTTTGCTGTCCTAATGTGCAGGATTTGCACCACTGACATGAGTTACTGCTGCGTGTAGCATGTATAGAATGAGCAGAGGGTATTTACCCTCGCTGGCAACCTATACTGGCTCCAGTTATTGTAGTGCTGGATTGAGGAGGAGACAGAAATGCACTGCTCCTATTGTGCTGGTTACTGTGACCAGGAAATCAGTCTCCAGTGAATAAAGCACTTGATATAAGTGGTACAATTATAAATCAAAGGGGCAAAGGGGGAGCATCCGTACAGTTCTCTCTCTCCATCCCCAACACACAATCCATAAATTAGCACTTATACAAGACTGGAGCAGCATGTAGGAATGCAGCTTCACCTTCTTGGCTGACATGACTGTCCAGGCACGCAGAGTCTGAGCTGGAAAGAATTCAGACAGACACTTGGCCCACACAGAAGAGCTTCAAAACACTGTGTTTGGCTGTATGTTAAAAGCAAGTACTTGCAGAGACCCTCCCTTGCTTATTATCTCCCTTCTTACACCTCTATTTTTTCCCCTTGGACTTCGATTTTCCCATCAGCAATTTGGTGACTGAATGCTCCCAGAGGAAGAGTTGGGTTGTGCAATTCCAAACATGCAAGTTTCCATTTATTGTTCCACAGAATGAGAGGAAAATGTAGCCTCTCCAAGTACAACACAGCATTTCAAACATTACATTTGCCTTCCAGAGTTGAAAGGGAAAGAAATCTGGTTAAAACATGACTTGCAAAAAGAAAGGAAGAGAAAATCTGTTACAGGCATAAAGCTGTATTGTAAGAGACTGCTTGAAAGGCTGCCAATGCTGCAATTCCCCACGGCTTCTTTGTAATAAACACACATTATAAACTTGAGGAACACCTAATATGATTTTTTAGCTGCCACAGTTTCAAGTAGGGTTCAGATACCAAAAGAGAGATTTTAAAACTCTCAAGCTCTTTAGTAAGACTTTCAAAGGTCCTATCTTGCATCAAGTCCAATGCTCCTTTCAGAAATCAGGCAATTGACTTTGCCTGCCTAAAAACCACTGAACAAACCCAACAGAAGAAATTAGCAGCAAAAAAATCAGATCTCTTACTATTCTCCCAAAGCTATTTTTTCTTCTCCAATGAATGTTTTTTAAGTTCAACTGCTAAATGTATTTTTTCCAATGACTTATGAGTGCTTAAAAGAAAGATTCAAAACTAAAGCCTCCCAAATAACATAGAATCCTTCATAGCACAAGGTCATTAGAAAGAAAACCATGGACAAGTGCATGTCAAAACATTCCTGTACTTGATGCAATGAAAACCTTCATTAAAAATAACCCTACTTAGTTTAACTGAACCTAGAGATCGTGTTTATCAATTAGCAATACACAATGAAGCAGGCAGTCTTTCAAGCCCAGTGAGCTTACTCACTTTACATTCTTAAACACATCCTATGAAACTATCTCAGCATATAGATATGATTAAAGAAATAACCTACATTAAAATTTTATAAACCTTAGATTAGGTAATGTTCAGGTTCATGAGTGCACTTGTCACCTGCTCAATGGCATTAACTCAGCTACCTGTGCTACCAACAAAATTCACACAGATTATCCACAAATAGATTACCTAAATGTAAAGCTTTTCTTTTTAAATAACAGAAAAGCATTGCGAGTGACTTGAAGGCTTTTGGATTGTTCCCACTGTGTGGATATGATAAAGGGGAAGATTAACTTATCCAAGGCTGTATGTATTGGCAGCAGAGGCAGAGCTTAGAGCCTTCTTTATCCCCCCCTCCCTGCTCCATGTTTTATTGCCTGTCATGCCAACCTAAGGAAGAGAGTTGCATTTTGTCCAGCATCTAAGGGCTTTAGAAAGAGGGCAAGAGGAGGGAAGATTGTATTTCTTAAGACCTCGCAACAATGTACTGCTGATGAAGCCTTCCCTTCAGCCACCAAATTAACTGAGGTTTGTTAATGGAGCTGCTCATGCCAATGCAACCAATTTTTTGAATTGAATATAGATAAACAGAGACTTCAAGGAGGTTATCAGACACTGTCACACAGCCCATGTAAAGCTTGACTTAAATGGGACTGCAAACAACTTAAGAGTATACAAAAACTGAATAAATCCAATACATCATTAACACTTTGTATCTGCACTACAACCACGCACCATACTTCAAGTCTTGCCATCGTGTCCTCTACATATTCAGAGATATTAAAGCTGGAAAGAACTGTTAGATGGTTAACCTGACCTTGTAACACCAGTTACACAATTCCACCCATCAACTTGTGTTTGGCCATGATAGCTCCTTCTGAAAAAACATTCTTAGTCCTGCAAACAAGAGCCCACCACTACCTGTCACAGTTCGCTCCAATAATGCATATCCTTTGCTGTTTAAAATGGTGCATGTAAGTTCCTAATTTGTATTTCTCTTGTTTTAGGCTTTCATACGCTTAGTCTTTGTGATACCCTTCCCTTCTTACAATGCAAGTTTCCAAGATGATGACAGCATCATGCATGAAAGTCATGTGGTAGCTCCAGCACGTGAAGTACTGCGGGATTTATGTTTCTTCATAAGTCTCTAAAGCTTATGGTGTGAAGACGCGTTTAAGCAAAACAAAGTAATTTCAGTAGTAAGACAAATACCTACTGACAGCATGTATCTTACGCACAAAATAGCACATTTTAAACTCAGCCTATGCTGATGCATCTCCCACTTCCAAACCTTTCCACGAGCTCCCCACATCAGCAAGCAAATCAAAAGAATTAAGAAACAAAGGATAAGCAGCTAAAGCTATTTCATACTACTGACATAAAACTGTAACAAAGACTATCTGTTTTATATTATGGGAATAAATATTTTACTGACTGATTCAAATCAAATCCCAGAATGAAAAATGCTGTAGCAAAAAGCAAGTGTGTGAGGCTACAGCACAGAAAACGGTCTTGCTTTTACAGAATGCCTTCTGCAAAAGAAACCAAAAAAAACTAACTGTCAAATACTAAAGGACAGAAATCAAAATTCTTTCTTGCTTTTTGGTTTTAGCTAAATAGGAAGCATTAGTCTATTACCATGCACTTCACATTTCTGTCAAGAAAACCGCAACACCAACACTCCACTTAAATAGGGAACCCCAAATGAGAGCAGCAATCGTCCTCTGCCAATATCTCCATGGCATCAAAACAGTCTCAAGTGCCAGCAGATTAGCAGACAGCATGAGTAAACACATGGGATAAGGTAGAATAGAGAATAATTAATCACCTAGGCTGCTAGAAAATATCCTTGTCATTCCAAACAACTCAATTGCCCCCTATTTACCTTTCAGCTTGCAGGATTCACAGTTTTAAGTCAGCAATGTTAAACCAGCATTACTTTGTTGCTGACACCACAGTACTTACCAGCAGTAAATTTTTTACTGCAATAAGCAGACTTACATGATCAAAAATAAGATTTCCATCTGCAACAGAATCACTGCTAATTAAAAACCTGATAAAAAAGAACAAGCTATTTGAAGCAGTGATTCACAAGATAAACCTACTACATACATTGTTGGTTCTGTGTGCAAGGCCTACAGTAACCAGAAACAAGAAGCTATAAAACATAGAAATATTTAAAAAAAATCCACATAAAACCAATCCAGCCCATCCAATTTTCTACAAATGTGGAAAGGCTAGTTTGGTTTCCCTGCAGCACAACCAAGGAGGATCATACACACTGTCTAACTCCTGGACACAGAATTAATAGGTGATTCTCACAAAGATACTTTTAAATACAAAGCATTTGAAACATGGAAACATGGAAAGTGAGCGTTTAGTTACAGGAAGGAACCTGCTCTGCCTGGATCTCACTAGTGTGGAAGCGAAGTCACTTTGAACTTCTCCGAGGCTGCATTGTTTCAACGGTTAAACGGCAAGATGAAACTTCCAGGAGAGTTAAAATAAAACTCCAAGACTTGCAGCTATTTCATAGCTTCAGGGAGAAACGTCAGCCAACAGACAAAACTATCACACACTCATTTCTCTCCACTGACTCCACGAAATACTCCAAGTTATTGGCAAAATATCTCATAGTGGTGCAATACTTCAAAATTACTAAAACATTAATAGTATTTGTGGTCACATAAGGCAGGTACATCAGGCCAAAGAAACTGTGCCCTCCAAAAAGGGAGATTCACCCAAGAAGACAGCAGATGCTGTTTTCTGATGCTTTCTAGCAAGCATTCAAGTTCAGGGCTGGCCTTCTGGAACTTGCATAAGTACCCTGCATTCAGCAGTTCATGACTGGAAAAGTGCTACTCAAGACAAGACACAAACACAGAAAAAAAGTGACGACTCAGAAAAATAGGGAAATGTGCATTCAGTGGCACAAGTACAGCAGAAGCTTATGCCTGTCACATTTGCAGGATGCACTGTGAAGCAGTGGCTGCAGATGGCAGGTGACACAGGGATTTGGAGGGGTATAGCATGTGTATGTATATGTACGCCCCCCAACAGAAACACTTCTCAGTCAGCGCAGGGCGTGCAGCACATTCCAGGAACCATGGGAATGGACAAAACCAAGGTGTCAGAGAACTGCTGACATGCTGGGTGAGACCAAGTCTAACAAGGGCATTCTCTCCCATCTTTCCATCCTTCAACAGACATCCTGTCCAGCATCACTATGAAAAACTTAGGAGACCATCTGCCTTCGTTGAAGTTTGGACGATGTACAAGCCTCCCAAACACAGCCTCACACACCAGTGAGCGGTGTTACAAGCACTCTACAGCATTCAATGACTATAACCCATAAAATTAGTCATTAATCTACCTCAGCTTCCTTTGCAGCAAACTGATCTACCAGACAGGAACACTGTTTCAGCAGGAATGAGAACTGTGCTCCCCAAACTACTTCCAAATTTTGTAAATCATTCATTATCAACCCCTGCAGTGAGTCTACATCATCATACGTACACACCGCTGTCTTAGGCCCACCAAAACCAAATTCTGCCAGTATGAAACAGAAATGATGCAAGATATAAGTGATAGCAAGAAACATTAACACCATCTGGTGCCCTGTCTGCCAATTCCCACATCTTCACAAGTTCAAATAACTTGGCTTTATGCACAGACTCAACAGAAAGAAACATATACTCCACTCTGATCAAGCTAACAGTTTGCTTTCCCATGTTTGCACATCACATCACCTGGATGAAAGGGAAAGGAGAGAGACACCTACTGAAACAGCCTCTGGCTTGCAAGTACAGAAAACGTTTACCATGGATACTTCTTCATCCTTCGTGATGTCTACAGGCCTTCTATCTCTACAGAACATGTAGCAACAGATCATTGTCTATTTTGACATGTTTGCTTTGTGTTAAGAGCACGTCTCAGTCGCCATGCTCTTGCTGGTCAAAGACAATACCACGGCAACAGTACAAAGTCACTTTAAAATTAGTTTTGAAGGCCATTTTGGAGTCCCTTCTCATCTGCCACTCTCCTTAAACAGGAGGGTTTGAGGCATGGAGGAAATCCTCCCTCACCCAAAATCCAGATGCAGTGACAGTATGATTTTTTTCTTAACAATGTTTAGTATTAACTGATACTACAAAGGAGCCTTATAGGAGAAGCTGTAATTTGAATACATGCAGTTGGTTTAGCAATGAAAAAGACTCCCTACAAAGCATCAATGGCAAGAGACTCGCATAAGAATAGGCTGCAATGACTTGGAATTCTAACAATAATATAGAGATTTCCTTTGAAGGAAGAACAAAGGTCTTATACTGTACTGCTATGATAATAATTTCACATACTTGCCTTTGTCACTGCCTTCTAAAAGAAACTGAATTTTAAAATAGGTTTTAAAAGGTCTTTAAATGGCATTTTTCAAATCACAATTAAAAATCCCTTTAGTAACTGTTTCAGTGTAAGATTTTTCTTCCTTTTTGAGTTCACATAGATTTTCAAATCTGAATATAAACACATTGTATGTCATTATACTCTTGTGCAAATGCACAGATTAAAAACTTGCTCAAAAACTTCAATTACAATCCCAATCATAATCATTTTCAAAACAAACATATTTCATTGATTTTTTAATAATATTTTATAAGCCACCGTATACAGATGGGGACAACAGCAGGAGAAAAGCACAATTATGTTGTAAATAGTTTCTAGTTGGTGCAGAGATGCCAGGACAGACTAAGCTGTCAAGTTAGTTTCTTTTGTGATAAAAAATAACTTCATTTTTCTACAAGAGTGGATTTCTTCAATACTTTCCCTAAAGACTCAAGCTCTTTCTAAGCATTAACCCCAACAACAAGTGAGGATTAATGACTTTTATGCAACTTAGCAACAGTTTTAAAACTTCTTAGTGTCAATGAAGTCTTCAGAATTGTATCTGCCAAAATTTGGAGCAAGTATAAGGCACAGGCATGAACAGAATCCATGGGCTCCTGAACGCTAATCTTCTTTCTACCTAAGCTACAGTGTCTAACCGAATATATTTGAATGATAGCTTCTCCTTTCCAACACACTTCTTTAGAGGTTTTTTACACTACAAGCTTTGGGAGGTATGGACTTCACTTTGCAAGCATCCATACAATACTCAGCATAAAGATCTCAGTGTGTCTCTGGAGACTATGAGAGGCAACTGCTATGGGGCCAACTGCCTTTTTTAAGGATGCAGTTAGTCCAGTAATCCCAGCATAAATTAGGAAGTGTAAATTTCTGTATAAATCATCTCTGGATTGGCTGTTCATACAAAGGAAGCTGTTCAATCTGTTATGTAGGGTGACGCCTTTGTTTCCTATGCAGGATCCAGTTGTGTGACTGTATCATTTAAACACTTTACCAACATCTGCCATTGTCAACGTTCAAGGATCCAAGTAGCGGTTAATGTTGAAAATGCAAAGAAAAATGTTAAGTATTTCAAAATCCATGGTAACTTGGGACTGCATCTGGCCAATTTTGCTAAAGGTTGTAATCACTGAAGTGATGAAGACCCTCCCAGAATTACTCCAAAAGTCAGGCAAGATCTTCCCCAAATAACAAATGACTGAAGGAAAGAAAAAAAGAAAACCAAAAATCCTTGATGATTTAGGACAAAGGATCATGTGAATTAACCCAGACACACTGGCAAGGGCAAAATCATGAGTGAGAACACAGCAGGGCAGTATGGATTTGCAGATGAGATATCCATATGAAAGGTAAACTCGAATGCCTGTCATTAATGCCTAACCCAGGCAGTACCATTGATGATATCATCATTACAATCAGAACATTTCAAGGAAATTCATGAGCAGAACTTAAGATACCCGTACTAACCATTTCCCAGCTAGTCATTCTTATCAGGATAGACTACATGCTGTTTTCACTGGGTGCCACAGAAGATGATTTAGGTTTAGCAGATGGACAGTTAATCAAATTCAAGAATTGATACAGCTTGATTTTTGCCCTCCAGAAATGAAGGTACACTCACACTTACTGATGAAGGAGAAAAAACACAGCTCCACCTACAGTCCAGGGGTCCTCAAACTACAGCCCGCTGGCTGGTTACGGCCCCCCAGGGTCCTCAGTCCGGCCCCCAGTATTTACAGGAACACCCCCCCCCCCCCCGCCCCCCCCCCCCGCCGGGGGCTGGGGCGGGGAAACCAAGCAGCCGCAGATGACTGCCTGCCACTTCATCCGCGCGCCAGCCCCGTTTAAAAAGTTTGAGGACCCCTGAGTTCTAACCCTATAGGAAATCACAACCTTTTCTGAACATCAGGGTTACCTCACATGATCCAGAATATTCAGTGTTGCCCAGCCTCTATTTAAAAACCAGCAGGTTTCATGATGGTTCCGTGGATCACTGCCACAGAAGGCATTGGTCATATACATGATTAAAACATCAAATGATCAATGTCCTATCTCCAATGCTTTGGAAGTCTTCAACCTCTGACATCCTTCAAAGCTTGTTTACACAGAAACCAAAGCAGCCCACAGCTAAAACACAAGAGACATTCAGCACCAAGGCAAAAGCATTCAGCTTGAATTGGAATTTCCTTAGGTCCTATTCCAGCACGAGGTATCATTTTCTAAAGTTTTCATTTAGGAAACAATTATTCAAGACAAACATCTGATAATTGTGATTAGTTTTTTGAGTTTCTAAATGGATGTCCTGCTAAATACAGTTTACCAAAAGGTAAGATTCGTATCTTGCCAGTAGCCTCTCACAAATCAAGTTACAGTTAACTGCTGACATCATTACTGCTTTGAAAATGAACCTGTCTCTCACTTTCAAATGTATTCGTTATGGGTACAATTATACCGCGACAGCTAGTCTTTATATTGAGTACTGCCTCAGTACTCAATCTCAGTAAGTACTTTTTGTACTTTTGTACAGATTTGAGGTCAAATCTCAGTAAGGCAGTTTTCAAAATTCTACCACCCTGAATAAGGTTGCTCTTCAACAGCATTCAAACAACTTATGATGAGCTACATGAATTATTCTTGGACATATTAAAAACACACCTGGACATAGTCCTGGACAACCAGCTCTAGGAGACCCTGCTTGAACAGAAGGGTTGGACCAGATGACCTCCAGAAGTTCTTTACAGCCTCAGCCAGTCTCTGACTCTATGTGTACGTTACTATGTTTAAGACTGCTGTAAGTAAGCCTGCTACCACTGCAACAGCAATTCTAAAATACTCTGGGACCCCACTGCCTCCAAAATCTCCAACCTGGAGGCAGGCAGCTGATCTCCCTGCTCAGCAAAACAGCCTGTGCAGAGTGTGCACGTCTTCTGGAAGGGTGTTGCTGGCATGACCTTACCCAGGAAGGTGTCACCTAAGAAACGTAAACAGGGACTAGAAACACAGACAAAGAAAATAAAGGTATGAGGAAATGTTTGATTACAAAGCACAGAATACTCCTAGTTCAAAAGGCTAATGCTGTGTCACAGGAAGCTGTATCCGCATGTACATAACATGATACTAATGAGATCTATCAGTTTCACCTTGTGTCACCTTCACAAGTAAAACCCCTCACTACATAGCCAGAAGACTGTTTATTGTCACCAGAGATTGGGTCATGGAGGACTGTCACACGCCTACTTCCATACCTATGTCAAAGTGCTGCAGTAATAATTCAGCATGCAGAAGCATGCTTACTCCGTATCACTCGTACTCCTCTCTTATAGTGTGAACCTGCCATGGTTCTGCTAATCTGGCATAATTCTTGTATTGGGTATGCTGTAAAGGACTTGCCAGTGCTCTTCCTGCAATTTGATTAAACTTTTAGCAGCAGCAAAGAAAGGTATCTTAGTGGTAACAGGAAGACGATTATTATGTGTGAAAACTTTGCAGAGAGCAGTTGCATAGGCTGGAGTAAAGCACGGACGTAAGGTTTTTGCATGAAATTACAGCGTAACTTATTTGCTGTTGTGGGCAGGACAGGTACCAAGTAAGATAGCCAGCAGAGATGCTTGTCACTCTCAGCTGGTACATATGTGCTTTCAGCAGATGAGTAAAGCAACCAGATAATTGCTTCCTCTCAAAACAATTCCTATTTCTCTCTTCTCTGCCACAGAATTTGCATAAGTCTTTTCTTTGTCTTTCTTTTTGTCTTCTTTTTTTTTTCCTTCACACCTCTGAAGTGTTTATCTTTCTGCTCAGCACATTGCAATTCTCCCTTCCCATGGTACCATGGCTGCAAACTCTGTGAAATCATTATCTCTAGCTGCCTTTTCAGGAAGAAACCAGAACTACATGGGCTATCAGATGAAGACTGGTCGGTGACAAATACCAGTCACATAGCTCAGAAGAGCAGAGAAAAGAGACTGCATACAAGGAGAAGACTGGACAGAAAAATGAAACGATTTACGTCACTTTTGATCAGTTATTTGTATTAACATTTTGGTAAGTAATTATATTTTTTACCAAGTATAAATAAAATTCAGATCATAAACATGCACATAACGCTTGAAAAAATTCAGAGAGCTGAAAGTGCTCATCACTGAAGAACTATTTGTATAAAAACTGGGCTTATATCCTGTTTCTTCGTTTCATTTGTCTGGTCAGGAAAGTAGAGCTATAACCGCTGAAGAGCGGAACAAAATGCTGGCAGAAGTCTGCAAACCCCGAGGAAAAAGAAAGAAAATTATATTGTACTTTCCAAAAGGCTAAGAATGAAAGTAAGTGAACTAGTCTAAGAACCTCAGACAACACACATTAAGATGTAGGGTTTCTTACATCACCACCACAATAGAGGCCCCAAGTTCTGGTCCCACTGAGCTATATGACCCAGTTAATTATACACTAGCACAGGACACTTCCTTCTTAAGAAAAAGACTACAAAAAACCCCAAACACACACAAAAAACCAAGACGACAACAACAACAAAAAAGAAAATACAAACAACCCACCAAAATGCACCCTCCCCAAACAATAAAACCCTTTCTGCACTAGATATCAACCAAAAAAAATGGAAAAAATGCTAGATTTATTTTAGAGACTAGAAATGGAAGAAAAAAACCTGAAGTGATTATTCTACATTCACAGAAGAAGTGTATGGTAGAGCTAAGGCAAAACTTAAATCCCCTAACGCAGCCACTGCTCTTACCATAAATCCACCCTTTCTCTCCCCAGATATCTTTGAAGCCCAGCCCTCTTCCTTCACACTCACTTAGAAAAAAAGAAAATAAAAATCACTATTTAACCTGATTACTTCTTTCCTCAAAAGAGCACTGATGAGATATAGGCTTTGCATTTTTATAAGGTGGTAGGTATATGCTTATCAAAGCTGCCATGAACTTTAAAGCACATGCAACACTCATACCACAGCAGTGTACAGGAAGCCAAAGTTTGTACAATCAGATTTTGTCCTGCTTCATACCAAAATAATGGATACAGGCAAAAATTATTTTAATGTAAAATTAGAACTAGGAAAGAGTAGTTTGGTACCTCTAAAGCCGCAACAACAAAAAATTTCGTGTCCCTTTTAGGACGAGGCCATAAGCAGCCATACCTCTGTAGTTTCTTTCCAGGAAGGACAGGCATTCCAACCCAGAGGGAAGGGTGCTGCCCATGCAAGAGCAGCAGATGCTGCATTCCAGCAGACCTAGCTCATGGAAAACAAAAAACAAAAATACCTACAAGATGTTTATCGTTGATGCCTCCTCATAGGAGGAGAAAAAGCAGTCCTTTTATCTCCTACCCATCTCCTGAAATTAAAATAGGTAAAAAGAGTATCAAATATTAAAAGCAAATTTTGAGGTGCTACAGTGTTTGCAATATCCCCTCCTTACTGTAAGAGCTTGAAAACAAAGATACACAAAAACAATTTCTTCCACATTCAGTAGTGTTATTTCTGACTTTACAGGGCTCTAAGATAATGGCAGAATCAGGCTAACCCCCTTAAATGTAATGGAGCATCAAGTGTAACAGTGTCATCTTTTGAACTTCTAATTCTAGATTTACCATCGCAACTGAAAAAAGGATAAGTTACTTCAAACTGATGTACACAAGTAATTCCAAAAACTTGTTCAAAGTTCCTCAGGACAGTGAATATAAGAACATTAAGAGGTACAAGGTTTCTTCTTTTCTTCACTTTTCAGAGTAAGTCCACAAATAATTCAGGAAACAAACCCTGACTTTTTATATTTAATTTTCCAAAACCTAAGGAATTCAT
Organism: Falco cherrug; assembly: GCF_023634085.1. Taxonomy (NCBI): domain Eukaryota; kingdom Metazoa; phylum Chordata; class Aves; order Falconiformes; family Falconidae; genus Falco; species Falco cherrug. The sequence continues at coordinate 71,817,964 of NC_073702.1, read as the reverse complement.
TAGCCTGTGATATGATCTACCTATGTATTCTAGTTGACCATAAAAGTATACATGTTATGATCTCATGAGGCATTTAACCACCTTCTCAGGAGAGCAAAGCATGTCCTGCCACAGCTACTCAACTCCAAACATTCAGATTGTCTTATTAAAAATTAGCTTGAGGAATACATTTGCACAATCTAAAATGACTGCAGTGAAGAGCATTAAAGTTGTTCAGCACAAAGTTATTCTGGCTATTACTGAACAATCATGTTGGATGGCAAGAAATATCCTCTTGCATATTTTTCTGATTTCATAAGCACATTATCTGAGATCATGATTTTGGAGTTTAATCTCAGATATCCTCAAAAAAAATTAGTAGGCAAAAAGCTAGTTTAAAGCAGCTACGAAGTTTAAACAGATGCATTTTCTATATATATATATATAAAATATAATATAGTATTATATATATCTTGTTAAGGTCTGTTCTCAAAACTGATACAAACTTACTTGACAGGCATGAAATCTCACTGAAGGTGCAAGATACTTGCCGACACTCCGAATACTTTCCAATGCTGAGGTTTTAAAAGCTGTCCTGAACTGGATCTATCACCTTCCACAGATCCCAGGAACTTCAGCCACTGGAATAATTCTTCAGCCTGCAGGTGTTATTCAACATAATTCTGACCACTAAATCCATTTTATAGTCTTAGCTCATAAAGCATTATTACTTCAGAGTTGAAAATTAAGATGGAATAATTTCACCTAAGTGCTCATAGCTGCAACATTTACTCAGAATATTGAAGGCAGATCTTAAGATTGAGCTTGCCCCCCATCCTTGTTCACTTCTCCCCACAGTTTCTGGCCACAAGGTCAGTCCCCTGTCTTTCTTGATTTGATTTGTTAACAGGAAATATACTTTAAAGTCTTTAAGTGTCCTGTTAACATATTAGATGAACATAGGAAACAAGTGTTTCAAACTTAAAGCTTAGTTTTCATTACCTATCCAGTGTTTTATTTGGTTCATGCTGTCTGATTACCACAGTGTAATTTGTTAGTGTCATTTCTTATTTTCATACCTTCAAAAAGTTTTTACTTGATTTCTACCATTTCAAATAAATAACATGGTCAAATATAATGCTATGCCTTTTTAAATTATTTCCATAGGAGATAAAACTACATTGCAGAAAAGGTAAAAAAGCTATTGGGCTAGACTGGAAAACACCAGGTCAAATCCTAACTCCATGGAAACTGAAGTCAGAAAAAGACTGACAGCCAAATTCCTATCAACTTCTCTTAAAGCAAATGGATTTGTCCGTTTTAACTTGTGGATTTAACAAGTCAAGAAAACGATTAACACATCACAGTCTCCTTGAAGCTCTAAACGGTCTGATATCTAAGCTTCAGATATAGGCTAGCTTTAAAAACAAAACTGTTGACAGTTCTCTCAAAATTGCTATAGAGACTGAAATAAGAGCTATATTCACTCAAATATTTAACATGTTCATTCTTATAGCTTTAATATGCTACAAAAAGGGGGGTTTTTTGTTTTTCTAAAAAAATGCAACACAAAGCATCTCTGGGAACTGGCTGATACTACTGATACTGCTTTGCAATGGGAAGGGACTACAAATTACTTTCTATTTGCAGCAGAAGTCCACTCCCTAGATAACTCACAATCAGAAGCCTTTGCCACCTCCAGAGAAGTTTGCATGAAAGACAGGCTGCTTAGCAACTATCACCACCAACCTCCAAACAGTGTCTGCAAGCGGGTCGATCAACATTAAGGGTACTCCAGAACCTGCTGCTAGATTACAAAGTCTATTAAAAGCCTTCAATTTCGTGAAGAATTAAGGTTGCGGGTACTTTACAAATGTATTAGGTTTTAAGAAGAATTACCAGAGGTTAGGAATCCATGAAACAGAAGTTGACGGTTATACTTCAGATCACATGACATGTGAACATATTTAATTCTTCATCTATTATCTTTACTCTTTCCCTCAAATACAGCAGGTTACCACCAACCTGGTCAAATCCGCAACAAGATCAAAAAAGGCTCCTTTCATGTTCAGCTAAGGAATACAAGGTGGCCCAGGATGATTCCTAGCAGTGGTGCAGCCACCCAGTTCTCATTTCAAGAGGATTTCACTTCTAGTGTTTTCACTCACAATATGGGCAAAAAGTTTATAAATAACAGATAATCCTAATTCGCCTCAGCTATGTTAGCCATCAAAAGGTAAAAATAAATAGGTGTGACAACTGCTGGGAAAAGAATTGTCTATAAAAAAATTGTTAACACAGTCTCACCATTTTATTTTCTCAAACACCACAAAATAGGATACAGGTGTTTTTTAAACACACAAGCACAGTTCAAAGTTCTGGTAACTTTTTTGTCCATGACAAGAATTGGTGGAGGGTTTCTATCTCGCTTTTTCACTTTTAGTCAAGTCAAAGCACGTGAGTTGTAGCAAATACACTTCCTCAAAAGCACAACTTGAAGTGCAGCAAGCCCCTTCTTTCCTAGCAGATCTTCTGCTTCTCAATTTTACACAAGACAGATATTTTATATGGCAAGCATCCACCTCCTTGTGCAATACAGTCCCTCATTCCTGCAACCAAAGACTCAGGAGTTACACAGTAACAGAGCCTTGTGTGCTAGCCCGGTTGTTCTCGAACACTGTCTCCATCCTTTGTCTGTCTCAACTTCTCCCTTGATTTACGATCTTACCAGGACAAGCATATGACCTTCAAACTTAAGAAAGAGAACTATTTCTAGGTACTGCAGCAACTCATCAGAATTATTTAGACATATAATTTTCATATCAGAAGACATTTTTCAGTAAAACACAGATGACTAGCAGCTGGATGCAGTCTTTAATGCACATGTACAGAGTATGCTCCATAGTAAGTATAACATGACTTCCTAGAAAATAACTCTGATAATAGACTGAAAAAGCAATGGCTTTATCATAATTTCATTCAACCATTTAAATTACTCTGCTTTAGGTGAGGCTTATTCACACACACACACACACTTACTTAGGCTGTTCAGTAACCTGATCAATAAAAAGCAGCAATACATACTTGAGGGAGCTCATCAGAAACCATCACCATTTTACAGAACAAGGTCATGCTCAAAGTGAGAGCTGTATACAGAGATGCAACAGAGCTACACAGGCAAAATAAGCAATACAGGAAAATCTCATAGCACATTTTTGCAAACACAAACTTCTGTGAGCTGCTTTGTGCCCACAAAACACCAGTATGTATGTTAAGAGGGGCAAGCTTCCCTTTCTTCTGGATGTCAGCTGTCAGTCTTGGGAATACACAGTCTCTCCCTTCCCCCACAACTTCCTGGAACATTTCTGCGTTTTGAAATGTTGCATAATTCTGCTCCCTGTAAGACAAAGCTGAAGTAACATCTAACCTAGAAATTTCATTCTCAGTTAAAGTTTCATACTTCAGCATGAACCCTTACCCGCCTAGCAAGCCATTCCCCCTTAGTGTAAGGAGGTAACACAGCCAACTATGCAGTTAGTGTTGTTTCCACACACTCACATCCTAATCTGAATTGTTCCTATCCCAAGCAGTTTAACACAGCAGGAATTAACACAATGCCAGGAAAGACACAGAGAAGCAAAGGTGCATGTAATGCAATTAGTTTTCACCCATCTTCAAAAGACAGTAATATTTCTTCCTTTAAATTGCTTTGCTGTCAAATAGCAACTGTACTACATCATGCAAATGGTCCACCAAGCTCAATATTACATTTCTGGCTGTGTCCAACAGCTGATACTTCTGAGTAAAATGCATGAGGCACCTGGGGACACATACATAAACCCCTGTCTAAGATGATGCAGCTCCTCAAGTAGTTCTTACCTAACACCAGGCAGGATCCTGGTATATTTTCAAGAAAACGCATGCATTTTTGCATGACTATATACCAGTGATTGCCTCTCAGTGTTTTCTTGGGGTGAGTCCTGCAGATTAACTGCATATATAGCATTGCCCTCAGACATTTTCCTCATTTTCTGATTATATACATTCTTTCCTTAGGTAGAAAAAGTGAAGTGTTCTTCACTTGCAGAAGATGTGCTGCTGCTGTCATATATTATTTTTAAAAGTCAAAGTCCTCCTGGTTACTCCTACCAGTCAGCTTTTCCAGTTCATATTTATACATATGTTTATACAACATATAAGAACACCTATATAATCACATCAGCATTTCCTCTCTAAGCATCTTGACTGTCTGCATGCTGTTCTAGAAGATATACAGAGAATCAGTTAATTGTACAAAAATTGTAATATACTATAACTTTGATAAACAGGATCACAGTATTTTGAAGTTTTGCTAAATCTTCCTTTCACTGGGATTTTTGCCTACCATTCCATATATATCACATATTTTAGTGAGTTGTACAAGTAATTGATATGCTTCTTCATGTCACAAAGAGATTATTTATTTATAATTGGTTAATGCAAGTTTTCCACTAGTTAATGTACTTTTTCCCCAACCAACACACTCCCTATTTATAACTTTTGCAGAAGAAATCAATTTATGTGCAAGTTTTACTACTTTGCTATTCAGGCATTTCCCATGTAGTCAGCTAATACTTCACACAGTAAGAGCTGGTAAGTCCTAACTTATTTTCAGCTTTTAGGGAAGTTCTCAACTCACTCTAAAGAGTCACACACACATCGCAGCCAGATGAAAGCCAGCTTCACCTGTGCTCTGTGCAGACCAAGTCCTGTGCCAAGCAGGAGCTTCTCCTGCCCCTCAGCACGCTCACTGGTGCTGCCTCCGCATTGGGCAACATCATCACAAGATTCCTGGCTGAGAGCAGGCAGAGTGAGTTTGCATGGGCTCGCACGAATGCTGCGTTCCAGTATTTAGTTACTGAGCAAAGAATAAGTGAAAACAGAATCTGGCTAAATACACTTTCTGAGCTTGGCAAAAGCTCTGGGCTCTTTGCCTATTATTTAACATAGTATCTAGGCATTTTGTAAACTTTCACCTTAAAGTAGAATACAAGGCTTGGCTCAATAGATACCTTTTAATTCTCATGGCCACAGCAGTAGTGTTTTACAATTAGTAAGCCCCTCCAAGCCTTTTTTTTTTTTTTTTTAATTCAGAAGTAATGTGTTTGTTATTATTCATCCACTTCACACTTAACCCTTCAAAATGAATGAAATAACATTGCTTAGTCCTTGACACTCCAGCAAGTGTTTTCTGGGTACGATTTTCTCAATAGCTAAATTTTTGACAGCATTCTGTCTGTCTTGGTCCTAATCTTCAATTCTTCTTCAAAAGGATTTAAAAGGTTCTTCAGCTTTATAAAAAGAAAAAAACCCTTTAAGTCAAAAATGAACTACAGAAAGTTTTAACACACTGGGCTGTTTATTTCAACCCAACAGCTGCCTAAAGTCCATCATTCATCTGAAACCAGCAATTTATTACCTACTTAATGCATAAAGTAGGATCATTTTTTTAATTGTTCTTTTTCACTAAATTCTGTGAGTATTGGTTTAATTTTCTCAACAATGTTTAAGTTCATTATGGAAGAAATTTCCTTTTGTGAGTAGTATTATTAGTAGCTGCGACAAGGTAATTATTTACCTACAGCTCTGAAAGGTGACCCCATTGTAATTACAAGGACAGTAGTTCAAAATTATTTCTCCCCACAACCTTTTTCAGGGCTGTCACTTGTCTCAGAAAGAAAATGGGAATTGGAATGGTAGAAGAATGTTATAAAAGTATTCCTTTATAAGTAAAATATACTTGGGATTCATCCAGTTCCTCATCAAAGCAGAAATCAAGCTCAGATGTTGTGAGGCTACAAAAATCCTCAAGTCTAAAATAACAGTACAAACCTTCTCAGTTTGCAGAGCTCCTTAGAAAACAATCAAATTGAGTTTAAGTATCATGAATTCATAAGCAAAAAACGCTATCTGTATGGATACAAAAGTAAACTGGTTTAAATCCAGGAATAGATACCTTAAAAGCAAACTACATTTTAAAAATGTTTATAAAAAGATACTCAATTATTTAAATATCTACTACAAAGCACTAATTATAAAGATATTACAATAGCTGAAAAGGGGAAATTCAGCCTAGATTAGCACACTTGTCAGCTTCAGTTAGCTGTACTCATTCTTTGGAATAGTTTTTACCCTTTGAAATCTTTTTTTTAAATCAAATTGCCAGTCTTTGAAATCTCACTGTTCTGTAAAACAAGCAAGAAAGCATCTATAAACCACAGACTGTGACAGAAGTACACAAAAGTCAGCATTCCTTTCATTTTTAAGCATATTCTCTTAAAAAAAAAAAGGCTCAAAAGTGGTTTGTTGGGCAGATTAAATAAATGCTTTGTTTTACAAATATCATGGCTTATTCGTAGGCCTGCGCCAGACTAATACACAACTTATTTCTGAGTTTGTATCAGTTACACTTCATTTACAGTTATGTCTGCAGCATGTAATAAAACTCCTTTGTCTGACCTGTCAAAAATAATAATTTTTCAAGTCTTTTTAATAGGTCTTGTTTGGGAAATGTAAAATGACAGCACTGGCAAATAGATATTTAAAAAAAAAAGGCTATAAAGGAACCTAGAGTAATTAGAGCCTATTTGGAGGTTTTCCAAAATATTAATTCCTATAAACATTCCAATTGTTGCCTAGGACTGATCTATTCACTTCAATCAAGATGAGTTCACACCCTCTTTCAAGCACTAGCCACCAAGTAATAATGCTTTGCACCACACAGTAAATCCAGTGTTGATAAAGAAACTTTAGCCTTGACCTTTGCAACAGAGAGAACAGACAACTACATAAGGCAAACAAAAAAGTTGACAAGTCATGCTAATGATACTATTCATTTACCACAAATCCCTGGAGGTTCACACATCCTTGAAGGGGAAGATTTTGATTTAAAGAGGTCACTTAGGAAAAGTAGTGACAAAACTCAAGGCTCTGTAGCAAACAGTTCTGTGAAAGCAACTAAAGAACAGGTTGATGATTTCCACACAGCGTAATCTTCATTTTAATACAAGAAACTACCACTCAACTGAACCCACCCCCCAATAGCCCAAGGTTAGTAACAAAGCCTACCCAGCCTGGAGGTCATCCATTAGATTTTAAAATTGATCTTTTATATGCGATCAGATTACTGAAACCTCCACAACACTATTAAGGATTGCTCAATAATTGCTGTGTTTCTCCGTCTCAGGAAAGGTCATCTCTTGGTTAAGGAATAACAGGAGGATGCTAGATTTTTGAAGTTGTATGACAAGAGACATCTTTTCTTTTGAGAGCAAATGTATCATAGCATTTATTAACCCTCAAGCAGGTCAATCTGTTATCACTTGGATTTTCAAAACACTTCTTAATTTTTAATGCAAAACTTGAAACAGCTAGAGACGCTCTTTTTCTGAAAACCTGAAAAAGCTTCAGTGGTATTTACAGCAACACAATTTGCTACCTCTGAAAGTCAGGTCCCGCACACCTCAACCTGAGCGTCTGTCAAAATAGGAAATACTGAAAGAGTGGACATTTCTGACTTTTTCTGTACACATTCATTCCCAGGTCCCATGGGAAATGAGAAGGAGAGGTGGGTCTATCACTTAGAAACTCCAAAGCCTTTAACTCAGAGACAACTGAAGACAGTATGTCAGGTAGTTGCCCTTTTAACTGATTTTGCTGGCAGAGATTTTTTTGCAGATGGTCAGACACGTTATGCAGATCTCTGGTCTTTCAGAACCACCTTCAGGAAACAGGACAAATATGCATAACTGTGACACAGGCTAATTCACCCATGAAATTATTTATTTACATCTACCCATCTCCCAGACATGGTTTCTACCAGAGGATGGAAGTGGGAAAACATGTGTATTTCCAAAAGTCATTGGATGTTTTCCAAAATGTCACTCCCTGCCAGAGCACGGCTGAGTCATGACAAGTGGGGATGTGACAGCACAGATTTCTGTTTCTAAAATTCTCTTCCCAGTTCCTAAACTGGTGCTGGCATCTTAATGACAAATGCAGCAAAGTTCTTAAGATTTTCAAAACTACCCTGCTTTGCAAGTGTCTAAAGAGTGTATTTACAGTATTATTTACTTTTCTATGTTTAATTAAAAGCACCCTAGATTTGCCAGAATTCCTTCAGCTCACTTTAGACACAAGTATGAAATCAAAATGAATGATTTTACAGTACAAGGCAAAGATGTTGTTGGATTTAGAAACAGATCCTGAGCATAAATTAACCCCCAAACTTAGAAGAACTAAAACAAACCTTTTCCTTGAGCTGGTATTTAAGATTCCTCTGATGGAGCTGCAGAAGCCACGACAATTTAGTGGCAGCCTCTCTCAAGGGTTTTACATGCTAGATAGGACCTGTTCCAAATCCTCACTACTCCAACTATGTTTTTGGGGTATGTTGTCTCACTGTTTGCAGGCAAAACTTTAGTGCCGTTAATGGGCCTCCACTTTTCCCTCTGCCATTAAATCACCCATATAAATTTACTGTGCTTCCTGCTTAGATTAGCAATGGGTATTTGTGAAAATGCAAATGAAGCATTCTTCGGTCTGACATGCTGGTTTCTCACACTAGGCTCACCATCTTGTCTAGGATGTCAACGGAATTGCCAACCGATTCCTCCCTTGCCAGGGGGCATGATTTGCATGATGTATTCTCTCATGGCTGCAGTATGAATGTTTTTTAAACATATATCAGGGAGTATAAACTATGCAGCATTTGATTGGTTGCCATGTTTTAGAGAAACTATGAATAACATTCTTAATACAGCTCTGGCTGACTAGGCTTCTGAGAATCTCAATCTCCTGCCATTTTTAGCAGTTTTAAAGGCTCAAAGCAACATAGGTATTTGGCAACTAAACAATACACGTGTCTCTGGAGGAGGCAGATATTGATACAAACAAAAAACAACCCACCACACACAGCCTGTTTGATTTTAAGTAACTTACTAGAGCTCCAGTCCCACTATCTGTAATAAGTCTTGCAGCTGATGACAAGAGAAAGTACATATTGCACCTGATGATCTCTTTGCTTTTCCATTTACTACCACTTGGGTTTGAGAAGTCTAAATTACCAGAGATCAGGTAAAGAATACTTCTACTAACCACTGACATACAGTATAGCTTTACATGGAAAAGCTACGATATGTTGCATTTAAACAAAGCTCTTCTATGTGTTCAACCGATTTTTTCTGTCACCCCTAAGACCACTTCCTTTTGTTTTTCCAGAAAGTAGATCACAATTGACTGTAGATGTCCAGTAATGGGCTTTGCCTTTTCCTGCACCCGTTATTTTGTTTCACACATACATTTTTTCATTTCCTCCCCTTGCAAACAAGGAATAAATTAAGTAGTCACAGCCTTAACCTATCAATTATTACAGGACTTTTCACTTTCACAGTTGTTTAACAAATTTATGCCAGTTCCGACATAAATTGGTCCCTACCCTTAGACACCTTTCCAAGTACTTTCGATGCTTGTAATGCCCCACTGTCAAGATACTTCTAGAGCTACACCTCTCCAGCATTTTCCCATTCCCCTTCTTATGCAATGAATACAAGCTCATTATAAGAAAATAATTGTCAAAATTAATTTCATTCCAAAATGACAAACTGTGGCCCGCTCAAATTATTTTGCAGATTTAAATTTCTCATGTTCCATAACAGCACGTGAGAAGAAGTGCAACAGTTCACAGACCCATTAATTGCTAACACGTTGGTTAGAGCAGGAAGCAAATGCAGTAAGCACTACGTTTTCAAAGCATCTTCCCCGTGTGGTAAAATCAGCCTTACTTTATAGATGATGGCAATTACTTTGCAGAAAGAATAATATATTATTTTGTAAACTGAAAGCCCTCTATCAAGGTCTACATGTCCTTGTTACTAGCCTCATATTTAGTTTATGAAACCTGACTTTCCGTATTCGAAAACCTTACCTGGCATCTCCTTTTGAAAGGTTGGTGTTTACAGGATGAAGAATAACCTTGTTTGCATCCACATCCACCACACATTTTGTATGCAGATCAAGCTCTATAAAGAAATGAGAAAGTGTCAAGTGCTGCTCCTAAAGCACTAGGTTTATATACACCATTACTTCCTCCAGACACCAAATTTATTCATGCAGTCTGACAGCCACCCATCAGCTAGAGAATAGAAACAGGACTATTGCCAAATTCCACTTCTAGAGATATTCTGATGGGATGGATCCTGTCCAGCTTTAAAGCATACACTCTTTTCAAAAAAAGAAAGAGCACTTAGGTTTTACTGAAGGACAATCAGCATATACAAGGCAGTATGAAATTTCTTCTGGGGAAAGAACCATTAGGCATGGTACCACTTTGACAGCAATTCTTACTGCTCTCTCAATGTCTCACAGGCTTAGAGGGAAAGCTGCCCCCACCATCTGCAGCACATTTCCCCCAGCCACTGGTCTGATACTGCAGCATGCCATGCCAGCTGTCAGTCCTGGGGCACCTGCTTTGAGACATTCAAGTCCCACCAAAAATAATTTAGGTGCGACCATACAGAAAAGGGCTTATCCTTCCCCACAGGCTCCCAGTCAGCTGGAAAGCCCAACTCTTCCAAATGATACTATGGAAAGAGATATATACCATGAGTAATAAGGATATTTGCAATGTATGAGAATTCTCAGGCACTGAAGTGGAGAAAACAAAATAAAAGCATCAGTAGCACTGACAACCATCCAAGATACCCACCCAATGACAAATGGAGTTAGATATAAAAAAGAGCACACAGCCACTTGTAATCAAAGTCACTACAGACATAGGGGCCTTGACACAAACAAGTCCAGTCCTATGTTCTTACACTGATGCTGAACCTGGAAAGTGCACCCAAGTGCCGATACTTACAAACGTGACACAGTAATCACACCCAGCAGGCACTCTGCAACGCTCTGACATGCTGTGATGACAAGGGGCTACACTGAATAACCTCCACACAGGCTTCAACACCTCAGCTGAATCACCAAAATACTCTCCTGTCTAATCATGTTAATTATAATCCTCATCCTCCTTCATCTTTGCTCTTTCCTTCTCTGCCACCTGTACTTGCTCTTTCACCTTACAGCACCTTATAAACTCAGACTGAAAATTGCTCAGGCAAAGACTGCAGATCTTAATTATGGCACAGCACCTTGCAGACTTCTTGCTACTGTCGAATAATATAAAAAGAGTTTCTTGCATTGACTTTTTTTTTCTTTTTTTTAACAAAATGTAATAACCTTTTTGCTAGTGGAAACACGAGAAAGCAAGCCAAAGCTCAAGATTACTGGTCACAGCAGGCAGTCACATGAGACTGAAATCCTTCTGAAAACTACCCCTCTCATTAAACTGTGATTTTGTAGAAGGAAGAGAGACAAGTTTCAGAAGCTAGTGTTTAATTTCTCTCCACACCCTGAAAGACAATTTACCTATCATTAATATGCAATACATGCTTGCTTAGATGAAATTATATTCTTCATACATCCTGTATTCAACAAGCCACTTTATCTTGGACTGGCTGGTTAGTGATTAACATTCTGTATTGCAGTGACCTGCTTTTCCTCAACTCCTGAAGGAGTTTTTTGCATGCTACCTCCCTTATGCAAAGCATAAGGTATGTGCACTCTGTATATGAACAGTATGGTCTCTAGCACATTTTTTAATCCATCTCTTGAGAGAGAATGCTGATGGCAGGTTTTGCACCCCTGATTGCCCAGTGAACTCAAGGTCTTGCATTAAACCTCTTTGTGAAATACATTTAAGAAAGCACACAGGCAGGATACAAGAGTTCCTTGAAGCCATGTGATCTCACAGGAAAAGAAGATTCAAAGCCCATTTGTCATGTACAAGACACCTTGTCTGATTATTTTCATCACAAAGGTAACATTAAAATCCCTCACCTAGGCATCCTGCAGACAGGGGACAGCACAGTTTTGGCAGATGTGGTGAACCAACCCAACAGCTATTTCCAAACAGGGAGGTCTCAGTCCTTCCTTCTGGCTACCTGCGCCTGTTGCTCACCTTCCACCACTACTGCGCTCAGCAGACTCCTCTGTAAATCACTTTCAGTTACTTCAACAGTAACTAAGCAGAAAACTACTGTTTTAACAGCACATCATGCACTTTCTACAAATTCTGGCTCCATTACAAAGCACGTTCTTTGACTGATTTCCGATCTCTTTAACGCTTCTGGTAGGCTGAGAGAAGAATCTTGTATTAGACACTACTGAAAATGATATAACCATGATTTCCACCTCATTAAGTTTTTAATATTACTAAAGCAGGTCAATCTTATAAACAAATTATCTTCCTGCTCTTTGGGATACGATCACACACTGACTCCACCCTTACTTTCATAGTTTCAGTGTCTCCTAGGTAAGCAGTGTACTTGCTGCCCCTGAACAACAAGCAAAATTAAGATGCACCATGATAAGATGATAAGCACGCACATCCAAAATCACTGATTAGTTAATCTTGTAGTAAGGACTCATTTGTCGAGGCTTGGTACTATTATTTCTTTCAGCTATACAGCTGTTTGTTTTTTTTCCATGCAGCATGAAAACTCGGAGAAGTTAAAAGATAACAGAGGCTGCTCACTGTCAAACTCTGGAGATGTATCACAAATCTTGTACCTCAACAAGATTTAAAATTTCACCTATTATTATTGATAATCTGCTTCTACCTTCAGTCATTACCAAGAAAACACAATCAACTACTCATTTGCTTCATCAAATCAAGAAACTAATCAGCTAATTGGTTTTTGAAAAATTAAAACTCAACTCTCAACATCTCAAGAAACATTTATTGCAGGGAATGAAAACCTCTTTCATAGCTTCAGAGCAAGAGAGCTGTGACATCCATAATAAAAGGGTAACATATCTTAGTCACTTTTCCACATTTACACTTCATGTAGAAGTGTTAAGCAAAGCTGGGCCAAGTGCAAAAAGAATTGTTGTCACGTGCGTCCAAGGTACTCGCATCTCTATTTCACTTGTGAAACTGGAAGGTGGGGCTTAGATGCGGCCATTTTCCTTCCCATTTCCCTTGATTTTTCAACCCCTCACAGAAGTTTTCTTAAACAATAAAAACTGGGATTTGAGCAATGCAGATCTCAGCTAAAACCACACTCATGTAAATCCTAAGTGACTATACCTTTGATAAAAGGCTGTTGTAAAAAGCATTCAAGCTACCCATACACACTTTGGGCTTTTCTGCTAGCCTAAGAAATTTGGTGTGTTTCCAACAAGGTAGAAAAGTCAGTAAGCAAGAGAGAGCAGGAAAAGCAGAACCAGGAGCAGTGTACCACCACATGCAATGGTGAATTCACTCCCAACAACAGGTAGGAGTTCGCGTTCCCTCTGTAATAGCAGTCACGCATCTGGTAATCATAAACTCAACATAGCAGATTCCACAACAGTGTTAGGAAACACTAGCAAAGGTGCAACTTTAAAACATACCAAACAGGTCTGGGGCCGAGACAGACTGTATGTGAATCCTGGAGGAAGGGGAGAGAAGCATTTTGGAAATCATTGGACTTTTCAGCTCTGGGAAACCTCCATCTTTGTTTATGGATCAGTTAGGGAACCGTCTTGATAGATGAGCTGCAACTAATGACAACACTGGTTGGATAATGACATACCTAACCCACTCGCTTTCATAGCGTATGAAATCAAACCCAGCTGCATCAGCTGGTATAATGAAAACATCTGAACTGCCATGCAGTGATCCTGCAGCTTTTTCAGCTACTGCCCTAAAACTCATCCCACCTTTAAGGTTACTAGATTTCAGAACCAAACAAAATGATCCTAATAGATAGCTTTTGCAGGGCAGTTTGAAATAATCTTAAAATGAAAGATGATACAGTGAATAAGTTTGTCTGCAATTTATTAAACTAGCGGTTGGGACCATGGCATCGTAATGGCTTTTAGTACAACAGTCACAGTAGCTGAAAAGCCTGTTACAACTTATGTGAACTTCCATATTTTCCTCTTTATATACTCTATTTTTTCACATTGTATAAGATTAATTAAGGGAAAGTACTTCCCAATTCATCAAGAGCCTTTATTTCCATATAAATTTTCCCATCAGATTTCAATTTTAAGAAATTAGTTTCTGATGGTTTACAGTTTTTCAGCCCTTTCAAAGACTATCTAAACCCCACTGAAACAAAAGATGTGAACCTGGTGTTATAACTAAAATTGAATAAAACCTGTGACAGGTTCCTCCTGGTCCCACTACCAGATTTAGGGCAACTGCACTTGCACTGATTCCTGAGGACCCCTTGGAGACAGGACATTAAGCTCCGTACTGTCACTGGGAACCAGCATGGCTGTTCTTGCAGTTTCAGAAAAGCTAACTGAAGTATAAAAAATAAAATGTAAGAGGTTTAAAGTGCATGTACTAAGCTTATAAGCCAAAATTGGCCCCAAATACAAAGCTCACAATAATCTCCTCTAAAGACAGACGATAGACATTTTATATTTTAAATTGCCAGTAGATTTTCAGGAGATTAACATTCCCTTGAAGGTTAGAACTGGAATGTTGTGGCCTGAGCCTTCATTCAATGAGAAATTACAGTCTGTTTCTTGTACCTTTCCTGGTCCAAAAAAGCAAATGGCAATAATGTTTAAATAGTAACTTAAAAATATTTATAAGTTTATTTATCACACAAATGAAATGAATGCCAACTAAAAGAAAAAAAAAAAAGAGGCTGTTGTTTGGGTTTTTTGTTTGAAAAAGAAATCTAAAAGCAAGTTCAAACACAACAGGCCCTCAGGTTTCCTTGCCAATATTTGTTGCCTTAGAGTGACTTCTCTTTGCCCTTTGCCGCGTAGAAGCCAACATGAATAAGAGAAAAAATAACTGACTATATGAGAGTGTGAAAATAACTTATATCTAAATTACAGTGCTAAGAACTTAAATGAAAAAAAAAATTAGCATCACAGCACTTTTAAGGCATTAATTACAAAACATAGTGACGGATACATTCTGGGCAAAAGTACAGTAATTTGACTTGTCCCTTGAAGTCTACGCCGGGCATCTTTCAGGCTTCTCTCCTACATATATGAACTGCGCAAATGTAATTCATTAAATTTTCAGTTTGAAGCAATTAAAGAACATTAAATATGTATGAGTGCATCTGGAAGGGCACACAATACTATCTAATCTTGATGATGAGGTGCAAGTATACGTGAGCACACTGTACACTGAATGCAAGCAAGCTCTCCTTGCATGTTAACGCTACGTTGTCCAAATGGTAAAAAATTTATTCTGCCTTCCGCCGTTTCATGTTCTGCAAGAACATGCTCTGCTTGCCAAATGGCTTTAGTAAAGGCACTCAGTGTATCTGGACATTAACCTTACAGTCAGTTCTGCTGCTGCATGCACTGCTCAGCTCACAGAGAGTAAGTAAATAAATCAGTCTGGTGACTTTGACGCAGCAAAGAGCTCTGAGGAAGCTCAACACACAACTCCGTGCTGCTGCTGCTTTTTTTCAGGCTTCAGAGTTAACAGGAATGAAACGCAATAGTGTTTGCTCTGCCACCAGCCACCTAAAAGCCAAGGCAAAACTATTCACATTGTGTGTATCTGATCTTCTGTTGACTTCAGGAGGAGCAAGCAAACGTGAAACCAGAGCAGCACGGTAATCTCATACTGCACTTTAGGCTAGCTCTAAAGATGTAATTAGCACAAGAATTGTTTGCCTTTGTGTCATCCACATTAGACTGGTAGTCTCAACGGAGACTTTGGCTGTGGGGAGTAAGCTTGTAACACTTTAGGAGTTCTTAAAATACAATTGCCTCACAGAGGAACACAAAGTGAAACACTAATTCCACATGCTTTACCCATTTGTCACCGTGTCTCTAGGTTAATCCAGCTCATACTGCAAACACTATTTTATAGGTTATCAGCAATCACCAGGAAACACTAAAAAAATCTGGACACTCATGCATGACAAGGATAATGGTGAAGAAAAGTCTTGTGTTTTTCATATTGCCATCAGGATACAACAGGTGCCATTTCATTTATTCTAATACCATAATTAATCTTGTAAAACTGCTTGCACAAACTTTAGTTTATAAATAAATTGTTTCTGTCGTAATCTCCAGTGGAAAAACAAACAAATAAAACCAAAAGAACAATCCCTGCCTCCACCCCCAAAACCAAAACCATTTCAAATGACTGAAAAACCAACCTGCTCCAAAGAGTAGGAGGACATAAAATTACCACCTAACACCATGGTCAGAAGCTTGCACAGATACAGAAGCAAATTCCTTCCTTACAAGCACTGGAGACAGACTCTGTCATCAAAGCACAAAAAGATCCGTGTTGGAACACGGAAACTAGTCTGGATGAATACAAACATTAACGTGACAGCTAACCAAATATGTATTTACAGGCAAACTAGATATCTGAACTGGAAGCTGCAGTTCTTACACTACGGTCCTACAAACAGTTTAACCTGGCAGCGCTGCCAGAATACAGGCTGTGTGCCCATACTGTTTAAACTTAACCTAGCACACCCACAGAACCACTCCCCAGCTGAGCTGTGCAACGCCACCACTTGCCTGTGGGCTAGCACCAGTACTTCTATTGCTCCTCAATAAATTCACTCAAAGTACTAAACACATAGTTTTTTGCAGTTAGTTTCCTGTCTTTCTTGTCAAACATAAAAGTATTATCCCAAGTGAAATGTAGCAACACAACAGCAGTAGCTTTTACTGGTTTAATGTGTCGTCAGCCATACACTTGAGCAAAAGTCATATTCTTTTAGTACTGATAAAAATGTTATATTTTAATTAACACTACAATGAATTGATTCCAAGGCACAGGGAAACACAAGGACTTAATTGTACTTCGAGGGTGCCTGTGCACCAACATCATCTGAAAACAAAATACTCAGTAAGACAAATCTTAATTAAAAAGCCTCCAGTTGCCTTTTCCTGGTTTCATGGTATGGCTTGAGCTTTGCACAGCACTTACCTGAAATATAATCAATATCTGCTAAATGAAGTCAAACACTGACACTATTTGTAAAAGGAAATCCACTGCAACTCTAAAATACAACAGCAGAAGAACTTACTGATTGTAATCAAAAACCCATCTGAAAAAAGCAGGGCACTAGGAAATATTTAGGTGAATGACAAAACCAAGAAAACAGAAGAGTCTTATCTAACAACACAGTATTGAATTATTTAATTCATAACAGCATACTAATTGAGGTCCCAGTTTGCAAAGTAGACAGTATGCAAAAAAAGAAGTCACTATTGCTACCTAGAAGAGCCTACAGCTTTAGATGTGATGCTGCAAGTGTGTTGACATAGCAGTAGTTTTACTACAGCATAGGTTCCATACACAGTTTGTAGGGCTGGGGTCTAATTCAAAGCAAGATCCAAAAAAAGTAATCTAGATGCAAAACCACCAAGAAACCCAAGTACAATTACAAACTCTTCCCCTCATTGCTAAAAATCAGTACTATGAACTTAGTTTATAGATTACTACTTCACACGAGAATGAAGCAGGACCCTCCATACTACCACCTTGAAATGCAAGTACTATGAATAACCACCTATCTGATATAGAAATCCCTTCAATATGCATGCAAGGAACCTATTATACTTTTATGAGCTGTATAAGTTAGTAATAGTTAAACATACCACTTTTATTAACCTAATAAAGCCTTGCCTTAAGAAATTCATAATTCAAACACTAAAGACAACCACCACCACCACAGGTAAACACTGAGAGTATTTCAAAGCTTCAATTTCAACAGTTGTAACCATGTTTGCAACTTTAAGCCCTTCGGTGCAGAGGGAAGGAAAGAACATTACTCGTGATCCTGAAGAAAACAAGTATTTGCTTCAGGTCCAAAGCCCCAGAACTTCACACAAAAACTACTTAGAACACAGTACGTATTAGAGAACTTCCAAGAAAGATGCCTCTTGCCTCAAAGTCTATTATAAAAGCAAAGCCACAGAAGTCTAAGAACTGGATGACTCTTCAGTAAATCAGTTACACATTCTTAAATGTAACATTAAATAGGTAAGAAAAATACTAGGCTTCATATCACTGTTTGTTTCTATAAATTCAAGGAGCATCAGAAATACTACAAGGAGGTATCAGTTGTTTAGAACTGGTCAAAACATCTGGAATATGACAACTAATCTGCTCAAAAAAAATTGATTTCAGAACATTTGAGGGAGAAAAAGACATTGATCTTTCAGGCTAGACTTACATGCATTTTGGTATCACTTATAAAATAACAGGATGCTTAATAGCTGCAAAGTGGTTCTTACAGAGGGGAGGTACATCCCAAGCACCAAGCTACATGCCAAGAGTGTGGGGTTCAGGTCCCTCTTGTCTCTGATGAACAGCAAGGGCTGACAGGCAAATGTCCCTTGCTCCTAGATAAGCCTCCTAACAACCAGGATACAGTGGTCCTCTCTCATCAGTAACATTTTTAAGTTTATACAGAATAAAATAGCTCTGAAAACAAGATACACCCTTCCATTCTCCGAGATTCGTGCAGCTCAACATTAGGATATTCCCCAGGACGGCAGATGCTTCAGTCATCTTATACTGCTCTAAATCTATAATCTTCCATCATTTCTTCCCCTTTACTTCCACCACTTCTTCCCCACATATTTTTTTCCTGCAGAACTGTTTCTAGCTAGAAACAGCTTTAAGACCATATGTAGGTTATAGTCCAAGAGGGACAAGTGTATTATTTATCCTTGGAGATTTAAAAATCGACTGAACGAGGCCCTGTGAAACCTTACCTAATGTGACCTGTTCTGAGCAGCTAGTTGGACTAGAGACCTCCAGAGGTCCCCTCCAACATGAATTATTGTGTAATCCCAGGCGTAAAGAGCACTACACAGTCAGAAGATGTCTGGGTCACAGCCAAGGAAATGACCTATGACAGGAAAAGGACATGAGCAAGAGGAAAGCCCATGTCTATCACTGAAACGAAGCACCACTTTCCAGCTCTTTTCCATCCCACCTCCCATCAGCTCCTCCACACTGTCACTCAATCTCCTCCAATCAATTCTGCACAAGGATGGGTCTCTCCTCAGTTTTGAGAATTGCTACCTGAAACTTAACAAAAAGCAGATTTTGGTCAAAATATGCCCAGTTGCTCTAACCTACCAGACTGTAAGGCTATCAACTCCATCTCCTCTGTTTTGGATGTGGAACTTGAGAGCTCTTGTGAACTCAGTTTGATGTTCCCCTGCTTCTATTTTAAAAGGTATGGAAATACTGTATTCAATACTTTAACCTTTTATTTTCTTATTTACTGAAAGGAATGAGTTATTTTGTTTCTGATCATGTAGAAGATAAAGGGCTCCCCCGCTCCCTTTTTTGCTTCAGCTATTAACCTGACTTCATTTGATTCCCTTTCCCCAAAAGGAATTATTGGCATACTTCTGTGAGAATATGGGGAAAAGAACCCACCCTACATGGTTCTTGGAATTTTGCCTTCTTCATCTTCCCATTCCTTGGCTAAAGTTGCCTTTTCATACTTGCTTCCTCATCATCTAGAGCAAGTTTTTCTAATTAAAACAAGGTCTGATTAACATAACCCTTAGGCAAGTTTCGGGGGGGGGAACGAACCCCCATCACAATACAACAACAACAAAACCTCTTGTCAATCCATGCTTCCTCTTCTATGTTCCCTTGTTTGTTTTTGTTTCTTTTGTCCTTACAGTGCCCTGTCATCTGGTTAACTCTGTCCCACTCAATCACCGAGGGGAAAGAAGAAGGGTTACAGAGCTGAGGGCTGAATGAGCACAGAGGGAGATACAGAAAGAGGGGCATTTTCCCCCCAAACCCCAGAAAGCAGGGAGGAGGAAAAGCTCTCGCAGCAGGGACAGGGCACAGCCCGGCTGTTAAGCAGGTGCAAAAGGTGTGGAAAGGGGTGTACCCCAGGGGAAAGGGAAAAAAAAATCCCAAAAGCAAAAAAAGCGCCATAAAACAGGGCGAGTTTAGGAAAAGAAGATGTCAGGAGAGGGGAGTGAAGAGGGCTGCTTTATGAGACCAGCTCGGCTTCACCCACAAAACTACCTGTACCTACACATGCGTGCGTAATAAATAAATAAATAAATAAATAAACACATACGCCCCCCTACCGACACATACACCTATAAACACGCCCCCGCGCCGGGACACACACACCTATGCACCCACACCTGCCCCCACAGACGCCCGTGGGGACAGACACCCCCCGGCCTCCCGCCCCGCTCTGCCCCTCAGGCCGCTCCCCTCAGGCACACCGCCGGGGACGGGGGGCGCCGAGGGACGCAGGGAGGAAGGTCTCACCTCGCCGGTTCATGGGGCGGACGCGCACCGCCACCTTCACTTTGGAGTCCCCCATCCCGTCACTCCAACCTCCCCGGCTCCCTCGTCCCTCCTCGGCTTCCGTCTACGGAGGGACACCCGGCGGCGCGGGGAGGAGCGCGGAGCGGGGCGGGGGGCAGACCGGGGGCGGGGGGAGGGAGGCACCGTGCGTGACCAACGTCCGGCCGGACTACAGCTCCCAGCGTGCAGCGCGGCGCCCAGCCGGGACCAAGGCAGCGTGGCGCGCTGCACGCTGGGACGTGTAGTCCCGCCCGCCTCCACGGCCTAGCGGGACGCGTTGCATGCTGGGATATGTAGTCCTTTAGGCTAGAGGGGTTTCGTGAGGGGATGAGCCCCAAATGGCGTTTGCTGGGCGTGTTGTACAACAGGGCTCTGAACGGGGTGGGGAAGGGGGTCTCGGGGTCACCCCAGGTCCCACCACTCATCCCCTGGGTGGCTGTGGGTGAACCCCATCACGCCTCAGTCCCCCCCTGTGCCTCAGGCCATTTTTAGGGGAACACAGCGATATTTTGCGTGACAGCAGTGTCACCGCTGAGACTTAAACACCTCACCACAAGAGTTACTCTGGCAGCAAAAAACAGTGTGGCGGTGCTTTGCTGGTCTGTGGAGTTTCTGCCCACTAGAAATCGCTTTGAAGATCACCGTCACATGAAAGATCATGAACCGTAACCCGACACACAGACCGTGGTTTTAGATGATGACTGGGTCTGGCTTCATGGAGCAGCCTCGGAGACTGTCCGCAGGCTGTTATCAACGGGCCTGGTGCTGGTGGGAGCGAAGGTGGCTCTCTGAACGAGTTCAACAGTAATAACCAGGGACAGTTTGAACAATATTGCAATTTATCCCCATTAGACGGCTCAACTGCTCAGATGCAGCTACTGATTGCAAAGACCGAGAACGAAACTGTAGTGCAAAGGTACAAAAAAGACCAACCCAAACCCCTTATTTAAATGGTCACAGTTGAAAACCCTTGCAGCTGCTATTTTAGTTCAAAACAAGGATTCTCTCTGTGTTATTTTGACAGGCTAGATTTTAACAAGAAGAAGAGGGAAAAAACCAAATTCAGAATTGTAATCCTTTGGCCTTTCAGAATGGAACGATGACAGAAATAAATAAATAAATAAATAAATAAATAAATAACACATTTCCAAGTGGATGTAAGATAAGATTTCAGAAGGTAGCACTTCTTGCCCAGAAGAATTGCACTCAATATCTCAATATCATTTCATGCCTGCCTGACCTGAAGACTATCTTGTCAAGGCAGAGAGAAAACAAACATTAAGTTGGCATTCAATTAACAGTGGGATTAATGTCCATGTTTTTAAGAGCATCCCAAGTGAGCATGATGGTTAAGAAGATGCCTTGAAGTTGAAAAAAAATTCAATAACAGAAGTTGAGAAAAAAAAATCAATAACAGAAGGTCAGACCAAACAGGGTGGCAAAAGCTTGAAACAAAAAATGGAGTTTTTGTCCATAGCAGTGGAAAGCACCGGCTCGCCGGCACGCCTTGCTCACGGTTCAGCCCCACAGCCCCATGCTGCTGAGGGTTTCTTGTCAGGAGAGGGGAACGTCCCGCTTTCAGCCTGCACAGTTGGTTCCTGCACTTGTGAACTTGAGGCTCCGATTACAGGATGAAACCCGGCTTTGAACTTCTTGTGGTATTTTCCAGCTGGGGCCTCAACAAACCGCACCAACGTTTTCTGAAACTGAGTACTTCGCAATGGGGATAAATATAATCCCTGCTTTGCAGCTGGGCACGATGAGCAGCAAGTGGAGAGTAGGCTTTTTTTTACGTCAGGTTAAGTCACCTGGAATCTGATTTAAATAAATGTGACAAAACCCACCAGATGTGCATACTGCTGAGCATCGCACATGTCACCCACATCCAGTCCTTCCTCCTACATCTTCTCCTCTGGTATTAGTTATCATTGGTCTTTCTGTTATATGTAAAATTAAACAGTAAGTCTTTTGGGGAAAGGATTGCCTACCACCATCTTATTAGAAAGAGATGCCGGTGCATTTTAATTGCCACATACATGGGCAATAACAAATGTAAGAATACAAATCTTGCAAGCTTTGCTCCAGTTTTCTACTTGGAATGAAGAATTTATTTTGAATTCTGAAAAATCACCCTTTTAGCTTTCCTTCATTTCTAATTACCAAAGAGAAACCAGACTGACCTATAACCATTGTTACTTTCTGCAAACTTCTTCAAAGATGGGGACATCTCTATTGCTCAAAGAACCATCCTCAGCTTTGACATGGGGTTTTATCAGGGCTCTGGGAAGGCATGTGGGAGCAGTAACTTCTCATGGCTCTCTGCAGTCCTGCTCCTGGACTTTCCCCTTATGCAAGCCCCTGCCTCCTGCAATGAATTACAGTACTGCAACTTCCCTTGCACTGGCACAAGCTACCTCAGTGTAATTACCCCACTGTGAATTCCTCGACAAGCCCTTTCCCTGGCTCAGTGTTTCACAATCTGTGGGAAGCATCTCCCTGGAGGGGCACAGCTTGGAGGGAGGATATTGTTTCCATTCACAGCACTGGAACATGCTAATTACGCTGAGAGGAAAGGCGTGGGGGTGGGGTGGGGGGTGTGAGGGGGTGCAGCTTTCACTTGGAAGGGACAGGCTGAGCAAATAGTTTGTGAAACGCCAACTTAACCCCATCTTGTAGAGAATTGTCTCCAGCTCTTTCCCCCCTTCCTATCCCCCCTTCCTAGTTACTGTAATGAGGGACTGACTTCCCAGATTAGCTCTGGCTATTTAAATGCTAATTTAATTAATAAAACATCCGGGGGGTGGGGGAGTGGGGGGCATTACTTGTCCCTCCCATTCATTTATCGAGTTTCTGAATGCAACACTGTTTTCATCAGGTTGAAGAGCCACAGTTATTGCTGTACCCACCTGGTCATAGCAGGGATTAAAGCAGTGATGTGATGGAGGGAAAAACAGGTCCTTCTTCTCAATTTTTTAATAACAAACTAAATTTGATTGATTTTTGTTTAGAAGTAACGAAATCAAAACGATTTTGTGTGTCCTGCATAACTGTGATGCCTGGGGTATGTGTATCACCAAGCTGCAATGGCTTTTGTTTTTATCTAGATGAAGGTATGAAGGGTTTAGATCTCAGATCATCTAGATAGAATTGTATCTCAGTGCAACGCAGAAAACATAACAGTCTTTCAGTTGTCTCTTCTTCCAAACCAGAACAAGCAACAAATCAAGCGTATTTTAAATCCATTTTATTCATTTGTTAGACTGTGTATCAAAAAAGGCACATCAATTATGCATTTGCTGTAGACCTAGTTTCTGCCCATAAATCATTCAGGTGTTGGAAAACTAAAACAAAGGATCTTACTGGTCTTTAGTCAGTGGTATGCAAACTCTTAAGTATCACTGGGGTCCACTTCTGCAAGAAGCTGAGCACCACTGGGACAGAGACTGGGATGCATTCAGGGCATCCAGAAGCAGTTCAGCATCTTCAGTGATCAGGTCCTCAGCACAAAAGTATTTGGCGAAACATTTAAAAAATAAGACCTGTTGCCTTGTACATTTTTCATAGATTTCTGTTTTATCCAGTTCCTGGGGTAATGAGTTTTATTCTTATATGCTAATTTTGTCTTCAGTTTTATCTTGCTTTTAAGTCTGAAGATATGAAGATATAAATGTAGTAGAAATTTCTAGGCACTTATGGGCAAAAATAGAAGACAAGTTTGTTATAAATGTCTTTCAGCTATAATCAAGAAAGAAAGCACCAAGGGAAATCAGTATTAAGAACAGGTCAAAAAAACCTGGATAAAGCAGAAAATCAATTTCTCCAAATCAGTTGTGTCAAAATTCTGCTTGTTATCAAAATTTTATTTTATTTTTCTTTTAAAGGAATTGCTGAAGTATCTCATGGAACACACGGTACTAATGCGCAGGTTCAGGAGATTCATGTTATTTTAGCAAAGCACTTTCTGTGCTCTATTATTTTAATACAAACTTTGTAAAATCAAAGGACTGATAGTTTTGCTGATGTTGGGATAGACTTCTAAAGGTATTTGACTGTGGCCTCCTGCCCTCACCATGAACAATATCCCCAGGCAAATAGATGAACCCTTGAAGTCTTGCAGTACTAGATTATAACAGAGTAAAACCTGAAACCAACTTTTTGTAGACAGCCCACACTTTTTTAAAGTTATTCCAAAGTTCAAAGTTCTAGTCATAGATTTTGTGGCATTATAGGACAGAATACTGTTTCCTATATTACTCAGAGGGAATCCCAAATCGATAGCCAGGCTCTGATCTCTCCATAAATCCCTAATGTGTCCTGTTTATGGCAGTGAAATTTCTTATAGCTACGCTTTGGCTGGTGTGCTTCTCCCGTACAGTGGGATTTCAATATAAATTCATATCTCTGGCAGCAATGCAGGGCCAGGTAATATTAGCAATTTATGTGCTGGTAGGATGAGGCCCCCAATGAGAATTTTCTCATTGACAAAAAAATGTATTATTCTTATCAGCTGTTCAGTTTGCTGATACAACATCATTCAAAGGAACTGGTTTTACCAGCCGGGTTGCATTTTATTTGAGCGGTTCTCTCCTCAGATAAAGATTTGACATTGGATTTCATTTGTTTGAAAATAAAAGAGATTTTCTGCCTTAGGAGAAAATGGAGAATCTCTAGAGAACTTCAAAAATACAAAATTAGCAGGAAAGTATGTTTAGCAGTTGCAAGACAAGCTCATAGTCTTAGAAAAGCAAAAAAACCCCAACACAATGGCAATCACTGATACTCTGAAGAATGCATATAGAGAGAGTTGTGTAATGTTTGCAGCATTTATCTCCTAGTACCTTTGAGATACACAATCGGTGAGAGCTGAACTGCCTTGACTTCAAAGGCTGGATCATGTTATTCTTGCTCCACTTCTGCAGAAGAGATGCCTGCAAAAGTCATGTTTTTTGCTTTTCCACCCATTTATACTTTCTCTTTTCTTCACCTTCCTTCTCTCCAGAAGCTGTACAGCTTCAAGACATGTCCTAGTGATGCAGAACCGCCAGACACTGGCCGAGCGCCTAATCCGAATCCGTATCTAAATTTGCCAGATGCATTTACGCTACTACTAATAAAATTTAATGTGTTTTGCCTATGTTTAGCAAATAGCGCTGCAGGCTAAAATGCCAGCTCCAGATACCCCCAGATTTAATGAGTTGGTGATTTGATATTGGAACGTGGGAAATTGTGATAAATGAGGATGATTCTGTCACTGCTGGGAGCTGCAGAATTTACTGATGAGAGTTAGAACAGCTACCAGAAATTCCTTTCTGAGTCTATAGACAAGAGTGACACCCGGTGGCTAACGAGCTAAACGAAATCAGGTCTAATTGTAATGTTCCCCTTTCCTGTCCTTATTTACTGATTTTCTCCTGCTGCTTTTAAAGAAAGAGCTGGGGACAGGGAAGTACTTCTACCCCCTCACAGCATGAGCACCCATCACCTGGTGGCACTGATTCCCCTGGACCAGCTCTTTGGGGTGAAACTGGGAGAGCAAAGCGATGCTGGCAACCCTCTCATGGCTCCTAAAATGCTGTGGCCAAGCATGGAGGCACAGATGTTGTCTTGTCACCCTGAATTTGGGCAGAGGATTTCCACTGATCCTGCTGCAACCCTTATGTGGCCCTTCCCAGAGTTTGTCTAGGCTTGGGGCTTGTGCTCATTAGGACATGAGATGGGCTTTCTTTTCACCATGTTTCCTCTATAATGGCAACAAACTCATTAGCACAGGCTATCAGAGAGAGGCAAATACTAGGGGGCTCCTTTTTTGCTTTGTGCCTGCTAGGTATTGCTTATCAGACACTAAATATTGCACGACAAAAGGTATGAAATGATATTTTTGATGACTACTGTGGATATAACCCTAATACTTGCAGTTAAGTCATTACTGATGGATGTTATGAATGTTTAACTACCTCAAGGAAAGTGTTAGAAAAAGTAAACTAGTAATCTTTGGTGGAAAATATACTTTATTTGGACTTTAATTTGGCCTTACTAAACGTTAAAATGGAAATGCCCAGGTAATTATATCACTCACTGAGCTGTAACTTTAATAAATGTCAAGTGTTGGCAGCGTACTGCTAAAAGCTGGTGTCAAGGGCCTCCACTGGAAATGTGCCCATTGAACAAACAAATCAGTTTGGCTCCTAAATCAAAAGTCCCCATGGTATTTCTGTCTGGGTGAGCCTTGATACTAGCCGTTCCCTAAGGTATCTACCCCCATCTCAATGGATTATGTAGAGAGAGCTCAGGCTGGCGTCTGGGTCTAAGCATTTCGGTTCAACTTAGAGGGAAAAGGAAGCCCAGCTCTGATACTTGGACCTTGCTGCTGGCTGTGCTTCCAGACCTCCACTTCACTGGTGCTGCTGATACCCGGATTTAGGAGCTTGCTGGTGCTGTTTTTAATTGAAAACAGGGAGCAGAGGAGGATTGTTGCAGTGACAGGTCAATGTACTCTGGTCTCTCATTCGTGGATGGCTGCAAAAGTAAGAAAACACAAAAATATTTTCTCTTAAAATTTGAGAATGTCTCTCCTGAATGAGAATAACTAGGATGGGAAGGAGCATATTTTTTGTGTCAATAGTTTTTCTGAGTTTTCAAAAAGGCAGGAACCACGTTATCATGAGCAAAGGCATGGAGGAGAGGTTGTTGCACAGCATGAAGCCATCACAGCCAGAGAAGCCAGGGGTGGTGCGTAGCTGCCAGAAGGACCAAGCCAGCTCTTCCACAGCCCCTCAGCTCAAAGGCCGTCTCTTTGCAGAGACATCCGTCTTGTGCAGCGTTGCTTGTACAGCATATGGCCTATCGCTTGCCTGGAGGAGATGTCTTTTAAGAGGCTCTTCCATAGCCAAACAGCTTCACAGCTACAATATTGCTCCTACTATTCAGCAAATATTGGATAAAAACATTGCATCTAAACAAAGCGGCTCCAGAATGAAAATGTCCTCCAGGTTCTTCTATGACAGACTTTTTCTTCTTAACCATTCCCTTCTCTGCCTCCATCTCTCTTTTCCCTTCATGAAGTGTTGTTACTGGTGAAAATGTAGCAACACATGAGTTTTCAGAAGCTTTATCTCAGAAATACACAGCCCTAAGGTCATACAGAGATGTTTGCTCAGATTCAGTACAGAACCTCAGTTCTCTGAGTTTTCTGGTTTTTTCTCTCCCTTGTGAAATTAAAATAATGAAAAGCCAAATAAAGGCATCAAAATGTAAAGCACCAGGAAGAATCAACCAGTTAACAAGTCCTAAGGCTGATACAGATGTTTCATGACAGTTGTGTTTGGGAACTCCCATCAAAATGATGTGCTCAGGGCTTTGCCAGATGCAGTCAACCTTCACTGCCTCAAATTATTTGAGTTCTCATGTAATGTTAAACATTTCACTGTCTGTGCTCTCAGTGTTGTCACTGCTAGGCTACGGTCAAATAATGAATGGTCAGTATTAAAAAAAATGAGGGAAAGCTGTCTTGCTTACCAAGAGGTTAGTGGGATCTTTTCCCACTGCCTTCCATGTGAGGTCTTCTGCTTACAGCTTTGCACATCCCTTTCTTCACTGGTTTTCGACTGCTCTGCTGCCCTTACTCTCTCTCCCCATAAGTCATCTGAGTTCATGGGTGATGATGTACACATACTTGAGGGCAGTACTTGGATTAAAATAGACACCTACAAGTTGAATTTTCGCATGAATTAGCCTAACAAATTAACCTGCACAAAGGAGCACACTTTCATTAGTTCACAGTAGAACCAGAAATACCGGAGTGGTTGCTTCTAGACTTGCCAGGGCACACCTGGATTTATCCCATATCTGAATTTGCCTTTAGTGATACATCCTAGAGCCAGGAGAGACCACTGAACTCTCCAACCCCTCTGCTCTACATAAACCTTGAATTTACACATTGATTTATTCCCTAAATCTTCAGTCCTTTCCATAACTAAAGATACTGGTGCTTTATCTCCAGTTTGAGTCAGTTTTGATTTTCCTTCTCGTCTTCAGATCATTCTGCTCTCATGATCTAAACTGTATTTTAAATAGATGAGATCGTTTGCTTCCCTCTCCATGTTTTTTTTCTGCAGGGGTGCTCTGAAACTTGCTGAAGGCTTGGATAAGAACTGGAGAGCACCTTTCTCACTTCAGCTCCAAAAAATATAGCATCCAACTGACATTAGTTATCTACCCTGTCTTTGAAGTTGGGAGAGAGAAAGAGAAAAGTACCTGGAAGAAAGATTTCCTTTCCTAAAATAGGTGTCAAAGATACATGGGATAAATTACCAGCTGGTGCTGGTCTGTCTCTGGGGGGGATAGAGAGGGTTGAGCTGCCTAGTGAAGACTTAGATGACCTAACATAGTTTGGTAAAGGGAAACAAGTCCCACTCCAAACAACCTGGTGGCCCTTTTCTATGTGTAGGTTTGAAGATCTGCAATGTTCTCCACTGCCATCTTCCCAAGTGTTGCAGAAATCAGTGGAGCTGCTTTGCCCCTACCCTGGCAGCACTGATAGAAGGAAAGCAATTCTTCCCTGTAAGGGCGGCGAGGCGCTGGCCCAGGCTGCCCAGAGCAGCTGTGGGTGCCCCATCCCTGGCAGTGCTCAAGGCCAGGCTGGACGGGGCTGGGGGCAGCCTGGGCTGGTGGAAGGGGTCCCCGCCCGCGGCGCGGGGTGGGACTGGGTGGTCTTTAAGGTCCCTTCCAACCTAAACCATTCCATGATTCTATGATGAACAAAGGAGCGTGTAGCTCTGGGAACAGGTTGGTCCTGCTTCTCAGACACGCTCAATGCAACGCCCCAGACATTTTACAGCAACCGTCAGCACACGGCACTTCAGGAAGTCATCCTGGCCCTTCTTCTTCATGCACTGATGTTCTCAGGCAGAAGGGGGAGCCCATACATTGTTTTTTGTGTGCAATCATCTCAAAATAGTGATGCGAAGTCATCAGATCAGTAGTTTTCTTCGAACATGAGAGGTTCTGCTTAGCTGATGTTATAGACACATCCAACTAGGGGAAGGCAAGCTTGTATAGCCCAGATTACTGTTATCTATTCCTTTGCAACAATGAGAAATCAGGGAAGATTTGAATTCTAAACAACTTTATCATTTGTCATCATGTCAGTTCAAATGCTAGAAAACAGAATTTAATTAAGAATTCATTAAACAAACAAAAATGCAGAGGGAAAACAGGCCCTTTAGAAATAGAATAAGTCATAGCTGCATGACATTTATTTTTGCTAATTTACTTACACACCCACTGGGAAACCAAGTAAGTCATCTGTACAGTACTGCTATGGTTATTTGTATAGAACCAGTATGTCAGATGTTTCCTAAGGATGCACATGAATGTTAAACTGTTAAACAAGCTTTGAGATTTTGTAGGGTGCTTCCATCAGGATGAGCAACTAGATAAAGGCACTGTGTAGGGCTTTTTATCACTGCCCAAACTCCCTTCAGATTCTTTCTCAGTGCAGAAGCTCCCAGGTATGCCACTGTCACGTCCTTCAGTCACAGCTCCTTCTCCACCCTATAACCAACATTTTGTTCATGCATGTGCATCCAGGGAAACCCATAAGTCCATTTTAGCTCTGAGGACCTCTACAGTTCATCCCCTGGGACAGGTTTCTTATTACTTTTCCTCAAAAAAAATTTTTGATTGCGCTTTCTGATGAGTTTGAAAGCAAGTAGGTTCTTTTACTCATGGTTTTAACACCATCTGTGCTGTCCTTTAGTAGTGTTATCCACCTGCTGGCTGCCATTAAAAATTTTGAGAATGACAAAAGCAAAGATTTTGGCCCTAAAACTTGCGACTGCATGAAATCACATAAGCTCAGGCACCTTATAAAATAAGTACAAGTGTTTTTTCCCCCACCTGGTTAACTGATGCTATGTTGGATTCTGTATACACCATGGAGTTTTACTAAGCTTAGATAGATTTGTTAGTCAGAACTATGGTTTTATCCCATTCTCCTGGCTGTGCGAATAAAACTGCATAGATGCACAGATGCAGTTACACCATTAAAGCAGTCCTTTTACTTATGCAGCTCCTTGTGTTCAAGGAACTGGCTAATGAACATCTAATACGTGTTAGGCTAACCTGGACTGGAAGCGCTCACGCAATCAGTTTGGTATTTCTGAATTTCCATGAGCTCCAAAGGAGGTGAACTTCATTCCAGTTTCCTCTCGAGCGGGCTTTCAGGCTCAGACTGTGTCCAAGTCTCATCTGCCCTTGCCAAAGGGATCTTTTAAGAGTGATTATTTGGTCCCTGTAAGGAAGAAGCCTGGCCTATTCTTCCTGCCTGATGTCCTCACAAGGAGAGAGCCAACCGAGAATCATACCCACGGGCTGCTCTGAAGACAGTGTGCAGCTCAGAGGGTCCTGGTTTGCTCTGCCCCCTTCAATGGACAGGACAAGCAGGAGTTCACAGCAGCATGGACACAGTCAAAACCCCCAGAGGGGGAACGTCCAAGCAAGAATCTTGTCTTTTCCAGAGGGAAAATGGTGCTTCTGAAATGGGTGATAAGCAAAAATGTTGCCACTATAAAAAAAAAATAAAATTATAGGTCTGAGGAATTGGATTTGTTTCATAGCTTCCATTTAAATGAAGACCAGGTTGTACTGCAGAAATGCAACCCGAATGTACATCTGGAAAAAGTGAAACCCCTAAGAGAGATCAACTCTGTGTCAGAAATTAGGTTCATGATAAGGGTTTTGAGACTGTGAAATTAATATGCAGGTTTGGAGGGTTAAAGGAATCTGAGGTCATAGTGGGAGCTGGAGCTGAAAATCTCAACTAAAAGCTAGTAGGTGATTCCTTAAAACTAGAAATGAGAACCTGGAGAATACAGAATATAATCAGCCCAAGAATCCAAACTGAATTCTTATTACATAAGACCTGGATGCTGGGGTATAAATTAACTTTTATTTGAAACTGTAGTGCAAGCATTGCCAAGAAAAAACTCATCCTGGTGAACAGGGACAGGTGTCAGACTATATGCTAGAGAAATCCTTCCTAGTGTTGGTGTTTCTGCACCTGATGTAAAGATAAACTTGCAAAGATAAACTGCGAATTGTTTCAGGAAATGGTGTATCTCTTCAAAGGCTGAAAATCTTGTTGCACTGATAGGGATAATATGCAGAGGAAGCAGGACTCAGGGAAATAGAAAGCAAAAAATATGAATAGAATGCAGCCCAACAAGTAAGTGTAGAAAGAGCAAAGCAAAGGAAAAATTTTGAAAAGAAAAATACCACAAATAAAAATTTAGGATAGAAAAATTTAGTATAGAGGAGCTCCATTAAACAGCGAGACTGTGGTCCTGAAAAGTATGCTGGTTAGTGGCTTGATGGAAAGGAAAACAAATTTTCCCATAAGACTTAATGTAATTGAAATGCACGGGGACGTTATCCTGCAGCTTAAAATCATTCCCACCCAAAACCCATCCCTGAACAAAGGCACAAGATGATAGTGTCAGTGTGATGCTTAAATAATGTGATATTGAATTACTTAAAATGTACTGCAAACAACTGTGTCTTTGCAGGTATTTTACTGCAAACAAATATAATACTACAAGAAAATTGTATTTACCAAATTTGGTGGCAGGAGGGTAAAGGACAGAAAAATAGTCTAATGAAAGCTGTTGGCAGAGCAGGGTATCAAATGATTGACAGTGAATCTGCAAAACATTGGGTAAAGTGATGGAGAGTAGGGTATTACTGTGCTATTAAAAAGCTTCCTCTTTCAGGAGAAATTTGAAAAATTGTAGCACAGAAAAAAAACAAGAAAGAGCAGAGGTTTATGTTGTGAAGGTAAATATATTTAAGAAATCTGTAGGCTTTTGGTCTGAAGTGGCATAAGTTTATTTGCATATGCTGTTAGAAAACGCACGTTAGTTCTGGATTAGAAGCACAGATGCTGAAGATTCACATAAACATTGTGAAAAAAAAATTAGAAAGTGTACTGTGAGAGGACTGCATGGTTTAAAGCCTTTGCAGCTTTAGAATGATGTATATATGATGTTAAAATGTAGGTAAAAAGAGCAGTAGTAGCCCATAGAGAAGTTGCTTCTCACTCTGGCAAGGAGTTTATCCCTAGACAAGGGTAGATCTCTTACATTCCAGGAATGACTGTCCTGGAGCAGGCTGGAGGTCCATCTAGCCCAGGATCCTGCCTCCAAGCATGGTGGTAACTGGTGTCTAGGGAAGAGCAGAAGAACACAGTGCCTGCATACGATCCTGCTTCCCAGGCTGGAGATGATTTCCATGTACAGACTTCAGTGTGTAGGGAAAGTGAGACACCTTCTTCATGGCAGGGAAGAAGGGGTGGATTTTCAGTACTCACACAAAAGTGGAAAAACCCAGGCTATGGAGGACTCGGAGGAGCAGACAACATTCACGGTTGAGCATTTCCTTGGACATGGAGACAGGCATGTTTTTAACTGTTCAGGTTGCATTGAAAGTTTTCTCCAGCCTGTGTCCTGAGAGCACTTGCAACAGGAGGTTATGCAGCACAGTTCTATAGGACTAACTTTAGAAAGTTTAGATTTGTGTTAGCTGGACAGTTTTAGAGACTTGGTTTTTAGAGTGGCTGTAAGTGACTTAGTAGATTCCCTCTCAGATGTGCTTGTTTATCTGGGATAAACAATGCTCTGGCACTGGAACTGCCAGCATTGCTTCCCAGCCAGGACTCTCCACCTGGAGCTCCGCTTCCTTCCCTGTTACACTGCTCCTGGGGGTGTTCCAGGACCTAATTTCTTGCCTGACCTTGGATTGCACCCTCATGGCATATGTGTCCCAGAGCTGGTGTGCTGGGGACCAGCTGGGTAGCTGAGCTCCCATGCTGGAGCATCACTGGATGCAGGTGCTGAAGCAGAGCAGCACGTTTCCTCACGGGCTTTTGGGCATCAGGTCATCCTGCAAGACTGGCTGCAGTGTCAGGAGCCTTTTGGGAGCAAGGTCTTAGATGCTCTGGGGGAAGCTGGTGTATGGTTCCACAAACAACAGTGGCACTGGTGC
This sequence comes from Falco cherrug, assembly GCF_023634085.1. NCBI lineage: Eukaryota > Metazoa > Chordata > Aves > Falconiformes > Falconidae > Falco > Falco cherrug. Next base: position 71,784,561 of record NC_073702.1, on the reverse strand, counting down.
TCCTGTTCTTCCCAACCCCTTGGGTAGACAGCACTGCCCCTATGCCAGCCCCGCTCCTACATTCCCTCTTGAGCGCTAAGAAGTTGCTAAGCAACCTCAATCCATCTAGCAACCAGCATCATCACCACCACAAGGATACTGTGGCGTGGATGCTTGGGTACCATTTTGTCCTGCATCAGCTATTGCACCTGCAAAAGCCCCATCCTTCCTTCCCTCAAAGCCAAAAGCAACCCCAGGATTGTCCACAACTTTGTGGAAACACACTGGTGTTCAAGATAGAAGATGGACAGACCTCACCTTTATACGATACACCTCTGCTTTGGCTCACAGTGGGTCATTTGGGGATGGTGTGGATTTTCATCAGCATGAGCAATATGGGGCATTTGTAGGTCCAGCTCTCTGCTGGCACTCAGGTGTTGCATGATCATAGAATCATAGAATAGTTTGAGTTGGAAGGAACCTTTAAAGACATCTAGTCCAACCCCCCTTCAGGGATACTTTCCACCAGACCAGGCTGCTCAGAAGCCCGTCCAACCTAGCCTTGAATGTTTCCAGGGATGGGGCATCTCCCACCTCTCTGGGCAGCCTGTGCCAGTGTTTCATGACCTTCATGGTAAAAAATGGCTTCCTTTTTAGTCTGAATCTCCCTTCTTTTAGTTTAAAACCATTAAGTCGTGCTATCACTATAGGCAGGCCCTGCTGAAAAGTTTGTCCCCATCTTTCTTATGAGTCATGTGAAGTGATGGAGAGTGCATGGGGCAGGCCAGTCAGGGACAGGGTGGGTGCTAGAGAAGGGAGCACCTTGGTTGGTTGCCTGCAAAGCTTCCAGCGTGGGTGATTCTCATGGGCAGAGAGACCTCAGGAGTGACTTAGCTGAGATGTTAGTAAGGTCCATCATATGCCCATTCAGCTTTAGCATCCCAAAGATGTGGTTGACCTTACTTGTTTTTCTATAGAAAGTAAAAAGCTTGACTACAGGGATGTAGTCATAGATATTTATGGCAGCTTGCTTTAAAACTAGAAAATTGTTACTGTGTTTCTCTGTTTTGAAAAAATTTGCTTGTTTTTTTCCTTCTACGGCCTCCTTCCAGCAATGCAGTCTCTTGGTGTTGTTACAATGGTATTGCTTTCTGCAAAGGTATGCGTGAATATTTGACAAAGGGATAGATTTCTGAGACAGCGTGATGGTGAACCATATAAGCATTTTGGTACCGCTTCCTTTGTGCATTGCTTGTATGAGTCCTTCTTTGCAAGCCTCCTGCCTTTTTTCGTGCAGAGTTTCAAGTGGTTCCTCCTTTCCAAGGGCTGCAGGGATTTTCCGAGTCCCGCTCTTGGACTGAGCCTGCAGCTGTACAGCACTGAACCCTCCCTCTAGTGGCTGCCGCACCGAAATGTTGAGAGATGCGCTGCACGTTTCAGCTAATTTCTGCTCAGGAATGGACAACAGTGCCAAAATCAGATTGTCTGCCAGAGGTCCGTGGTTCCTGCGGGCTGGGAAGCCAGACCCATAGCACACACACCATTTGTGCAGTGCCCTGGATGTGTTGCATTGGGTTTGGCCACGCTGATGCCATTCTTTCTGTTCCTTGTTTTAGATGGGCTCTTTGCAATGCAGGATTTGTCCTTCTGAACTGACAGAGAGGGGTGTGAATGGGAAGAGCTGCGTCAGGCTTCCTGTCTGGGACTTGCCGCACATCTGGTCAAGGGCACTTCTCCTTCACGTGGGTTTTGTACTACTAATATTTTGGATTCATCCAGACCAGACATGCCAGGGTAAAAGCTGGCTTTATTTTAAATCTTATTACAGTTCCTCTGTGTTTCATCATCCTGCAGACACGCTGTTTGCTGCAGCATCCCTCTTTGCAGCAGGAGGAATTGCAGTGTAAGACTCCATCGCTGGTGGGAAGGGAAAAGTGCTGCCATCCAACAAGCAGGACTCGCATCACCATCTCTACTTCACCACTATGGAGCTCAGCCAACATAACTCTACGTGCAGCCATTCTTAGGAATAAACAACTAAATCTGGTATCAACAGTGCATAGTAAGGTTTTTCTGGCCAGGTGTTATGTAAAGGCTGGGAAGACAGGGCCAATGCAGGGGTGCAGGGTAGCATCTCCTCCTGGTTTGGGTGCAACCAGAATAGCACATTGGACACTCCTTGGTAAGACTGCCTGGGTCTGCTGATACCTGAATGGTCCCGGAGAGGTGCATGCCATATCACTCATCTTGGAGAGTCATAGATCCAGACCCCTCAAAGGAGAGACGGCAACTGAGGATGACTATTTACGTGTAAACACTGCTAAACCTTCTGCTGATGGTTTTAACAAAACCCATCCAGATTGAATGGAGCAATCAGCCTTGGTATCTGTCCACAAAACAGCTCTCCCAACAAGCAGAACATGTGGCCCGGCTGATAAATGCCAAGAATGATTTCTGACTACTGAAAACTTTAGTTGTAGTTGTCTTTTATGATCATGGATCTTCCCTGGATTATTTCAGTTCCAATATTGGTCTCAGGGCTGTTCCTCTGGCTAGTTAAAGGACAACTGTAACTACTGAGCAAATTTTTCAACACTCATCAAGTTCTTTTGCATCTCACTCAGCTTGACTATTAAAATAAACTGGACAATTTCCTAGTTATTGCTGACTCTCAGGCACTGGCACAAAGCTGTGCTCAAGTGTCTGTTGCTGCAGGGAACACATAGATTAAAAAAAAAAATTGCCTCCCTGTTGTTTCTTATGTGAAATATCTCTATTTAGCATCAAGGAAAAAATTAGGTTCAAAACAAGCCAAACTTATGTGCTCTGGGTACCTCTGGTTCACACAGAGCAGGTAGGGCAAAGCCCATGTGCCTGGTGCCAGCTCTCCTAAAGCTACATCTGTACTAGTTATTAACCAATAAACTAACCAGTGCCAGGAGGAGGTTGTAAAACTCTCTCCCCTCCTAACAGGGTAGCTGCATCCCAATTGTCTTTTGGGAACAGTCCCATGCCTGCGCTGCCCCTCTCCCTGTTGGCTGTTTTTTACTCTCTGTATGAAAAGGAGTTTCTTCTGCTCTCCCTCCTGCTGCTGCTTGTGGAGCCTCTGTGGCATCTCCCAGCCTTTCCCTGCTGTGATGGTGACTGGAAACTTTCAAAAAAGCAAACCAGAGAAGCAGAGATTATCCCTTGAATCCACGACCTGGGGCTTTGAGGTTGCACACACAGCATGACCCTGTCCTTGCAGAGCCTCTGGAGGTGTCTCTGAGACTGCAGGAGAACACCTTGGCCACTGCACATTGCAGAGGTAACAGAGGAATGGGAGCCACGATTTCTCTCTGCCTTTGCTAATGTTTCCTTATGTGTTGGCACATGGATGGATATATATGGTGCTGTACATTATAGCGGGTGTTACAGTATCTGCTCCAGGTTGGAGTGAGTTGAGGCTCAAGGTGTTTGGGGTGTGATACAAAACCTGAATATAAAAAATTCAGATTAACTATAAAAAGCTCTGTCTTAACACTGAAATATGTCAATAACAGCACATTTGCCACATTCTTACACTCACAGAGGAACCCCATTGCCTTCCTTCCTGCTCCCCATCACCAGGAATGCTGGTACCACCCAATGTTAGCTGCATTGACAGGCAGATTTTATCCCTACGCTGCATCCAGGTATTTATAGGCAGCAGATCTGGGCAGTAATTACGCCATAGGATAATCTTAACTTGCACTGGGACCACCAAGAGCTGCTAGAGGAGAACAGAAGATCCTCATCCAAAGGGAACCAAACCCCCTTCTAGATGTGTCACTCCTCAGGTGGAGTAGAAGATGCCAGTTTGGTGTGCCCAGTGACAATCCCTACTCTCTTGTCCCTCTTGAAGGTCATTGTGGGTATATAATGGGTAGAGAATAGCTCCTTTTATGCCATGTGAGATATTTATATAGCTAAGGGCTGCCGGTCACTGGGAAGCTGCCCAAGACTTTAATGGTTTAATTGCTGTTTCCTGTATGTTCCCCTCTCTGTTGTTCATCACAGATGACAATTGTGGTTTTGTGTCTGTGGAGCTGGGCTGGGTCTCCCTGGAAATCTCAGCTTCTCATGCAATAGCTGCTCCTGGATATCTCTGCTGGTCTGGGTATGTCCTTGAAGTCTCCCCCAAATTAAGATCTTGTATATGGGCCTTATTTCCTAGCGGGAACTCCTACAAGAACATGTAGGTCCCTTTTACTCCGTGGCATGAGTGAGGGCATGAGTGAGATGAGTGTGCACATTCGGGCATCCTTGCAATAACCCATCAAACACACTGTGCATGATGGGGCGTGCCCAGGATAGACAGGATGCTCAACAAAATCCAGGGGACGACTGGAAAATGAGCACATTTTGGCTACCCTGGTACTCACTGGTGGTGCCACAGAGCTGCATTAGTGTAAGGCAGGACACAATTAGACCTTTTAAGGCTTGTGTGTGCTAGCAGATAAACACACCATTTGCTCTACCCTGATATTGATCCTGAAATAGAACCATGCTGCCCTCCGCTCTCAGTTCCATTATCTCCAACCCCAAACAACCAGAAATCACAGCCAGAAACCCCCAGATCACAAAACTGGCTCAAAGTTCTTGCTCATATTTTTAGTACTCTGTCTAACGTGCTTTGAATTTGCCTTCTGGTTTTTTAGCTGCTAGAGTAAACTCAACTCATCCCATCAAACCTTTTGAAAATTGAGGTTTTTAAAAAATGATCTGCTTCTAGGGCCTGGGGCTTTAAGAAAAACAACATATATGTATGTATATGTATTCCTACATATATTTATACCTTCAAAAAATGAGATGCATGGTGAGATTACATGAGCTGGCTATGCAACTGCCCTGTCACAAGAATCTCTTTGAAAGGGTGGTAAACCATGCACAGTGTTTTGTCTGCCTGGGCCTGAGATGAGAGGGAAAACACTAGCTGGGCTAAATCGAGCCCTGTCAGGCCCTGATCCTTCCTGTCACCCACCAGTGGGTTTCACATGTGCACCCCCTTCCCTTGCCTTGAAACATTTAGATACTTCCCTGAATTCAGACTGGGCTACGGCCAAGGACTGGATGTTTGTTTTAAATCACAGAGGTCTTCTCTGCCATGCTTTAAAAGCTGATCCTGGGCTGAAGATGTGCCAGGATGAGTTTTATCAGTGATAGGAGGGAGAATACGACAAAAAATATTGTAAATTTTCAAAGCATAAAAAAAAAAGGAGGTTGCTTCTCCCATGGGCATTTTAACAAAGCGAGTCACCCTGGGATTGAGCTGGTGCCCACCATGCACCCCCCTACATGCCTCTGGTTAATCATCTCTTGGCACTTTTTCCTCCAAAGCTGCTGTTGGCACCGGTAAATCTGCCAGAAAAAGCTGCTGAGAAAGTGTGTGCAGGCGTTTGTGTGTGTAGGGACAGTGCCACCTCTGCCGTGGGCACTGCTGACCCTGTGGGGAGTGGCTCAACAGGCTGATCTTTGGGGAAAGGTTGTAGCATCAGGATCATCACTGGGTAATCCCAGCCCAGACACTTGCTCTTTTGCCAGCTGTGGCATGACAGGAAGGCTCTGAGCCTTCACATTTAATGCATAAGGAGCGCAAGGACGATCTTTTTGTAGGTGGTGCTCTCAGGCTTCACTTTTTTTTAATTGTTGGGCAATAAGGGTCTTCAAATTAGGGGTGGGTCCTCAGGTTGGTAGGAGAGGTCTGTAGTTCAGAGCTACAGACTGACTACTAGTACTAACGTCTGAAGTTAGAGCTTTGCTGGAGCCTATTCCTCATCCTGGGGACCAGGGACCCCTGGGGACCCTTGGCCCATGGATGGCTGCTGGTCTGGACTGCACTGCTCAGCCAGGCAGGGAGTGATGATGGAGGGGTGGATTCAAGGTCCTTTTTTGGCAGAGTGCACCTCTAGCTTCCCCTTCCATGAAACTAAGGAAAATATTTTTGATTGAACTCTGGTTTTACACCATTAGGTTTTATTCTAGAAGAATGGGAGTCCAGAGATCTGGGCTATATACTCTTGCCAGTGATGTCCTGGGTGAAATTTTTTTCCTCTGTTAAACACACCTGTAATCCTCCTTGTACTTTGCTAGATTTGGCCACCAGCTTGGGGGTCTACTTGCACCATCTGACTTCAGTGGATTAAAACCAAGGACTGTCCCTTTTTCCTCTCCAGAGACAGTATTGCCCTTTTCTTTCTGCTGATTTTGGTCTTGCTAATTTTAAAAATAAATCCTTAAATCAAATACAGCGCATCTGGATCAGTGGGTTTTAACCCCTGGGCCATAGATGGCTACTGGTTTGGACTATGCTGCAAGCCAGCCCCTATTACATAGGTACATTCAACGTCATGCAAACGAGGCAAGAAAGCAAGAAAAGGGAACTAAGAGTTAATTTTATGGGCCTTTCAGATGTAACCTGCCTTTTCCATTGGCTGCAAGTGATAGCAATGGTACAGCGAGAACCTTTGGGATTTTAATCCTAATTGACAGGTTAGCTGGATTCTTGGACCAATGTAGGTTGGAACAAGACCTTTGGATGTCACTTGGTCCAGCCCCAGAATCCTTGCTGGTGCTTAGCTATTTTTAAAACTAATTTAGTGTTTTTTCCAAGAATGGTGGGAAATACTGGGCTCTAACCCATCCCCTTGTCCCAAGGCAGGATGAATTGTTTTCTTCTGTTATTCATGGTACACATTTTTCTAGCCTGGTATTAAAACCTCCCAGGAGCAAAGATCCCACTCCAACTGCAGGCAATCCATCCCCACAGTAAACTAACCTCACAAGAGCAAACTTTTCTGGTAACAGGATAAGAAAAACTCAGAGTATCAACTGAATCAAACAACGTTTATGTTACTGACTGTATTGGTAACTGAATCCTGGTTTTATCTGGGCTAGAGGGGTTGTTAACTGTGCTAATGAGTGCAGTGTTAAGATGCTGCTGCACTGGGGAGTGTATACAGAGAGAGGATGGAGAGGTAAATTCAGGTACCTTGTAGGTATAATCACTGCTATATGGCCCCTTCCCACTGCGTATCACAGCCCATCCCCTCCCCCTATATTGAACAACCCAGAGCATTTGCCTTCTCTCCAGGAAAATCTGACCAGCTAAATTCCTTGCTATACAGCAGAACTCATAGCAGGGGAAAGGAGAAGAAAACACAATATAATAGGCCATGATATGGCACTATCTATAAATATTTTACCAGGAAAGGTATGCAACTGGTATTTTGAACAAATCCCCAGCCACAGTTTTAATAAAGTGCCTTTAGCATGCCACTCTGCCGTGTTTAAATCTAATTCCAGTTGTCAGTCAAATCGCTGTATGTTATTAACCTATGGGTATAATTGCCTATTCCAAGTCTGCAGCTCTAAGAGGCTTTATGTATGATTGTAATAAATGAAATAACTTTTATGATTCCAACTGATAGTTGAACACATTGACATTGAAAATTACACATGCATACGCATTACTTTTGTCTTTCCCCATATAAGACATTATCGGTGTGACTATGCCTGCAGAGGAAGACCCGTGTTAGCAGGGAAATGACTGAGCTTTGCATTAGCTCATCTCTACAGCTGGTACCACATGGAAACACTTCAGCCCATCTTGGTTTATAATAAAAAGTCTCCATACAAATAAGCAAGCATTCATAAAATTGCCACTGTGTGTATTGGCAATGGAGAAATCCTCACAACGCTGCTGTGGCCAAAGCAACTTATATCAGATTTAGATGTTGATAGCTGCTGTCTCTCCATCTCCAACCTCCTCTGTCTGTCCCACCATGTCGTATTTTGTGCCTGTAGGAGGAACTGATGCAGAAGGGGTGATTGGCTTGGTGGTTTATTTTTCATTTGTCCCTCTGGGGCAAGGTGAACATGAAACGCAAAGGGCAATGGCAGCATTTCCCAGCCTTTTTGTGTTGTTGAAAGCCACAGAACAAGTGAGAAGGCAGCAAAGGGTTACTGACCACCAAAGGAGGTAGGTGCTGTGAGCAGCAGTGCCAAAAAGCATCATGTCAGCCTCTTTTGGATGTCACAGGACTTTACAAGAGGTTATGCTCCCCCCAGCAGTAATTTGTGCCAGGAACATTTAATCTTTGCCATCAGCAAGTCTGTGGATGACACCAAGCTGAGTGGTGTGGCTGACACACCTGAGGGACAGGATGCCATTTGGAGGGACCTGGGCAAGCTCATGAAGTGGGTCCATGTGGATCATGAGGATCAACAAGGCCAAGTGCAAGGTCCTGCGCCTGGGTCAGGGCAACCCGTGGTATCAGTACAGGCTGGGGGACGAAGGGATTGAAATCAGCCCTGTGGAGGACTTGGGGGTACTGGTGGATAAAAAGCTGGACATGAGCCGGCAACATGTGCTCGCAGCACAGAAAGCCAACCATATCCTGGGCTGCATCACAAGCAGCATGGCCAGCAGGTCAAGGAATGTGATTCTGCCCCCTTCACTCTGGTGAGACCCCCCTGCAGCGCTGCGTCCGGCTCTGGGGTCCCCAGCACAGGAGAGACATGGAGCTGCTGGAGCGGGGCCAGAGGAGGCCAGGGAGATGCTCAGGGGCTGGAGCAGCTCTGCTGTGGGGACAGGCTGGGAGAGCTGGGGTGGCTCAGCCTGGGGAGGAGAAGGCTCTGGGGAGACCTTGTTGCAGCCTTCCAGTACCTAAAGGGGGCTTATAAGAAAGATGGGAACAGACTTTTTAGCAGGGTCTGCGGGAATAACAGGTATAGTTTTAAACTAAAGGAGGGGTGACAGAGTAGATATAAGGAAGATATTTTTTATCACGAGGGTGGTGAGTCACTGGCACAGGTTGCCCAGAGAGGTAGGAGATGCTCCATTCCTGGAAATATTCAAGGCCAGGTCGGACGGGACTCTGAGCAGCCTGGTCTAGTTGAAGATGTCTCTGCCCATGGCAGGGGGGTTGGACTAGATGGCATTTAAATGTCCCTTCCAACGCAAACTGTTCTACCATTTCATGATTCTATGATCTTGGCAGAGCTAGGCCCCTTGGCCTCTATTACTTGCTGATACTGTTTTCATATTCACAGTCTGGGTATAGGGGACATCTCTCTTCATTTCAACTGAAAGGCACGTGGATAGTCTCCACTGGCCTGCTGGCCTGCTTCCTGGCTGGGCAGAGAGACCAGCGTCTCCAGAGTGTGGTTTGTTCCAGGGATGAGGGATGGCTGTCCATCGGCAACGGATGTTCACACAGTGGGATTCACAGGCATGAGAGGACCTTTGGGCAGCTGAGATCTGGTAGGGTGAATCCCACCTCTGCAGCTCCCCTACCTCCCTAACCTAATGAAGAGAGGTTGGGACACTTGGAAAACGCTTGCTGAGGACCGCACTCTGCTCAAATACCACAAGGGATAGGAGTGTCCTCCAATGAGCCTTCGGCCTGTCCCCAGCTCCCTAAATACCCTCAGGACACAGCAAGAGAGGGATAATTCCTCTAGCCAGGCTGCTCAGAGCTTGCCTTGGGTGTGGGGAGAGGTTGTGCTGCTGACCACCTGCAGTGACCACCCACAGGGCATTTTATCCTCTCGCTGTCCTGCACTCTGGCTGAAACAGTCCCAAAACACCCCCTGTTGCAGCCTTCTTGCTTGGAAAGTGTACCTCACTGCAAGGCAGGAAGGGTCTGGGGTCCTGCTAATGTGACTTATATTGCTGGGACAGGTTCATGGACCATAGTCAGGATGCTTACACTGCACGGTAGGATGGACATTTTATGGACCAAGGTTACTGGGGTCAGTATAGGTGTATTTCTGTATCACGATGTATAAGTTCACATGAGTGACTGATACCATTTCAATCTTTCCTTGCACAGCTAGCAATTCAAGAACTGTGATTTCACTGGGTATCATGTCACTGCTAAACCTTTGGATGAGGGTCCAGATAATTTCTGGACACTCTGCACCCTCTGAGCTCCTCCTAGCAAACTCTTGCCCTCCAACTCATCTGGTCTTGTTGAGGAGGTCAGGATCTGCTCCTTCAGCTACAGTGCAACAGGAGCCACGGGGATCCCTCTTCTTTACTCATCTTCGGGGATATGGGACCTCTCACTTCAGAGCAGCCCCATTCCCACCTTGGGACTCAGCCCTGGCTCCCTTTCCCCTACGTGCAGTGTTTTTTCTGCTGTGACCCTTGGATGCAGAGCAAAGCAAGCAGAAAGTGCTATAGGTACTGGGATACCCTAGTAGCATCACCACCCCATAATCACAGCACAACTTTGGACTGTATGCGTGCACAACTGTGCAAGTGCCATGGTAACGGCGTATCTTCCATCATCACCAGCCGTGCAGCAAACTCTGGGCCTGCCTTCCAGCTCCGGGGTGGCAGGAGATGTGAGTGGCCTCTCCTCCCAGCCTCTGCACTGGGCAAAGCTCGTCGGCTTTGCTCGTTTGGTTTCTCATTGCCCGCAGGCTTGGAGCAAACCCGGTCACACCGAGCATCTCGGCAGCGCTGATCTGTTGAGTCCCCACGGTCTTTGAGCATAGCTCCTGATTGGATGTAATCTAATTACTGGTCCAATTCTGGGCATTTTGGGTGATGGGGAAAATATATTTTGAGGGGCTGCTTTGAGATGTCTTAATAGGAGAAGCGGGATGGCCTTGGAGTGTGGGAGCATCATGAAAGCACCATCCCTGCTCCTCAGGGCGCCACGTTCAGCTTTCCTATTTGACCTCGTAATTTCCAGCAGTGATGTCACTGAAATCCCTGTTTGTGGTCTCACTGGTGGTCTAAATTTAGAGCGTTTGAGATGATTTGTGACTCTGTTGCTGGGGGGAGGCGGGGAAGTGTGGGGGTCAGGGAATAACATGCGAGTCCTGTGTCATTGAGGCTTGTTGGGGCTTTGAAGATGGTGGAGTGGTGTGTGAGGATGATGGTGCTGTCCAGGAAGAGCAGAGAGGAAAATAAATATGGGATTCTTGGTCCTTTTTATGGTCTAAGCAATTTAATTGAGCTCGTTGCTTAGCCAAGACATTAAGAAAGGATTTTCCCCTTGAATTCTGATTAGATTTCCCAATAAAACACCCACTTTGACTGCTGCTGCTAGGATATATGTTGGTTTGCGGTTCAAGGAGGCATGTGGTATAAAAATAAACTGAAAAAAGGAGCTGGATGCTGTGGGGATGTGGAGGAAAAAACCTTTCTGCACTGAGACCACTGTCCTTCATGGTGAACAGCAGAGCTAGATGGGGCTGGGACTCAAGAGAGAGCCAGGTAAGGAGGGAAATAGAGGAATTTCCCACATCTTCCTTTACACCTCTCCACTGGAGCCAGAGCATCTTGAGTCAAACTAGTGCTGCAGTGGTGAGTGAATTGGTCAGGGGGTGGGCGTGGGCAGAGAGAAATAAAAATGGCATAAAATTGCAGATGGAAGGATCTGTGTGCCCCGCTTCTCTGCTCCATCCATCTATCCCTTTCCTCTCCTCTCATCGTGGGTACCTGAGGGTCCCTCTCCCCAGCCCCGCCAGCTCCTTCCAGTGCATGACCTTGAGGCCAGACGCCTGAAGGTTATTTGGGGGCATGTCTGTTAATCAAACGTTCACACAAGCTGCTTAATTCCCCCCCTATAATCCAACTGGGGATGGAGCCTGGCAGGTTTCTAGCCGTTATGTTTACATCGGACTGTGGGTGGAGGGAGGAAGGAGGGGACAGGGTGGTGGTGATGGGGAGCTGACGTGCTTGGAATAAAATTGTGCCACCTCCTCCTCCATCCCTCAGCAAAAAAATCAAACGCATCTGTCCACCCCCCCTCCCCCTGCACTATTTCCCTACCCAAAGTGTCCACCCAGAAGAGGAGGGGCTGTGCTGCAGCTCATCTCAAGGGGGCAAAGGTCTTTGAGAAACCCCCAGCCTGATTTATTCAGGGCATAGCAATATTTCTTGGGATTAGTATTAATAAGAGCCTCCTGCCCCCTCCTCTCCATCCCCCTGAGCTGAGCCCAAGGGAGGCAGCCGGGCCTCAGCAGGGTACCAGGCCTCCTGCCTTTGGGTGTGAGGTGATGGCGTCTCTTCATCCCAGCCATTCCGCAAGCAATAAATGGGATGTTTATTTATTTGGGGTTATTTAGATCTTATTTCTCTCTCCCATGCTGCAGCTCGTTAATGGAAAAGCTGTTTTGCTGGCTGTCTAGGTGAGGGCCGTGTGCTGCAGAGGGATGCTCGGAGTGTAGTGCAGCAGGGCAGGGATCTGCCTGTGGGGGTGGAGGTGATCCCAGATAGAAGGGACCCCAAACCTCTTCCTCTTTCCCCCTTTTATTCATTAAACAGGAGCCCTCTGGCAGTTCAGATTCTCCTGGAGGTCCAGGATGTGGAGGCACCTGCCCAGGGTTGAACAGGCGACCGTGGGCTGCCAAACTGAAAGGCTGAGGTTTTTATTTTGGGGTGGATTTTAATATTCATTGCCCACCTGGTGCTGAGTGTGGGTCCTTTGGGGGGGAGGGGGGTCCTGCCTTCGCCACTGTAAAGGGACGGGTGAGAAATCTCCACGAACAAAGGAGAGGATGCGGGAGCCCGCAGCGAAAGAGCTTTATTGGCACTGCACGACCCGGCAGGCTCCTTGCAGCATCTGCACCTGCCGGGATTGAAAGCCCAGGGAGGGCTGCCCTGAAATACCTGCAGCACCCCGGGTGTGGGGTGCAAAGAGACGTCCCAGGGAACCCGAGCTGCTGTCAGTGCTCCCGCAGGCACAGTCCCATAGGTGAGGGTCTGTGCGCAGAGCTGCAAAGAGAGATGGACCCCCCCCATGCTGTCATCAAAGGCCCCCCCCGCCTTGGCACAGCTCTGCAGCCACCCTGCGGGATGGGGGACCGTCTGCTCCAGTAAGGCCTGTCCTTGCCCGGTGCAAGGCACCTGCTGGGAGCACTGGGACAGTCACTGGGCCGGCCACAGGGATGAAGGGATGCAGGGCAGGTTGGCCTCCAGCTGCAAAGAGAAGGGAAGGGAGGAGAAGCGGTGGGAGAGCGGCAGGGGCTTGAAGGGCCCCAGCAGGGAGATGGGCAGGGGGTAGTGGTGGGGTCCCAGGCACCTCTCTGGTTAAAAAGGTGGAGAGAAAAAAACTAAAGAAAAATAAAAGCGTGAAAAAGGAGGGGAAAATATAAACCAGTGGGGTGGGTGGCGGAGCAGCCCCTGCGCTGCAGGCAGCTCTGCAGGGGCACCCGCTCTGCATTAGGCCGCGGGGTTGCAGCATCCTTCCATCACTCTCCCCTCCCGCCGCCTCGGGCTTCCATTTTTTTGAATTTTATTTTATTTTCTGAATAATTCAGGTGCTGGTTCCCCCCTCCTTTCCTTCCCCCTCCCTCCCCTCGGCTTCTTGCGCACACACGCCTCTCGCCGGGGCTGTGTAAGGAGTATAATGAGGCAGCCGATGGGTAATTGGGATCTTTTGTAGGGAGGATGTATGGTCAGGGCAGCTGCTGGGGGGGGGGGGGGGGGGGGGGGCAGCTGGGGGGGGACAGCATTACCATACAAAGGGAACAAATGACATGTTTATCCCTCCAAGAGATTTACGCCCGGCCTCGCCCTGCAGACACAGGGCTTCCCCCCTTCTTCTCCCCGGCACTTTTGATTGAAATTATAAGGATTAAAGGAGAGGGTGGGTGGAGGGGAAAGACAAACAAACAGCCACCGGAAAAAAAATAATATAACAATACAGTTTAAAAAAATAAAGAAAAAAGCGGCTTTGCCCCAGCCTCCCCCCTGCCGGGGGGAGCAGCGTGAGCCCCGGTGACCCCAAGACATGCCCTTGCTTTAGCAGGGGAAAACGCAGCCCTCTGCGGAGAAAAGGAGAGAGAAAAGGCAAAGCACAAAGCGGCGGCACCGGCGCAGTCGCGGGGGGCAGCAGCCGCGTCCCCCGCGGGGGCCCGCCCGCGGTCACCCCCGAGTGACAGCTCCAGGTTTCATTCCCCGGCTGCCTGTGCGCGCAGGGACCCCCCCCTCCCCTTTTTTTTCCCGGAGACCCCCTCAAAAGGTGCCGTGTCGTCTTCCCCCCCATCCCACCCCTCTCCGCCCCCCTCCCCGCGCTGCGGGTGCCACCTGCGCCGGTGCGCAGCGCTGCCTGCGCGCCCCGCGGCCGAGCTGGGGGGTGGGTAAGGGGGTTCCGCGGGTGCGGAGAGCCGCGGAGCAGCCTCCGGCCTCGATGCTGGTCAGCCTCGTTCTTGGCATTCACCGCGTGCCTTAATTGTATGGACATTTAAATCAAGGTCCGCTGTGAACACGGAGAGAGGGGCCTTTCCTCGGGAGGAAAAGAAAATGTATATAAGAAGAGGGGGAAATTATTAATTTTTTTTTAAAAAAAAGGAGGTGGGAAGGAGAGGAGGTGTGGAGAGGGGCCGCGCTGCCCACCGCCCCCGCGGAGCCCAGCCTTTGTTCTCCGCGCCCCGCGGAGGGCTCGGCGCGCCCTGCCCGATGGGCGGGGGGGGGGGGGGGGGGAGGGGGAGGATAAAACCCAACCACCCCCCCACCGCCCCCACGGTCGGAAAAAAAATTCTGTAAAATAAAATAAAGCCAAGGCTGTGGGGTGCTGCCCCGGGAAGGGGCGGCGGGGGCGGCGCTGCCCCGTTACCTGCCCGCCGTCCGTGCCCGCCGCTGCCCGCTCTGCCGCCTGCCCCGAGCCCCGCCGCGCTGCTATAAAGGGGGGTCTGGAGGAGCGCAATAAACCTTCCCCCGTTCGCCTGCTGCAGTCAATCCTTTCGCTCAGATCCCAAGTGGTGCAAAAAAAAGAGGAGAGGGGCCCATCTGGCTTCTCATCAGCTTTGTCAAGTCTTGCATACGCTAAAATGCTAATGACCTAGATAGCTCATGCAAAATGCAGCAGAGAGAGAGGGAGGGAGCAGCGAGGGAGGGAGGGAGGGAGGGGGGAAAGGCAGAGGGAGGGGGAGAGCCCGGGTGCATCACCCCCCCTCCCCATCACACCCCCCCCCCCTCCCCAGCCCTTGCTGGCCAATGCACCTTGGTAGGTACGAGCCGGGCTTTGATTTGAAAGGTCACCCGGGTACCACGGCGGGGGGTGACGGGCAGAGCTCACGGCTAAACCGCCCTGGCACTCCCCCCCCCGCCCCAGCCCTCCGAGGGGGGAAGAAAGGGCGCGGAAGGGGGGGTGCGCAGCCCCCATTGCACCCCCCCTCCCCCCCCCGGCGATGCTGAGGGGTGTCATGCCGCCCTCCCCCCCTTCCCTTCCCGGCCCGACCCCAACCCCAACACCCCCCCCCTCCCCCCCCCCAAACAACAAGAGGAGCGAAGGAAATACCCCCTGCGGCAGCCCCGCCGTGGTCCCTCCGTCCGGCAGCCGGTGCAGCAGCGCGGCCAGGCGCGTAATCCCGCGGAAGATGCTTGAGGGAGGGAATTCCCCCCCCCCCGCGCTATGCGGAGGAGAGGTGAAAATGATATGTATGTATATATATATATATAAAAATATATATATAAAAAAAAAAAGAAGGAAGGGGGGGGGGTGTGGATCAAGCCAGGCCGGCGGCGGGGAGCGGAGCAGGCGGCCGGAGGGGTGCGGAGGGAGCGCGCAGCGCGGAGCAGCCGGGAGGGCACTGCGCGGAGAGAGGAGCTGTCAGCGGCGCCTTCTCATTTATCATTAGCCAGCCCTAATCTTGCTCGCTGTCCTCCTTCGGTGATGTTGATCCACTTTCCCTCCCTCCTCCCCCAGCCTCTCCCCCCCCCCCCCCCCCCCCTTTCCCCGCACACCCCCCTCCCCGTAAAGGATTATTCAGCCAAAAAAAAAAAAAAAAAAAAAAAAATCACAGCTGCTGACTCCGTGCGCCGAAAACAAGGCGGCTGCAGCCCTCGCCCCCAGCCCCTCTCCCGCAGAGATGCTCCGGGTGTTGTCCGCAGAAATGCTGCCTTTTAAAACAAGGAGCGACCCGCGGGGAGAGAGCCTCCAGCCCTGCCCAGCTCCCCCCGCCGCCCCCCGCCGCCTCCCGCACCCTCCACCCGGCTGAAGGGGGGGGGGGGGGGAAACCCCTGCCCTACCTCCCCCCCTCCCCGCCCCCCCCGGCCTCCCCTAGCCCTGCTGCGGAGAAAGGATGCTGCAGAGCTGGGTACAGCTTTGCAAGGGAAAAAGAAAAAAAGAGAGAGAGAAAAAAAATACAATAAAGGACCAGTTTGGGATGAGGCTTTGCTTTCTGCCCCCCCAACACCGCTGGTTTCATGGCTACGCTACTGTAATTATGAATTCTTCTTCTTGCGACTTGTGTGTGCGTGTGTGGAGGGGCTGGGGGTGGAAGTGGCTGTGTTTTGCGGCTGACATCACTGCAGTGGCGTGGAGCTGACAGCTCCTAGGGCTGCGTTCAGGCTGCAGTGGTTCCTCAGCTTTTTTTGCAGCCTCTCTGCTGACAATTGTCAGGGAAAGGGGGGAGACAATAATAATAATAATAATAATAATAATAATAATAATAATAATAATAATAATAATAATAATAATAAACAAAAATAATAAAACCAAACCGCAACCACTACACCCCCCACACTGCGTTCAAGGTGGATTTCAAAGGAGAAGAGCATGCTTTTTGTTTATGGCAAGGTCCTGATATATACTGGTGATAAGAAATGCATGCTTTGGCTATCTATACATTTATATCCAGGGATATCTATATATTCCTAGCATTACTAGTGCTTCCTGGAGCGCCCTGTTAGACCCTGTGACCTTGTCAGGGTGCTGCACATCATAACCCAGGCTAAACCCCTGGCTAAAGCAGGCTCTGAAGGCAGGAAATCCTTTATTACTCGCCGGGTGATTTCGTGTCAAGGGCATGTGCCCACTCCTGGGATCTCTGCACAAGCTGCAGCTACCATGCCGTTGAGATCATTTCAGCTACGTATCGCGCCGCATCGCATGTATATTCCTTCCCATTGCATGAAGAGACATACATGCTTCCCCCCCACCACCCCCCCCGGCCTCCTAATCGAGGCCTAGAAGTTGCTGAGAAAAAACTGCATGGAAGCACGAGTGCAGGGTTCATAGCCTGAGCACAGACTGTGTGTGTGTGTCTGTGTTCAGAGACAAGCAGAAGCATCCGGCTCTGAATAAGCACAAGGGCCCTGTGCGCATTGCCCCCCCCCCCCCCCCCCCCGGCAAGGCGCTTGAAATCTTCGTGCCGAGCCAGCTGAGAGCCACGGCCCTTTCTTCTTAGTGCTGTTTAACAGTAGTACCATTTTGTTTCCATTACGTTAATGACATTTCATCTAATGCACCAAATCGGAGGAGTTTTCAAGGAAATACTGGAAATTAGCTGTTGAAAATTGTTCAGCAGAGTCACCAGCCCAGCCACAAAAATCTCCCCGCCTGCACTTTATAACGCCTCCCCTCCAAAAATTTGATGCTGCAATATTATCTGCCTTAAAAAAAAGCAAGCCCTATTTACCCTGAACGAACAGCTTCCCGTATACCTTCTTTAAACGTTTTGCGATTCAGATAAGAAATCATATAGCACAGATTTCAAAGGTCTCCCTGACAGAAGCCAACAGCCAGAGCATCCCTCTGAGACTGCTGTGCTTCAAACCGCAGCTGGAGCCAGGGGCTGCAGGAGCATCAGCCCTGGCCCGGCTGGCAGCTGCCCGATGGGGACCACACCGGCAGCCTGCCCGCGGAGGGGCTCGCAGTGTCATGTTATTTATCTCCCCCTTGGTTTTCTGTCTTGGACATTTATAAAGAGCTGAGCTATTTTACTTTGAAAATAAATATATGTATTTCACGGGAGGTAACTTGGTTGGAGGTGAAAAGTTGTCATTTCACTACCTCACCAAAATTACTTCAATATATTTTGTTCCGTAGGTAGCAGTGCTTTACCTCTCTGTAAGACCTTCCTTTAGAGGATCCCAGAATGCTTTGGGATTCTCCATGAGCACTGATCCCAAGTGGCAATTTGAAGGAAGTAAACGCAATTCCCCATTCACACAAGCGGGGAAAGTGAGGATGAGGGGCCTCAGGGAGATTTTTGCCATCCATCCTTCGTGGCTTCAAATGGAAGTGAGATGCCTACAGAGCCGAGCCGTAGAGATGGAGCCACTGCTGAAAACCAGGGGGGCAGCTGGAGGTGCAAACCTAGACCGGGGCTCACATTGCTCACAGTGCTAGGCAAAATGTCTTCGCAAAACGGACACAGGAATTTCAGCCTGAATTTCAGCCTACTCACATGGGGGCTGGGTGCCGCGTTATAAACCTGGGCTGGATTAATGCTCAAAGGCATCTTTCAGGGTCTTTTCTAGCTCATACTCTTGCCTGCTCCCCATCACGTTTACCGGGGATATTTAAAGCCCACTTCAACCCGCCTGAAAATACATTACGCTCCCTTAAAAACATAAATCCTTGGACTTAACTGATGATCCATTCCCTCCCTCTGCACTATTAGCACATTAAGAAATTAAACGATAAAACTCCTAAAGATCCGATTGACCAGAATTGCGCCACTCCATATGGCACGGCATATGTGTCCAGCCCTCCTGTGCGCCCTGTTCGGGATCGCCTGGACACGCACTCAGGCAGGCTGGGATGGGAAAAGGGTTTCAAGGCAAATTCGCGTGGTTTTAGAGTTACTTCCCCCCCCACAAGATTTCACTTCTCTGCTCCACCTCCAGCACTGGAAGAGAAACTGGAGAGGTGATGTATGCCCCTAAATAAGGATGGAGAGCTTTGCTTTGCTGGAGGAGGTCAGGTGAGGCTATTTAACGCTTTGCAGCACGGCTCCTAAAAGATGATGGGCTTAAGAAAACAACCCTGAACCCCAAAGCTACATGCCTGAAATCAGCTTAATGACTGCTGGAGCCACTGGCAGAGGTGACTCTGGGGGAACAGGTCCCTGCGGGTGGGTGCTGAGCACCCGGCCGGTGGGGGAAAGGCCCTTTTCTGCCCTACCCGCTCCATGATAAATCACATTGCAGCAAACAATAGGCTCTGGGCCTTGCTGGGAGTTTTCCCCCAGCAACAACAGCAGGGTTTCTAAAAGCTTTTACAAGCTTTTTCTTTGTTTTTGTGAAATTTAAAGGTCTTTTTTTTTTTCTTTTTTTTTTTCTCCTGGGGCTCACTCAGGTGAGTTTTTTTTTCTGGGTGCTGGGAGATGCGAGGGGGTGAAGGCTGCAGAGCTGGAGACAGCAGCACCTCACTGGGTTCAGCCCCATGCCTGGCTCGGCAGGGATGGACAGACAGAGCCTGTATCGAAAAACTTTAACTCTAAACACTACCTAAACCAGCTTAGCGGGGATATACATGAAGGAAGGGATTAACCCCCCTCGCCTCACAACCAGGAGCAACAAATCCCATTAACTCCCCATCCCTGGGAGGGGAAACTCCGCATCCACTGGTCCCTGAAATAGGGACCCACTGCATTTAGTTAGTTAGCTATTTGGCACAGCAATCTCAGCCCGTGGCAATGTCTCCTGCAGAAGCTCTGTACTGAGAATTAACGATGGTTTCTACGGAAAGCATCGGCATCACTGCGAACCAGCCTGGCTGTGTTATTCTGGTGCGACGCCTGTGTTGGCTGCTCACCTCCTAAATAGTTAATTCCTGGAGACTGCAAGAAGGTTAAATATGTATCGGGATCAGATGCAGTCACCTATAGCTCCCCTTTCTGCAGCATTTCTTGGGGCTACGTAGAGAGTCGTGAGCAAAATTCAGCAAGAGGGGGATAAAAAATCTCTCTGCCTGAAAAACCCAGCTTGCTCCCAAGTTGTAATTTGCTTTAAATCAGGCAAATTACTCACCGAGGTGATAGGTAGAAATTGCACAAAATATAGTGGGGGGGGAAAGAAGCTGTTAGAGACAACAGCAGAAGAAAAACTCTGTTAACTATGGTAACAGTCTGGAGACTGATTTATACAGCGTATAAATAGAGCAGGAGAAGCTTTCTCAATGTAGACACCCCGATGGTGAAGCGAGAGTTTATTTTACCCTACCTTTCAAGTTCAGCTTGCAGCATGCGAGACCTCACCAATTTCCATAGGAAATGGGCCCAAACTTTCTGCCCTGGATGCCATGCCAGTTGCAGGCATGGGATGTGAGCCTGGCGGTCCCTCGCTTCCCCACGAAGGCATTTCAAATTAATTAACAACCCCCCCACCTCCACCCAGAGCAGCCCTCTCTAAGCCCCCAAATATTATTGCTTTGTTTACTACTGAGTTTTGTGGAGGGTGAAAGCTGATGAACTAGATCCCTATTCTAAGTACTTATTCCCTTCTACAGTTTTAATAATGTTATTTAATCTACTAGACAAAAAAACCCCAACAACAACAACAACAACAAAAAACCCAAACAAAAAAACTCCAAGCCACCACAAATCTCTTGTATTCTGTGATTTATTTCTGAATTTTCCTCGAGGAGGAAAAATCGTCTAAAGGTCTCCAAGTCGAGGGTTTAAAATAATCCATCACGTCTAAGCAAATTGTATTGGAGTAAGCATGGAGAAAAAAGGAAAAATGTAGTGCTGGGCTGGAGCCTTGTTAAGCATTTTGAGTAATCTAACACATATTTTAGAGAATAAAATGTTGGGGGTAGTAGTAAGATTTAAGGGCTCATCTCCAATATACCTGGGTTGTTCGTATTTGGGAGCGGCAAATCCCATCGCATCATTTTTCCCCTTCGCATTTTGTGTCTCCATCATTTTATGAGTATTTGCAAAGCAGATCAAAACCGAAAACTTGCCTCGCCTTGCTGGAATTTGCTCTTTATTTTCCAAGCTGCTCTGCTACAGCAGCAACGGCCTTGAAATCCTGCAGCTTCAGTTTTATGGTGACATCTCTCGGTGTATACATTATCTTGGCTCCTATTGTTCTATAGGTCAGCGTGGGAGCCCTGAATCAGGTAAAAGCACTTTCCTAGTCCCTTTTGTGCCGTATGCCACAATATAAATGTCTGCCTAGTGTGTGTTTCCCATACGCAGATTCAACTGGCATTGAACGGCAGATGGTTCAGGTAGCGGATTTAAAAGCTGTCCTAGACAGCCCCCAGTCCTGACCTATATCGCAGGATGAATGGATGAATGCCAGGCATACCTTTGCTTTCCCCTATGCAGATCATATATCTTCAGATTTTCCCACCCCCCCTCCATCATCTGTCAAGAGGAAAAAAAAAAAAGAAAAAAAAAGGAAGGAAGGGAAAGGAGAAAAAAAAAGCAATACCTTCATGACTGATATTTACACAAGTAAATATTTTTTATGTATATACAGCCAGTATGAAATGATTTTTAATGAATTATCTGTGAGTGAAAACAGTTCTGTAAATCAGCAGGGCTGCAGGCAATTTTTACCATATGTCGGCTTGCATTTGTATCACAGAATTTGGTTTTCCGAGGACAAAATATCTGCTTTTCTTTCATTGCTTATGTGCTAGAATTAGGATCTACATAACTCAATGCATTTAAGCAAGAATATTGTCTGAGTTTTTTTGACTATTATTAATGCAAAGGCGAACATATCATATACGGCGCTGCACACCCAGACAGCAAGGCAGGCAGTAAGAGCTGCACATTAGCAGGGAGAAGCCCGAACGATATTAAAAATCCTTTTTTCCCCCCACAAAGCTTCCCTCAAACCTTTCTCCAGGAGAGTTTCTTAGAGTAAATCAGCAACTTGCACAGCAAAAAGAAATAAATCTGCAAAATATAAGCTGCGCTGTGCACACATCCCTCCCTTCCCCCTCTGTAAAATAGCATCTGAATTCCTAATGGCAATAAGGGTGAATTACTTCAATGTATGGAGGGGGTGCTCAGACTAAAAACACACTCCATAATAATGTTAAGCTTCAATATCACTGTATTTACCCATAGAAGTGTAAAGCTCGTCAAGCACAACAGAAGCTGGAGCCTGGAATGAGAAACAGCCACCGTAATACCCCGCAAAACGCAGGTTAAAACTTCTGACTGATCTAGGTAAGGAATAAACTGCTCTCCTAAATTCAGTTACAAAACCAGGATGAAAAGGAATTGGGGTGGGTGTGAGGTGTGTTGAAAAACACAAACCCAAACCAAAATTGCTACGGACCTCTCTTACTCCTGCTTTATTCCTGAACTCCGGGGATTTTATTCCTAAACTGGTAATGCTGAGGGAAATGTTTCAATTATCTTTGCAAAAATATTGCAACAGTAAAAATCTAAAGCCAGACTCTCCATCATGTAGCGGGGCTAAATCGGGGGGTGGAGGGACTTCACCCAGGTTGCAGTGGTGCCGGGAGGGAGGAGAAGGCCTCTGGTGAGAGGGGTCCTCGCTCTGCCGCGCCATACCTCGAACAAAGAGAGGTTGCCCCTATTTGTATACGGGTCCTGTACATCGAGCAATTCGCCGCTGACTTCAATGGGAACAGGATGCTTTCCATTTGCCCACGGGAATATTCCTGGTGATGCTGCCTCGAGCAGGGGGAAGGGAGAGAGGTTTGAAATTTTTTTTATTTTTTTAAAGAATAAAAATAATAAATACTAAAAATTTTAAAAAATCCCAGTTCTTTCTCTTCTGCCTCTGTTTTCACCCCCTCCCCTCTCCTCTCACCGCGTGGCGAGGATGCAGCCATGAGACAGGAGACGACGATTATATAATGACGTAATGCTTAGATGAAAAATGTCATAACCATTTGTCACCAAATGCCCCGTGTACTGAGATGAGGCAAACAGTATGAGACTGACAGGGCTGATGAAAAACAGCACTTAAGCTAATTTTTTTCTGCTAAACTCTGTTGTGCACTATGCAAATATGATTGCGAAAGTGGGACATTATCAACACTTTAACGCTAGTTAACTTTCGGAGATGATACTCAGAGCAATCAACATAAACTTAGCATACAGTAACTTAAATAACAAAAATGTTTCGCTGCTCGGCGCTGACATTTGGTTCCAGCCAGTGTAACGCCGTGTGATGGATTGTGCCATGCCTGTGAACAAATTAAAAATACATTGCTTCAGATCACTTGTGGCAGTAGTGAAGAGGAACTGGTTTTAAACCGGAATAACAATAATAGCAATTATATACCAATCTGGCCTGAATCATCTCACCCTGCTAGCAGTTATTGATTATTAATAGGGTAATATTTGCACGAGCCCGCCTTAGACCGCATCCCTCATCCCGCTGGCTCCTGCGCTAGTGCACAGCAAGAGCCAACCCGCTCCTGATGAATCCACTGTCCAGCAGCAGGCACTTGCCAGCTCTTAAATTTATCAAGTTCCTCAACAGCCTGTTTTGTTTTTTTTCCCTAAAGGTCCAATCCCTAACGCCACATGATCATGTGAGAATTGCAGCTTTCCTTTCCTTTTTATTTTTCCCCTGGAAAATAAATTTCTCTTTATCCATCAGAGCTGTGTGCTGCAAACCCTAAAGGTCATCTGCCTGAAGAAAGGAAGAATAACCTGCAATTTGTTATTTTCAAAAGCTCACAGCAGTGGGAGAGGTGGCGTATGAAAAGATGAACTGATTTACAGGAGAGGACGGGGCGCGCATCTCCCTCGTTAGCATTCGCCCCATTCCCGCAGCAACAGGGAATAATAATAATACCTTAATACTTCCCAGCAGGGCTCAAAGGAGCTGGAAAAATAGGATTTAGGGTGCGATCTGGGGAAAAAAAACCCCACCCCGTGCTGCAGCTGAACCCGTGGAGAAAAGTTGAAGCTGAATTTTATGTCGCGGTGTTATTGATTGGGATGTTAACAAACCCAGAGCATGGGGCGCGGAGGGAGGTTGGACAGCAGCCAGCTGCCGCTGCCGGTCCAGGCCTGGAAGGATGCCTGCTCAGATACAGCAAAACCTACTCCCTGTCCTAGGTCTTCCCAGGGCTTCTTCAAAAATGTTAATTAAGACTCACACGCCTAGTACAGGACAGGGAATATGCAGAATTTGCATACGCAGAATTGAGGTGTGGGGAGGAGGAGCACCTTAATAAGGGTGGTCTAGGGAGTCCACTGAGAATTGAGTCCCATCTTCACAGTCTGAGTCCTCCTCTTTGGCCTGAGCCTTGCCTGATCTTCTTAATCAAACCACCAGCGATCCTATCTAGGTCATTTATGAAACATAACAGCTCATACCATATACTATAGATTAGTGGGACAAATGACACATTTTCCAAAATTCAGGAGACACGCCAACACATGCAGTTGGTCCAGGGACCACAGAAATGAACAGAGCACCAGTCTACCATGGGAGGTCTGGCCAAGGAAATAATCATATCCAAGGAAAAGTCATCCTTCTTGTCTCAAGGGATGGCTGGCTGAAGAGATGCACAAAAGTACAGGGGTTCTCCCCTTTTTGAGACTAAGGGGAGGTATTTTAGGGGTGAAGAAACCAAGAAGGACCCTACTGGATTTGATGGATCAGCTTTGAATTTACACCAGCCCCATGGAGCATGGGCTAGGCTTGCTGCTGACAGCATCACACCAGAGAGCAGAGAAAACCCTGGCTAGACCCTCCTGCATGACCTAATTTATTAAAAAATAACAAAATGTGCTTTGACTCTTTGATAGAGAGGGAGAGCAAGGCTTATACATCACTCAGGTCTCTGCTCATGGAGGGGTGGAATTCACCTCTCCAAATTTCAGCTGTTTTGTTGCCCAATGCCAAGACCTGGTCCAAGGTCTCTCTGAAGCCAGCAGCAATTTGGGGGCACCAAGGAAAGGCTGAGCCTGGACATGCATCCCATGGCCACAGCTCCCTCATCCCAAAGACGTGACCTCACAGCCAGAGAAAGATGCTCTAGCACAGGCTGATTTATTAGCAAATGTGTGGCTGAATTCTACATTTTCACAGAATCATAGAATCATTTACGCTGGAAAAGACCTTTAAGAACTAGTCCAACTGTAAACCCAGCAGTGCCAAGCCCACCACTAACCATGGCCCTGAGTGCCACATCTACAGATCTTTTAAATCCCTCCAGGGATGGGGACTGAACCACTTCCCTGGGCAGGCTGTGCCATTGACTGACAATCCTCTTGGGGAAAATTTTTTCCTAATCTCCAACCTAAACCTGCCCTGGCGCAGCCTGAGGCCGTTCCCCCTTGTCCTGTCGCTTGTGACCTGGGAGCAGAGACCGACCCCGCTGGCTGCAGCCCCCTCCCAGGCAGCTGTAGGGAGCGATCGGGTCCCCCCGAGCCCCCTCCTCTCCAGGCTGACCCCCCAGCCCCCCCATCAGACTGGTGCCCCAGCCCCTGCCCCAGCCCCCTGCCCGGCTCTGGACACGCTCCGGCCCCCCAAGCTCTGTCTGGGAGTGAGGGGCCAGAACGGACCCCAGGGCTCGAGGGGCGGCCGCACCGGTGCCCAGCGCAGGGGGACGGTCCCTGCCCCGGCCCTGCTGGCCACGCCATCGCTGACACCAGCCAGGGTGCCGCTGGCCTCGGCCACCTGGGCTCGCTGCCGGCTCATGCCCAGCCGCTGCCGCCCAGCCCCCCCCGGCCCTTTCCCGCCGGGCAGTTCCCAGCCCCCGGCCCCGGCCCGCAGCTGCCTGGGGCTGGTGTGACCCCAGCGCGGGGCCGGCACCGCCCGGGGTGACCCTCGCGCAATTGGCCTCGGCTCATCGATCCAGCCTGCCCAGACCCCCCCGCTGACCCTCCAGCAGAGCGACGCTCCCCCCAGCCTGGCATCACCCACAGGCTGCGCTCGATCCCCTTGTCCAGATCACTGATGTTAAAGAGCACCGGCCCCAGCACGGATCCCTGGGGAGCGCCCCGTGTGACCGGCCACCAGCGGGAGGTGACTCCATTCCCCACCACTCGTTGGGCTCGGCCGCCCAGCCAGCTTTTAACCCGGTGTAGAGCACCCCCGTCCCAGCCATGAGCGGCCGGTTTCTCCAGGAGATGCTGCGGGAGACAGTGTCAAAGGCATTCCTAAGGTCCAGGCGGACATCCACAGCCTTCCCTCATCCACTGAGGGTCACCTTGTAGAGGGAGATCGGGTTCCTCAAGCAGGACCGGCCTTTCATAACCCCAGGCTGGCTGGGCCTGATCCCCCAGCTGTCCTGTATGTGCTGTGTGATGGCGCTCAGGATGATCTGCTCCATAACCTGCCCCAGCACCGAGGTCAGGCTGGCAGGGCTGTACTTCCCCAGATCCTCCTTTCAGCCCTTCTAGATGAGTGTCACATTTGCTAACTCCCAGTCAGCCAGGCCCTCCCCAGTTAGCCAGGACAGCTGCTGAATGATGGAAAGTGGCTGGGTGAGCACTTCCACCAGCTCCCTCAGTACCCTCAGTGCGTCCCACCCAGCCCCATAGACTGCTGTGTGTCTGAGCAGTGTAGCATGTCGCTGGCCATTTCCCCTTGGATTATGGGACCTTCATTCTGCTCCCTGTCCCCATCTCCCAGCTGATGGTGCTGGGTACCCACAGAACAACTGGTCTTACTGTTAAAGACTGAGGCAAAGAAGGCATCAAGTACCTCAGCCTTTTCCTCATCCCTTGTCACTATGCTTTCCCCTGCATCCCATAAAGAATGGACATTCTCCTTAGCCTCCTTCTGTTGCTAACCTATTTATAGAAGCATTTTTTACTGTCTCTTACAGCAGTAGCCAGATTAAATTCTCGTTAGGCTTTGGCCCTTCTAATTTTCCCCCTGCATAACCTCACAACATCCTTGCAGTCCCCCTGAGTTTCCTGCCCCTTCTTCCAAAGGTCATAACCACTCTTTTTTTCTGCAGCTCCAGCCCAAGCTCTCTGTTCAGCCAGGCTGGTCTTGTTCCCCAGCACCTCGTCTTTCAGCACACGGGGACAGGCTGCTCCTGCAGCTTTAAGATTTCCTTCTTGAAGAATGTCCTTTCTGGACTCCGTTGCCCTTCAGGACTGCCTCCCAAGGGACTCTGTCAACCTGAACAGGCCAAAGTTTGCCCTCCCAAGGTCCAAGCTGCCAGTTCTGCTGACCCTTCTCCTTCTCCAAGAACTGAAAACTCATTTTGGGATCACGGTGCCCAAGATGGCCTCCAACCATTGCACCACCTGCCAGTCCTTCTCTGTTCACAAACAGCAGGTCCAGTGGGGCACCTTGCCTCACTGACTCACTGACCAGCTGTGTCAGGAAGGTCTCTTCCACACACTCCAGGAATCTCTGAAACTCTTTCCTCTCTGCTGGATGGTATTTCCAGCAGACAACTGGCAAGTGGAGACCCCTGAGAACAAGGGCTAGTGATCGTGAGGCTTCTCCCAGCTGCTTATAGAATGTTTCATCTGCCTCTTCACCCCGATTGGAGTCTATAAGAGATTCCCACCAGGACATCTGCCTTGTTGGCCTTCCCCTGATTCTTATCCAGAAATACTCAACCCTATCGTCACCATCATTAAGCTTTAGACAATCAGAATACTCTCTAACGTACACGGAGCATGACCTGTATGGTTGGTGCTGGGTATGACCCCTTAAGGGTCTGCGTATCTGCTCTGGTAATGGCCAGGGTGTTTGAGAGACGGGAAACAGAGTGGTCCAGCTTTTTTGGGTCAGGAATGGGACATTTTTGGTTCATTAGCCTGTGCTGCCTCAGCAGCTCTCCTTGATGCTTTCCTCTGTTTCAGCTGAGGGGCATCACCAAAGTGGTCACTGAAGCCATGGTCTTGCAGCCCCCACAGTACCCCCAAGGCAGTTCATTCCACCTACCCCCATGCACAATGTCTCCCTGGACTGCACCCACTGCAGCTCCACACCTCCGAAGCCATGCCTGGCCCTGGGGAGTAACCAGAGACCACCTTACCATGGCAGAAAGCCTTGTTCTGTAGCCATGGCTGCTCTGGAGGGGAGCTGAGGTCAGCCAGCGCATTGCTGTTTGATGAGAGAGCTCTCCTGATTCTCACCCAACACAAAGGCACTTCACCGCTGAATTTCTGAAGCTGTAACAAGCCCAGTCCTAGTCCCTGGCTGCCTCTCACGGCCATCAACAAGTCCTGGAGTGAGAGCATAAATGCACTTGTTCTGCTTTCTTGAGTGCAAGGAAACTGTCTCAACAAAAAGGATGAAATATTTCTCGTGGCTTTCTGTAAATGAAGGGAGAGAAAGCAGGGCAGATGGCAGCTACTCGAAGCACTCCACCTGGCGATTCGTAGCCTACAAGAGCTTTGCGGGACCGCTGGGACAAGGCTTTTCTGCCATGGATGAACCCACTTCTTTATCATCTCTGCCCAGGTTCCCTTTTCCGCTGTTCCAGCTCCTGGCTTCATAATAGATAGCGGCTGGGTCTGTGAAGGGTGAGCAAGAACAGCCCCCCAGGGCCTCTTGCTTTGCCCTCCACCATACTCCTGAAATCCATGTCCCTCCCTGTGATGGATTTTTGTGTTGCCAGCAGCAGTGACATGCAGGGGATCACTATCTCACATATCAGCTGTGTCACTGGGGTTGCCTTGGACCTCATTTTCAATAAGGCAGAGATTTGGGCTTGATGGAGCTGACCTCCTCTGAGCTCACATCCACCCCAAAGAACCTCATTCAAAGTCCCTTTCTGCACTTGAAACAGAGGCCAAGAAAATGTCCCAGCTGCTGTCACATCATCTCAAATCACTGCTGGTTTTTTTTTCACTTCGAACGACCAGGATTATCTCTCGTCCTATGTTTTATACATGGTCAGCAAGAGACAATCTCTTTCATAATAGGGCAGGAGCACTTCCAATTAAACTGGCAAACAATATTACATTTTCCTATTACTTCACAGAGAACATCCTTTCTGGTAAAGAGAAACCCAGAGGTTACAGAAATTTTAAGGATTTCTTTTTCAAGCTCTTACATGGCTGAATCTGTGATCTCGATTTGAATTAGCTGGTACCTGCTGTTTGGGCTGTTTGTTGTTAGGTGTCACCAGCAACGGTGATACCAGAAAGGCTGTAACATAATAGACTCAAAAGGATCTGAGGTCAAGGGCAATAAAGTTTGAAATATAATCTCTTCTTGCTTGGAGATATTTTTGCACATATATATCCTGAAAAGAAAATTTAGAAGAATAATGCTTTCAAATGCAATCTGAAGAGAGTCACAGGAAAAAAGGCAATATATTTTGTAATGAATTCGTTTAAGCAACTCAGGTGATATTGTTGATTTGCTGCTCCCTGGACTGTAATTTATTAGAAATTGCTTCTGATGTTTACAGGATGCATAAAGAGTAGTTCAATGTAAATAAGGTGCTGCTGTATGTTTAAGTGTCCCTTCTGGTGAATTAAATAACTTTGTGAAAAGACATCTTGCATATATTTATTCCACTTCCTACTTCAATGTCATCTTGGCTCAGTTAACTGGAGGAGAAAAAACCAGATCTCATGTGAATATTTTCCCATTCTTGATGGATCCACACTTTGATATGGTTTGGAAAAGCCCAAATTGTTCTGTGTGCTCTGCTGCCCTACTCACCCCCTTAACCTCATCACCCCTGGTGCTGTTTTTTTCTGGGGTGAGATGCATCAACCTGGGTGCTGTTTTTTTCTGGGGTGAGATGCCACTGCGTGAAGCAGAAATGGTCCCTCCCCTCCCTCTACCACTGCACCAGTGCAGAAGTGCTGATGGAAAGCTTCTGCTGCCTAAAGGGGGGACCATGTCATGCAGCCTCTGCAAGAGAGAGAACGCGATATTATTCAAGAGTCACCTTTTCAGCAGAGTGATTTGCTTCACATGAGGCTTGCTTTCAATGTAGAAATAAATCTGAAAATCTATATACAACCGTCTCCAATTGATCAGACAAATCTTGCATAGCCAAGGCTAATCAGAAGGAGTTGTAATGCACGGATTCCTTAAAGCATCTTAGAATTAATGGCAGGATCTATCCCAGAGCTATAATTTTTTTGTTCAGAGTGCTTAAAGGGGGTTATGCAGACATAATTCAGCTGGATCGAACAGTCTAATCTGAGATTTACATGATTGGTAATGCTTACTTCTCCGGTAATCAATTCTTGCAGTGCAAGAAGGAACTCTGAAATTGCGCAGCCTTGGTGTGAAGTACATTAATTCTTTCTAACAGGTTTATTCCTCCACCATTTGTTTGTTGAGCACGATTTCGTGTTACACCCCTCACAGACAAACCAACAAAGCAGGTCTGTTTATTTAACCAATTTACAGCCAAACTTTAAATACCAGCACTTGCTTCTACTATTAACCATGCCCTCTCATTAATGCACAAACACCTTGCAGGTCCCAAGACATATTTTGTAGCACAGGATCCCACGTTTTCTCTCAGCAATGGTGCCAACTCCCTTGAGCAAGCTCTTGGTCTGGTCTGCTGTATACAGTGATCACCCCCCTCTTGGTACCAAGGCTCAGCACAACCAGCACAATCCCTTACTGTCTTCAAAACAGATTTCTTTGACTCATTTTCCAGTGTCACTGCAATATTCCAGAAAGCCCTTTAGCCGACATGAAATCCTTCCTTCTTCAGGGCAGCATGCATTTAACTTTATCTTCGTGCTTTACTTGCACTGAAGGATTTGGGCACATGCAGGAAGATGAATTTGCTGGGGCTGCTCTCCCGTGCTGCAACCACAACATGCTCACTGCCTAGCCCAGGATGCAAATCCATGAAGGTATTTATGCTCTCCCCACGGACCCCAGCACGTAGAAGCAGAAATGTAACTGCAAGTTTGGCTGGGGCACTGTGACAAGAGCTTTGCATTTGCTTTGGGTTCACAATGGGTTAAGAGCAGGTGGATGAGCAGCTCCCCCCGGCTCTACTGATCCAGGGGAATTCATTACGCCTGGGAAGCTGGATCATACCGGAGTCTGAAATGATGCTAAAAAGACATCCTGGGGTTTCCTGGTGATTGTTCCCCACAGTTCCAGATCAGCTGAATTCAAAGAAGCCCCCTCATAGCTACAAGGCTTTAAGCTTTGCTCTGGGTCTCCTAGAAATTAAAATCTCTTTTCTTTCTGCCTCTTCCCTCCTCTGTGGCCATATGCCGAGCTCGGCTGTCAGAATTCAATCACCAGTTCTGGTTCCTGAAGCAGAAGGGACTCTATCTTATTCTTCCTTCTGTATCTAGGCAAAGAGATGTTTGTGACACAAGCTGAGTTACAATTAGACTTATTCATATTTTCATTTTTCTGAGAAGAAGCCTAATGTTCCTTAGGTTTGGTCTTCAAAATGCTGGTTGCTTCGGCCCCAAACCATGACCAGAAATCCTTCATGGTAGCTCGTAGCACAGCTGGGGGATGTTTGTAATGTGCATATAAATTCTGAAAGATATGTGATATGTGGTTAACATGAAGCAGTATGTTCAAGTGCCGGTGCTGAGTTGAAACATGAGCAGGAGCTGTGTCCAGCCGAGGAAGGACCGTGCCCATGGAACAGCGTTGTGCTTGTGGAGGAAGGAATGCTAAAGACCATCTCATGAGCTGTGAAGAAAGAGGAAAGGTGGCATTTGGCACCGTTGGTGCTGATGAGCTTACATAATGTCGTTCTTCCAAAATTAGTGCTCTTTTGTTGTAAATGATTTGTAGTGACACAGAAAGGAAAACTGGTGCCATCCAACAGGATGGGGAGCTGCATTTGGACCTTGTTGTCTCTCCAGGTCCTCATATTCTGTGCGCAGCGCCTCTCCTGCTAATGAAGCCATGTTTAATGGCAAGAAAGTGTCATCTTTTTGCAGTTCAAATGGCTCATAGGGTGTCTTAGATTTGTCTTTTCTGCATTCTCTGGTAGGACAGGAGAGAAGAAAGAGAAGGGGACATTAGAGAGGGAAGGAGCTCATTAGCAGACAGGGTGTTCATGCTCTCTCCTTTCTTCTAAAGCTCAATGAATGCCACAAATAGGAGAAGAAAATCAGAAATCAGCTCTGGAAGAACTGTTAATACCTTGGAGTTAGGCTGGGATCCTGCCATCCTGCAGCTGGAGTATGGACCTGCAAATGAAGACTCCTCTGCTATGCTGTGCTGGTTCAGCTGAGTTGAGTTTGACAGCAGGCATCACAGAGAATTAATATTTATAACATGCTTTAACCAGTAATATATTCAGCCTATATTTAAGCTGCGTGGCTCTGCATGGAGGGACATCTCATGTCTCTGAGCCCTATGGAAAGCTCCTGGCCTCTGGAGGCAGCTGGAAGAGCTTTGCAGCTGCTGTCTGCTCTTGAAGGAGGAGGTTTCCAGCCTTGCTTTGGTAGTAACTGGGAGCACACCCAGGGCTGCGGGTGGGATATTGCATGATTCACAGGGTGGGAGATGACGTGGCTGTAGGTTATGGATATGGGATGCCTGGGAATGGCATGGGCTCTGCCACAGCAGGGTCAGCTCTGACTGCATCAGGTGTATCCACCTAAGTTTGCTTTGGTTTACGGTATGTTAGAAAATGCTTTTGTTGTTGCTTTAGGAAGAAATTCTTCTGGAAGCAGTTCTCAGCCATAGGTCCATTTATTTACACAAAGAAGGATTCGGATAATAAGAAAACACCACTGCGAGCCCAAATAAGCATCAAATCAATTTTTTAAAGCAGGAAATAATTTTCCAGCAAACAAACTACTTAAAATTCAGGTTCTAATGGGAGACCAGAAGGAAAATCTATAGCAAGAGGAGCTGAAACATGTTTTATTTGGATTATGTGATTAGAAGTTTTACTATTTTCAGTATCACTATTCTGAAAAAGTAAGCAATGTCAGCAGAAAATTAGTTAATGTGGGAGGAAAATTTGGTGAATATTTTGGGTTTTATTTCTGCATTGGAAATCAGTTGTTAGCTAAAAAACACACAGGGAAACTCAAGCAGCTGATGTTTCACTTCTGTTGTACACAGGGCTGGGAGAAATCAGGGGCTTTTTAAAGGGAATTTGCATGGGATATGACAGCAGTTCCATCCACATGAATCGTAATGTCTCCACATTTAACTTGAAAGTTTGGGGGCCTAAGAATAGTTCATAAATAAGTACGTGAAAGAGAATTGGCTGGTAATGAGGAAGCTTTACTTCATGTCTCCAAACTAGCCTCACCTAGATGAGTTTTGTGCCTACTACAGACCTTCACAAGTGCCTGTGTATTATTGGAAATGTAAATAAAATATCCCCAACTGCTCAGACAACAAATGGGAGGGTGAGAGCATTCTTGAGGTGCCCGAATTCAGGGCTAAGCCAGAAGATGCGGAACCCAGGTCTCCTGACTTTCTGTCTCATGACTCCTGGCATACAACATGCAGGGAAGGGCAAGAGATTTGGAGGATAATGAAGGGAAGTCACCCCGTTTTCTCTTTCATAGCCTGCATAGCGGCCGATGTGACTGAGCTGAAACCAGCCCCCCTCCAATTCTGGGGAAAGCTGATGCAATGGGTACGGGTCTAACCCAAAATGCAGGTCAGCATGGGTTTTGGGATCAGAGATCCTGATTTGTATTTATACTTAATTCTTTCCCATCCCAATAACAATGTTAAACAGCCTTAAAATGTGCAGTATCAAATTCCCCCCTTATTTCCCCAATACAGAGGTACAGAGGTCTCTAAGTACAAGCCCTGTGAGAGCAAGGGCTAAAGAAGAGCCGAAGGATTTAGGCTTTATCATGGAAATAGTATTGGAATGCATCACCGTGAATGAACCACTGCTGGAGCTCCTGACGGGCCAGCAACTTCCTCAGCGAACCTCAGAAACAGGTGAAACATTGGGCAGGGCTTCGAGCATCATTCAGTGGAACTTTAAAAATAGAAATCCCCATAACAGGATTAAACAGCACCAACCAACAGGGGCGAAGGCTTGAAGAGATTATGCGAGGCATGCGAGAGGAAGGATTAGCGGGAGATACAACAGAAATGGAAGCCAGGAGAGCTCACTTAGCACTAAGGGCAGAGCAGTGCCATGTGCCATGCGTGCTTGGGCTTAGTTAACCTCTCCACCCTTGCTCCAGGACAGCCTGGACTCACCCTCACCATCCACAAGAACAGTCCCTGTGCTGTGCCTCGAGATGTCCCATCAATCACTTGGACACCAACTTGTGCCCTACACTACTACTGACACAGCCCAGGGCTCCTGAGGCTGATGGCCAACAGAAGCATGGACAGCTTTATGCACCAAAAACATTGAGGCCACTTCCCTTCTCCTTCGCAGTCTGGTAGCCATGGAGTGACTGTTGGCTCAAATACTCTTAGCTTTCTCATGCCAAAATGCCCCATCAAGCATGACAGCAAATTCAGGCACCAAAACCAGTTCCCTGAATGCAGCCTCAGATTCATTCTTTTGCTTCCCTTCTGCTTTCTGTAACAGGAATCCGTTAATGTATTTGTTCCCCACATGGCACTCTTAATAAACTGGGTGGAAAATATCTTTTCCCCAGCTACCCCCATGAGATAGAGGTGTCCATAGTGGAGTAATCTCAGACCCGTGGATTTACATTCTCCCACACAGTTATGCTTTAGCTACAGACACTGAACTTGAGTAAGAAAGGTGAGTGTGTCCTACCTGCTGCATAGGCTGAACTTTAATATCATGGTCTTGGTGACTTCACTGATTTAAGCTGGGTGAGATTTGAGCTTTTGACAGTCTAACCATCATCTGTCATCAGACTTTTCACCATACAAACATGAGGCCACGCTATATAACTTCAGGCATTATCAAATGTTCTGTGTTTCTCATAAAAGACTGAGGTTTTTACTCTTGGAAATCACATGGCAAGAGTCAAAGGCCTCTTTCAAACTTGAGGACTTTTTGCAGTTTCCTGTCTTTGTAATTTGAAATATAGTTTCCAATAAGCAGAAATCCCACTGTTTTAAACTTACAGAACAGCTCAGCTGGCCATCCTTCCCACTAAGCTGGCGACAGTGTGCTCCTATCCCATGCCTCTAAAGACTCCCCTTCAGCATCCCCAGGGCAGTGTGTCTGCAGCCTTTGGCACCCAATATGCACCAGAACCATATGATCCCTTCAAAATCATATTTCTCTTTGTTGATCCAAATGAGTCCTCTATACATATAAAGTCCTCTATACGTCCTCTAAGTCCACCTGACTGGGACCTTACTGGTGACACAACCGTCACGGTGATGGTTACCTCTTGGCATGCAAAATATCGAGCAGATACTTGGAAATGTCTTTGTTAAGCAACAATAGCAACTATGGTATGCACCAAAATGCTTTACATCAGCAAATTTTAACGACTGATGGATGGATGCTATGTAGCACTGGGTGTTGGTACTGATCGGTATTCCCCAAATGGGGATCCTGAGCAGAGACATGTGCATTTGTGTGTGCAAAGTACTTCAGTGGTGCATGGCCCTGCACACAGCAAGGTACTGCTGCTGCCAGCACTAGCTCCTGCTCCTCGTGCTAATGCTACTGGTGACAGCATCAAATAAAAAGGTGTTGTCTTTCACAGACGCCTCTTCCCTTTACTTTTCCCCAGAGAATGTACTTAGGATGCATCCTTACTGCTGAGAGGCTACAGTGCTCCAAAATCTGTTTGGTACCATGCCCTGCTGTTATTAACAGCTGTGTCTTTTGCTGTTCTGGCAGGTAATTCATAGGTGCTCCAGCACTGGACTGCACATTTGGGGTGTCACTGATAACACAGTGAACATTTTTATTTATCCATTTCATCTCTGCGCCTTTGCTTAGTGTGCCCTTAGATGTTTTCCTGATTAACTGTTTCCAGTGGAAAATGAGATGATTACATTTGCAAGGAGCCACGGCGTGGATGCAGATGTAATGGCAATGTATATAGAACAGTTCCTCTTTATTGTGTGTGCAGTGTGCCATCAGTCTAAAGCCCGTTCACAGGCCAGAATTGTAGCTGTTACAGAAAGGTGCAGTTTTTCTGCAGATAGTGTACAGTAAACACACTGTGAACAAGGATCAGATGATTATGTATTTATTATTGACACATGCAAATGGTTCTTAGGCCACTTAGAAGTTGGACTTCTGCTTCAAACTAGGAGCTCAGGTCTGTACTGGAGAGAAAGATTCATTTCCAGAGGGTAATTTTTCTTACCTACTCAGGATGGGGTGAGCAAAACTCTGGCAGTGACTGCCTTCTGCACCAGAAAGCTTCCTTCCACAGGAGGACCTTTGACAACTACCAGCTTCTTAGGTCATGGGACATTTATTTTTAGCCGCCTAAAAGAAAACGCCGAACAAGCCCATGAGGCCACTTGGCACTTTTGGGAAACCGTAGGAAAGCCCTGGACTGATCACATGCTGTAGAGCCACCATAAGCATGGAACAAACGCCCAAGGCATCCTGCAGACCATTAGTCAGCCATGCTGTGCTTGAGCCGATGGGCTGTGAGCATGAAGGAAGCTGCCTCTGTAGCTCCTGCGAGTAAATCCATCATCTCTCTGTGTCATCCTCCCAGGCAGCCTGCCTGCAGCAGCAAAGGCAGCTCTATGGGTCTGCTGAGGGCATAGCCCAGTACCCTGAGTATCCCTTGTGAGCGATGGAGAAACACTTGCCTGTCTTGGTGAATCGATGCAAGGGGCAGTTACCGCTGTTTAAGATGTATATCTGGTTTTGAAACTCACCTTGTCGTGCAGACTGTGAGCAAGACTGAGTCAGCCAAAGTGCTGTCACTAAGACTACGTGTATTTTATATATATATATATATACACACACACACACACATATATATGCAGACACATATATATGTATATGTATA
Organism: Falco cherrug; assembly: GCF_023634085.1. NCBI lineage: Eukaryota > Metazoa > Chordata > Aves > Falconiformes > Falconidae > Falco > Falco cherrug. The sequence goes on along the minus strand of NC_073702.1, from coordinate 71,748,075 downwards.
AGATTAATGACCTGAGGCATATTTCCACACAAAATATTTGTTTTGGTAAAAATTCATTCTTCAGTGAAGAGATGGAGAAAAGAGAAAGGGAAACTGCATACAAAACCCCTCCAAAACCAATTCCTTTTTTGTTTTGTAAAAAAAAAGCCTTGAATACTGGTTGAAAAATGGTATAGAATGATGTATTTTTTTCTTCGCTTCCTTTTCAAATGTCTTTGGAAAGATCTCTTTGAGCATTTCTGACAAGCTCTGAAAATAAACATAGCCAAACAAAGCTTAAGTTAGTCATCTATAGTACCATGGGATAGGTCAGGATTCCTCCGTCTAGACCCATTTTTTTCATTTTTTCAGCTAATACCATTCAGATTCCTACGCTGACCCATTAATATAATATGTGAGCTGCAGTCTGCTTCTGAACAGGAGCCCAGTATCACTGCAAGAAGCAGAGACTACCCTTCCACAGCAGTCACAACTATTCATTTTCCTCCTAATGTGTATTTAACTTCCTATGAAAATTCACTTGTTCCAACCGTTTTCTGCCAACCCACTCCTCCCTCTTGAATCCAATCAGGAGTTACAAGATGAGGTATCCAAACCTCAGGTAAACGCGTAATGCTGATGAGTTGTGGGAGGTGAAGATGAAGTTAGAGTCATACCCACATGAGGTGCTCTGTGGATATGGGTGCTGGATCTGCTGCTCCTCAAAGCCTCAGATGCTCCATTGCTTTTGGGGCCAAAAGGACCTCCTGAAGGAAAGAGCTCTATAGATGAACATTGATACACTTCCTAAGACTGCACTCAAAAAATGTCAATTTGAGGAAGAAGGAAGAGAGCTCCAAGAGGATAGCACCAGCTTTTGGAAGCACCTGATCTGCTGACTCCCACATCTGGATGTCCTGAACCTATCCAATGGTGGGAGCCAGGATTTCTTCCTGCCCCAGAGGACATCACAACCATATGCTCTATCCTGGCCCTGCTCATGACAAGGGAACAAGGGTTTCTGTGCTGTGTGTGCCTCCAGCCATTGGGTTGGGTTGAGGACCACTGTCAGCCTCCGCAGCCCATGGCTGTGCTGAATTTCGGAGGATCATTTCCCTTGTCACCTGTGGCTGAATTTTCCTTGCAGTCTATTAGATAAGGGAGGGTCTGTAACATATAATAAGAGCTTGATGAAGTCCGAAGTCATGTCTTTGCTGACTGTCATTTAAATTGAATTTAATTTTAGGCATTACTGCATGCCCTGTAAGCAAATCGCTCCATTTGATGCTGTTTCTTGTTTTACCTGAGGCTAAGTTTTAGCTGAAGAGGTGGCAGTGGCTCTGGATGACTGGTGGGGCTGCCAGCTCTGGTGAAGCCTTGCCAGATCAAAAGCCTCCCATTGCTGCTGACGTGAGTGATCGCACATGGCTGCACTGGGATGCTCACTGGTCCTGCTAAAGCCAGTTGTAGCATAACCTTCTTGGCAGCTCTGGGCTAGGGACATGAGACGTCATGCAACCTTTCACCACTCCAGGAGCTGCATCTTCAAGTTGGCTGAACATGGATGCAGCTGGAGAGCCCTTGTGGTAAGCTGTGGGTTATTTTTGGAGGCAGAGCCATGGAAAACTACTGAAGACTCTTGTTTTGATCACTGCTGCTGTCCCTTGTTGGCCTTGCTGAGTTCTGCTTTGCATCCACAAGTGCTATCTCATACCCAGAAAGCACAATGATGGTTTCCACTGTGCCTGTCTTGCTTAAAACCCCACAGAGGTGGCTTATCCTGCTCCATAGTAGGTGCAGGTTCCTCATCCACATCTTAAGAGGCTTGTTCACTATTATCCTACAGGTTTATTGGTGTAGCCACGCAACATCAGACCTCTTCCACTGCTACTAAAGAGGTGCAATGCAGTCGATATGGCTAGGAGCCTCCTCTAAAATTGGGGTTTTGTGTACTAATGCTTTATGCCCCCTCCCAAATAATCCTGAAGCACGCTGGACCCACACTGTGGTGCAATCTATGTGGACTGCACAGTGGCAGAGGAGGTGATCTGAATAACGTGGTGCAGCAGCTCCATGACAGAGATGAGCTGCATCCTGGCTTTTTGGCTACCCCTTTACAAGGAAGTTCATGCCTAAACCCAGGAGCCAAGTTGCAGTTGTACTATGTCCATATTATCAGAGTCTCCAAAACCAGGTGGATACATCCCAACTGCTTTTTGGGATTAACACTTGTCCTGCTGTGCTGAGCAAGCCCATGTTTGTATTTTCTATTACTACAGGAACAGGAGAGTCAGAGTAACTATGTTGAAAACCACAGAGCAAATTTCTTTAGACTTTATGCAACTTGACAAACCCATCTCTTCAGTTTCCTTTGATTTTAAGCGTGTTGTTTAGCCTGGAGAAAAGATGGCTCAGGGGGGACCCGATCGCTCCCTACAGCTGCCTGGGAGGGGGCTGCAGCCAGGGGGGTCGGTCTCTGCTCCCAGGTCACAAGCGACAGGGCCAGAGGAAACGGCCTCAGGCTGCACCAGGGCAGGTTTAGGTTGGAGACTGGGAAACATTTCTTCCCCGAAAGGGTGTCCAGCACTGGGACAGGCTGCCCAGGGAGGGGGGGGAGGCACCATGCCAGGAGGGATTTAAAAGACGTGTAGATGTGACGCTCAGTGATATGGGTTGGTGGTGGGCTTGGCAGTGCTGGGTTAACGGTTGGGATCAATGATCTTAGTGGTCTTTGCCAACCTAAACAATTCCTATGATTCTATGATTCTATGTTCTGCCATTGTAAGTTCTACCAGTATAAAGCTGGGGTTTGAGTTTTCCATCTACATCCTGCAGGGACCATTCCTGATTCCCTGCACTGTCCCCTACAGCTGGGATTTCTTTTTTCTGACTCAACGATCTCTTCAATGCACTTTTCATGTCACTGCAGCCTCTATGTATGATTATACTTCAGACACATCCCGAGTATCAATATAGCAAAAAAGAACAAAAAAGGAGTTGAGAAGGTACACATCTCTTAATGACTTCAAATACCTTTTTAAAAGACTGCAGCTGGATTATTATTATTTTATTTTTAAGTATAGAGACACTGCTTTGGGACTTCCTATTGGTATAAACTTGTACTGATACAGTCTAACAACTCACAAAAATCTAAAGTTGAGGTAATCCTTTTGAGCTCAATTTTATAAAACACTGAGTACCATTGCCACCTGGAATGATTGTGTTTCTTTATTCCACCTCTGGGTGCAACAGAGGATCTCACTGACCTTTTTTATAGGGCTGAACACTATGTTCCCATCTTCATGATGCTCCTGTTGTGAACCTTGAAGGTGGCTCCGGCACTTCACTTTTCTCTCATGAGAAACACAGGCTACAAGATCTTCCTGAACAGCCTCTTCTTATAAATAAACATTTTTTTCCCACAAATTTCCCTTGAAACATGGTAAGTAAAGTACTTTCACCTGTTTACTGAAGTGCATATCATATTATCTGTACCAACATTAATGTATAACTTACATATAGTAAAAACCTCTCAACATGTATCAAGGGTTTTCTCAGTGCCTTCCGTAACAGTCAAATGAGCCCTGTCGCACTTTCAAGTGGGAAGGCCTGATGAACCTAAATGTTAATGCTTGTGTTTCTCCACAAAGCCACCCACCTGAATCAGTGCCACTTGACTCCGGTCTTCCATTGCCCGCAGGCTGGCAGAGGTATGGGACCTACATCTCCCTTGCCTTCTGCCTTGGCCAGTTACAAATTGGATGTAAGACCCAAATGTCGTGTCCTTGGGGACCAGTGTTCATCTCATGGCAGGTGCTGTCAGAAACAGTGATTTTAATGGATGTTGGAGCCCAGCGGTCGTCATCAGCATGACCCTGGCATGGATTTGACCTGGGGCAAGTAGCGCTGAGCTAAGGGGCTCTGAGCAACCTGATGTAGTTGAGGATGTCCTTGTTCATTGCAGGGGGGGTCAGACTAAATGACCTTCAAAGGTCCCTTCCAACCCAAACAGTTATGTGATTCGATGATTCTATGAAATAATCCCCTAACCCAGATTAGCACAGGTTAGAGATTGTTCTTGAGAGTTTGTCTGGGTACAACCACCCTGTTCAGGGGAACAAGGGGGTTTGGCAGTATGGCTGTGGCCACCCCACCCAGCTGCGCTGGCGCCACAGGACAGACCTCAGCACTGTTTATTTTACCAGGACAAATGCAGCCGTAACGTTACCATTACATGTGCTGACAGCCCAGCCTGTTACTGGAGGAGCCATCTTCTGCTGCTATTGTGCATTTATTTTATCATGGGCTTTGGCTGTATTTTCTAAAGCTGTGCTGTGGGAAAGTTGTAAGTTGTAACTGGAATCTTGAAATTTAATTTAGTGGTTGCCTGGTTGTCAGGCCGTTTTTCTGCCCATTGTAAGCCAGATGTAATCACATATTCCATCAGATGTAGAATAAGCCAGTATGTCCTGCATTACTAAGCGTAGCACAAGTTTATTGCCTGCTGGGTTTCCTTAGGTTTAGGTGTTTTGTTGTTTTTGGTTTGTTTTTTTTTTTTTTCCCTCCATGACACATGTTTTTGTGACTTTTGTCTGTGGACCTTGGTGTGTTGAATTATGATGGTACATAGAGAAATCAAGAGAAATTGTGAAAATACCAAGATGGAAAGGCCAAGCAGTGGTTTTGGTAAGATGAAATAATAGACAACCTCAGCTGTGTGGCTGTCCTATTGCTAATAATATATATTCTGCCAAGACAGAGAGGGAAAGAGGAGAGTGCTTGAGAGGATAGGTAGGAGCTGATATTAGAAATTAGTCTGGAGCAGAAACAAAGTGATTTAGTGTCTGTCCCCATGTGGATGATCTTCACTTTGCTTGTACTCCTGATATAAAATCACTTCCAGGGGACGTGGCATCCCTGGTCAAAGGGGAAGGGGGACATGGTCACCTCCTCTGTCTGTGCTGCCAGGTTCCCTGCCCAGTTCAGATCAGCTCGGAGCAGTGGTGAATATACCTCTGTTTGCACCCATTTCTGCTGGAATACCTGTAGAAACCTCAAGCAGTCATACAGCGATGTTATCTGGGTTAAGGTGCATTTACCAAACCTACATGAAGCACAGGGAAGACCCACATATATTGGCTTTTATTATGTTGCTGTCAATCAAAACAGATAAAACTGAAGGATTAAAAGGAACCACCAAAGAACCAGATATGTTCCGTCAAATGCCTTTAAGAAAAAGCCATATAAAATTAAAAGTGAATTCATGGCTATCCCTGTTATGGCTTAAATTTATTAATTAACCACTGAAATTACAAAGTGATAACCAACAGGATCATTTAAGCGGTGACTGTTTGTGAGCTGCTGCTGGGGACCCTGACTCAGGCTTGGGCAAAACACTAGTTCAGGTTTTGACAAAAAAATTATTATTCTGTGGATGCAAACAGCATATTTTCTCCAGTCACTGATGTCAGCACTGTAATACCATGTGGATATGCTCCCAGGCAGAGGGCTGTTGTGGAGGATGCCCAGATCCCTTGGACAAACTCAGCTGCTGTCCCCTGGCAGCTGCCTGCTCCTGCCAGTGGTCCTCAGTTGACATTATCTCCTGGCTTCACCTCCAAATGCTTCTCTGTCCTTTTTCGCTCCCCGTTGGAAGCCCTTTCACTCTGGCAGATTGATGGTGTTATGGGGGGGCGTCCTCAGCGGCCGTGCTGCCATCTGTCCCCCCTCCCACTGGCACAACCCCAAGGCACCATCACTTTGGGATGGATTTCCTGAGTGCTTCCAGGGGTCAGGTTTTCCCTCTAACGACTGCTGAGTGGAGCAAACATCCCTCTTGGTAGGATGCAAGCACCTGAAAACCATGCCCAACTGCAGGGCAGACAAGCATCCTGCCTAGTTAAGACACAGCAGATACAGCAAAGCTTCCCCTTTGCTGTAGGGTTTGCTCCAATCTATTATAAAAATAACTTATTCCGAGATGATCCGGTCCCAGGAGGGAGCCGAAGACCAAATCTCCTGGTTCCTCTTCTTGCTTCATCTTTTATCCATCCCTGTGGCTTTTCTATCCCCTGCCTGCTGCTAATCAGCATTCCTCGCAAAGAGCAGCTGCTAATCTGCCGGCAGTAGTTAGTGCGTGCGGCGTGTGGGGAGGTGGTGGGGGTGATGGAGCGACACCCTCCCAGCAGCTCCCGCCCGGGCTCCTGCATCCAGCAGCACCAAACCGCTCCTTTCCCAACCTCAGAGCCGTCGAGGCAAAAACAGATTCAATCTGGTGCACCAAGTCCCACCCACAAAAGAAAAGCTGTTTTGTAGCACTTGCATTTCAGGAAGGAAAAAATATATGTATTTGTATATGTGTATGTCTGTTTGTGTGCGTGCGTGTGTGTGTATATATAAATACATATATATATTTTCCCCTCTGAAACAACTCGCTTCCCTTTGGGAATAAAGGGGATCTTTAAAAATGCAAAAATTCCTTCCAGACAGTTTGTCATGTCTTACTAGAAACAGCCGACCCTATTAGCAATTTAAATGATGTCTCCTATTAGCATAATTTTTAATGAAGCAGAGCACGTGTTTCACATTTGTGTTTCCAGTGCGGTGGGGGGGAGACACTCGGACACTCAATGAACATAGTAGAAGTCGCCTTTGGGAAGATAAGGAGCAATGCCGCAACCTTTTGACAGTGACTCAATCCATTGCCCTGAAATTCAGTGTTGGGGGGTGTATGTGCGTTAATGGTCCCCTGCCGAGGTGGCTGATGGTGGCCACGTGGCTACCGTAAGGGACTGGCCCAGAGGCAACCCACCCTGCTTCGGCGTGACATCATGCAGATCCTTCTACCAGGATTAACATTGCGTGCTCCTGACCCACTCGCGTGATTTCTGAGTCCTGGCCAAGACTTTTAGATAGTTCCCTGTGAGCAGGTTTGCATGACAATAATTTTCTCCAGATTCCATGTATAATATGGGAATAAACCGCCACGGCTGTTGGTCAGTCTGCCGGCTTTGCAGATGCTGGTGGAGTGAACAAAGGAGAGGCACACGTGGGTCGCGTGGGTGGGATTTTGCTCCTAGAGCAGCAGCTGTGAGTTGCGGGATGTGAATCCTGAAAATCTGTGAGTTATTTCTGCTGGGGCTACTGCTGGCACATAGGTGAGCAAAATCGCCTCAGTTGTGTGGCCAGCTTTACCAGTGGAAACACAAAAAGGGTCCACTGGAATATTTTTAGGATTCAGAAAAGGTTACAAATTGCCCGCTGCTGTTTTGTTGGGGTTTTTTTTGTTTGTTTGTTTGTTTGTTTTGTTTTGTTTTTCCCTTTCTCCCAAAATCTTGGGAATATTTTTTCCCCTCCTGTCGTTCATAAAGTCTTTGGTAGCTTTTAAACACGATCCAGAAGATTTCTCAGGCTCTTGCCCTACAAGTCAGGCTGAGTTTGCAAGCTGAAGTCCTCTGTACCCACTCGGGAGTCTGGAAGAGGTTAGCAAACCCAGAATGACTGACAGCAATAAATGCTAACTAAAATCACTTGCCACCCCAGATCTGTTATTATTATTTCAAATTCTTATTTACTTTACAGTACTCTCATGGCAGTGTGCAGGAAGGGAATGCCAATGGGCTTTCAACTCGATCAAACATCAGATAAAGCAGGGCTGGTTTTCTTTTTGCTAAAATTTTGAAGATGAAATAGTAACTGAAATTTGCCCATCTTTTTCTCTAGTTTTCCCTTGTTTTTCCCACCTCTCCCTGCCCGCAATGCTGATCTGTTGCACTACGCCAGGTCCTCGCACACGAGCCATTTGCGACGTTAGAAGGGAAATTGTGCGTGGGTGTGAAATCTTGTGTGCACACATGTTCCACATTTTGTTTGCTTAAAAGCCCGTGCAAAGCTTTTTTTTTTTTTCCTTCTTAATGGGAAAATCCTCCCGGGAACTGAAGTTACACAGGCAATAACACACAACACAAACCAGTAACCGATCCCGATGGGGAGGATGGAAATACTCCTGTGCTGGGCCACCCTTTGGGAAAGCAGAAGGTCACTTGGACCAACCTTTCCCCTGCGCCAGCTTCCCTGTCTCGTGTGTGAATGGTCTGCCGCGATCCGGAAACATCCTCATTAAGATAATAGGCAGATTTCCAGGATCCACTTCTGATTCTCTCGTCCTGGAACAGTCCCAAATATCACAGATGTTTTGACGGATCTCCCAGAGGGCGGCAGCAGCTCGTCCTCCACTTTCGGCACGTTGAGCCCTGGCATGCCAAGAGCAGCGGGCTGCTGATGCCCTGCGCTGCACCAGGGACGGCAGCCATTCCAGTGCTCCCAGTGAACCCAACACCTTCACCCCAGCAGATCGAGTCCTGAAGTGGGCTAGTGCCCAGCTGGGTTTTTCAAAGTCATGTGGCATCCTGGAGGCACAGTATCCAGCCTGTGCATGCTGTAGTAGCTTCTGGGGCAAAAAAATATGCCCTTTTAGGACATCCTGCAAGCAAGTGCTGCTTCTTGAGAAGGACCTTGTTGTTACAAAAGATGCAGAGGAGATGAGAAGGAAAGAACCAGGTCAATGTCTCCTTTTCACAGGCCAGGAAATTATGAATATTAAACAAAGCACTGAATTGCTGTAAGAACAGTTTGACATCAGGGCAAAAAGCAGGGAATAAAGCTTCAGCATCAAGGTGGTCTTCAGCATTAGGGGGACCTTCCTCAGTCCACCCCAGTGCCAAGCAAACACAACCCGGATTTCCATGCTGGGTCCCATCCTGATGGCTAGAAGATGGAACAGCAAGTTGAGAGAGATGAAACTACATCTTGCTTTGTTGGGTAACCTCAGGAAGTTATTTCCCTTCCACCTTCCCTCCTACCCTCCCCACATGCCTCAGAAGAGGCTGTGAAGATTACTTCACTCAGGATTGCAAAGTGGTTGGGAAAGTCCAAGTGAAAGTCAGCATGGAGCTGTTATTGCTGATGATGTTTTATTTTTCTCTGCCTGTCAATTAATAGGGAAAACCTGACGATCAGAAGTTATTCATTGTGCTATATAACAGTCTCTTGTAGGGTATGTCTTCCTTGGGAAGGAAACAAGAGCTGCCTGTTTATGAGAAGACTGGAAATATCAGACAATAAAAGAGAGGCGTCTCTGCACGTTGCTGACCTGGCTCATCTCCCACCTGGTGTCCTCATTTATATCTGCTCAAAGTGATTGCAAAGTGGGTGAAAAGTGTTATTCTGGCAGGGTAGCATTGCTGGCTGGTGCAGCACCAGCATCAGTGCAGCAAGTCAGACCTTGAATCAGAAACTGTGGGGCTCGTCTCTGCTGGTGAGCGAGCTGAGGTGAGACTAGATGGGCTCTGAAGGGCTTTAACTCCCACCCCGGAAACCTGCTGATGGAGAAAGGGAGAAATGCGGCTTGTGCTGCTGCAGTGATACAGGACTTGCACAGGTCAAGTCCTTGGTGGCAAGGACAGAGATGTTTGTCTTTTTTTTCCCCATTCATTGGAAGAAAGTTCCAAAAAAATCTGGGGCTGCTCATCTTTGCTGCACTTAGTTGACTTGTCCTGCTCAATGAGATGCTTGTGGATTTTGTGGCATGGCAACAAATTCAAAGCTCAAGATACAAATAATAGATAACCGGGAGAATAACCATCCTGAGTGCTGCATGCCTCATGCCCTTGCTGTGCCTTTATTCAAAGCCTTTCACAAATATTAATAAAATAAAGTGCACTGCAGTACCTTGTGAATTAAGTTAGAGAGATGAAGGTTGCATCTCTAAGGCTGTGCAGGGTGCTCCTAGGCCACCACTGTCTGTCCCTGCAGGACTATCCATCCCTGGGGCCACTGCTGGAGCCACCCTGCTGGTGTTCTTGGCGACATATACCTGGTCCTCAGATTGTCCTCTCGTCTATGCTCTTGTAGCTCCTGGACCTCAAGCTAGTCTTGCATTTATTGAGCAAGTGACTCACAAAAGTGCGGTGTGATATGCCATGGACACAGACGTAAAGGCTCATTGCTACCTTAGGGCTAAAATATAGCTCTTTGCCTACTTTTTCCAGATGGCTTTTTCCTTTGAAAGAAAACCCATGGTCATTCATGGTGGGGTGGCATCCATGAACAGCCATGGGATGGGATCCCACAAGCTCATGACGAAGACCCCCTTTCTTAGGGCACCAGACTGAATTCAAGTCTTGTAAAGAAATTCCAGGACAGACCATAATTACTTCAGTTAGAGCTTGGCCAGAGCATTGGAGTTAATTCTGTTAATCAAAACCTGTGTGCTGGCACCATCAATGATCACAAACGGTTACAAGCCAAGCTTGTATCTCCTCTGGAGGATGTTGCCATCAGCAGCACAGACCTGCCCAGGGCCGTTCAAGCACAGAAGGGAGAAGCCATCTGTAATGTTCCGTGTCAGCTGTAGGCTGCAGGTCCCCATGTTGTGGAGCCAGGAATTGTGAGACTGTCTACAGAAGGAGGAATGTTCACCAACACAGCCCAGCAAAATATCTGAACTACTTCTTTCTTCTCAGAAGGCCAATTGTCTTGAAAGGATGTGGCAGTGGCCAACACAGGGATCTCCGTTCGTACCCGCAGAGGCTAAGGAATTAGAAAGTATGTTCTGCCCAAACAGGATCTTTAAACTAGGAAGCATCTTGGATATCCATAGCGGTACCTTGGTAATGGTACTGCTTAATGACCATGCTGGTACAAATAAATAACAGGAATTTGCCAGCAGTTGACAATGTGGGAGGATTCTTTCTTCACTTGAGATTGAAAAAATTCCCATTGAAACCAATGATAAGAGTCTTCTTTTTTTCCCCCCAGAGAGACCAAATCAGATCTTTCATGACACCTGGATTTATATACCCCATTGCTGATGGAAAGGCTTGAAGTTCAGGGATCAGAGAGCGAAAACGTGGGGTGCCTCCTCTGTAAGCGGTTCCCATGAGAACATGGGTTTTACCCTTCATTAATAAACAGGTCTGTGACAGAGACACATCTGCTTTGCATTGTCAGTCTTAGTCCTGCAAACACTGCACCATCAGCTTTCTGCTGGTACCAGGCAGGATGGCATGGTCCCACAGATCCCAGTTAAGCCACTGGGAACGCACAGCAGGGTCAGAGTCACGCTCTGCCACCAACTCCCAAGAGACCTGGGGTGATGTGCTTGGAAATGGTGGAGAAGTGGCTGTGGTGGTGGCATTCACACTGCTTGATGGTGAGTTTTAGCTCAGGACCACAACCCTTCAGAAGACCTCAAGAGCAGACGGGGATACACCACATCACAGCACCTCCTGGTCCTTCTGTATCCAGGCCTCTGTTGACTCTTCCCCCAAGGTCTGGCACAGAGAAAAGCCCTGACTTTCCTCCCACAGAAGCTGGGCTGCTTTATTATCCCTGTTAGACTATCTATTTCCCCCCATCACTTGCACAGAGCTTTGGGGAGATAAGTGTTTTGAGAGCTGGAGTGAATTTCATTTATTTTATTGTCCTCATTTTATCTGCTGGGTGGACGTCAAGAGGAAATATTCTATTTTATTTTGGATTTTAATTTAGGAATATCTGAGTTATCTTATCTGATTGAAGCGGACCCCTGCAACGCTGTCTGCTAAATATGTCAGAGAACGGTGCAAGGCAACTGTCAGTAGGTGAGGACGATGCCTTGCTTGTCAGTAAAGTTTTTCTAAACCTCTTAATCAGTTGATCTTACAGCTGAATGATTACTTAGGTGGGGACTGTAACTAGCACTAGCAGTGCAAGAATATATTGTCCTACTGTTACGATCCCCCTGTTGCTCTCCACTTTCTCCCAGCAGTTGCTTGCTCCTGCTGTACTGTGCTGTTGTCTGGAATGCAAACTGATGGCAATTGGCCTTTTAATAGCATCAGCACATCGTCCAGCAAGACCAAGTGGCCCCTAACACTTTATTATCATGCAGTCTTCCAGAAAATTAATTGCCATGTCTGTTAGCGATAACCTGGACTCTTAAAGATGCGTATTTCTTCCTTAAATAGTAAACTTAATGGAAGAGGGGTTGCCTTTTGCTTTTTTTGCTTAAACAAGATTTAACTTGCACTGAGGAAGATCAGTGTAAATGAGAGTTTAACTTCAGAGGCTGAAACCTGGGTTTTGACATGCATTTTCCTTCCTTCCTTCCTTCCTTCCTTCCTTCCTTCCTTCCTTCCCTCCTTCCTTCCGTCCATCCATCTGTCTGTCTGTCCATCTGTCCGTCTGTCCATCTGCAAAAGACAAGTCTCCCAGGAGAAGTCCTCTCCCAGTGACGAGCAGACTCCAGGGAGCAAACAGAAGGGTTCACTTCAACTTCTGCCATTTTTTGGCCAGCCCCCATCCCGTGCGGTTTCAGGGGAGCTCCCACCCAGCAGGTGGCTCTTGCATGTAGGTTTTGCACTGGGCAGTTCTTTAAATGCATCTGAAATGTCTTTTCAAACGTGCTACAGAGTAAATGTTTTTTTCCTGCTCATTTGTTGCTAGGCTAATGTTGTGAAACAGCAGAATAGCCATTTGCAATGGTAATGCTGAGCAGCCAAGCGCAAGCATGTCAGCATCTAACGCCGGCTGCAGCGCAGGCAGATTGGCAGCTGGCACTTTAGGTATAGCCCTTAAAGCTTATTAAATTGATCGGTCTTTGGAGTTTTAAATCTTTCCCACAGTGTCATATTTATGGGCACTCATGCCTACCAGTTGCTCTGTTGAGATTAATTGGCGTGCCTTTCTGGGATCCTAAACTTTGAGCCCAGCCATACGCAATAGTGCCATCTTCACAAAGCCTTCTGAAAGGATCTGTGTGATGGATAAACAAATTTTGTTACAGTTCCTACTTTTGACCTCTCGTACAAAAAGAGGGAGAGAATGCTTCAGGACATGTCCATGGACGGTGGATCCAGAACTTTAAACCTCCAAGCCAAAACTTCAAATTCAGAGCCAAGTTGATGGGAATCAAAATTTGCGCTTAGAAATCCTAACGCAACAAATTGTGAGAAAAAAAGATGGTGAAATATTTCTTCACAGAGAGATGCCCATAGCCCCAGACTGCCAGAGGAGAAGTGCTGTGCCAATAACCCGTTTTCTGCGAGGCTTTCCTAACTTTAAATGAATCCCCGTCAGAGATCCACCCAAACCCAACAGCTTCGTCGGACACGGTGTGTTGGTGTTGCTCTTTGGGTGAAGCAGGCAGGCACTGACCCACCGCTGGCAGCGAGCCTCCATGATGGTGGGGCTCCAGAACACGTCTGGTCCTGTTTCTTTCCATGAGAGCACCACAGGTCATAAAGTTTGACCTACATGTGCTTTTCCTCCTGATGCAATGTAATGACAGCCTTCAAAGCACCCCCCTGTATTCTCTGGACTTCCAACCCTTATATTTTGGGAGCTCATTATGCTTTTTAAGAACTACAGCTATATATTGTCTCCTGCCTCAGCAAAGGGGAGCTATCTCTCTTTATTTCTCTTGTTCTGCCCTGCTGTGGCCCAGGAAGAGGAAACTCACTGGGCTGGCACAAGGTTCACAAGGTGTTGCCCTGGCACTATGGTTTGGAGAAGCAATGGGATCATTCAGCAGCCCCACCCGAAGCTCCCATGCTGTTCATGGAGGGGCCAGCACTTGGATTCATTGTCCTGTGCAAACTGTTTGGCAGGAGCACTACTGGTCCCCCACGAAAATGGTGGGAGGCACGTCATCTTCTTCTCCACATCATTGTTGCTGGCAAAGCTGTGAAATTAATGTGACCATATGGAAGTAGGCTGCGGATCCTGACTGCCTAAAACATTCCAGCATGCAAAATGATGCTCCTGACACAACACAACCATAGGCTGCTCCAAACCCAAGGCTCATGGCAAAAAGGCAATTTTGTTCCTTTATATCCAGCCAAGGTACTTTTAGGTGTGAAAGATTAAGGTCTCTAGCAATTTATAACAGCTAATGTCCTGCCCTGAAATAATCATGGAAGGCATTTTATTTTCTGTTTATTCATCCAGACTCAAAGTGAATCAACTTCTGAGCTCACACCATGTGACAGTGGCAGTGGCGCATGTGTTTTCTGTGCCAGGAGAGAGTATCCAGGCAACTAAACCAGATATCAAAATCTTGTCAGATTTTTCCCACCCTGTATTTTGTCTGTCTTACAGCCCTTATTACCACTGAAATTAGGACCCGTTGATCTCTAATGACTTTAATCTCACAGCTGCCTTTTGCAGACAGAGCCATCCCTCCATTCTGCAGACGGAAGTCGGAGACACGGAGAGCCATCTAGGAAACCTGGCTGAAGTAGGGTTTGAAGTGAGATGTCCCAGGTCATCATCTAGTAACAGAGACCCTTGTTTAAAGGTGGGAACAGTTCTGAGTGAGTGTGAGGGGTTCAAGCCAAGAAAAAGAAAATATAACAATAGGGTGTTTTACTGGACTGTAGGAAGATTCAGGCTGGAAGGGGCCTTAGGAGGTCACCGGTTCAACCTGCTCCTCAAAGCAGGATCAGCCCTGGGTTTAGACCAGGTTGCTCAGCCAGCTGGGTCTTGGAAATGTCCAAGGACAGAGACTGCAGAAGTGCAACCTGCTCCATTCTTCATGCCCGTTGCCCACAGTCTGAAGGCTTTCTGCATCCTTCTGCCAAGCACCAGGCCACTAAGTCCCCTCAAGTATAACCAGAGAGAGAGACCAGACCCACTGGATGGAGGCTTCTGCTTTTTCCTGCAGACACCAGTGAGTCCTAGTCCCAGTAACAAAATACAGGTCCCTGCATATGAGTCAGAGGTAGGGTCCAATCTACCTAACACAGGCACCCAGCCTACGCCTGCATTTTGCACCTGTCCTGAAAAAAACACGTGTACTTGTTACCTGCTCAGGGCAGAGAGGCAGGTGCTCTGGAGACCTCTGCAAGAGGATGCTCAGAGTGTTCATAGCTTCTCTGCGCTTGTCACCCAGCCCTGGGCAGGCAAAGCAGCTCAGTTCCCCTGTCACCGTAATTCCTCCCAGGTGTGTGAGAAGCCAAAGCCGAATCCTGTGGTGTGAACTTTTTGTGCTTATCCTTTTTGTTCCTGCTTTTTGTGCAGCACTTCATTGTCAAGAGGAGAAATCGAGGAAGACAGGCATCATTTCTTGTATGACCAAAAAGCCAGGATGAAAATGGAATACCTGACTCTTTTTCCCCCCTACTAGTTAGGAACATGGAAGTCAGTCACGGACATTGTCATGGCAGTATGGTGGCTGGGTACTGAACTAAATTAGACTTTACATAAGTGTGGAATTTCAAGGCCTGATAATTATTTGTTATGTTGCAGAGATTCATCTCCCTCTCCAGCCGTATTAGGAAGAGAATAAAATTTCTTCTATTTTAACTTTAAAAAAAGAGTGTTGTTGATGACCCAACAATCTCAAAATGATTCCTGGGGGGAGGGGGGCAACCAGGAAAATCATATGCATTTTTAATTCCTTGTTGTTTTAGTTTAATGTCCTCGGGTTTTATTTCTTTAGTGATTCTTCGTAAATGTGCTTATTCCAAAGCCTATGTCCTAATTAAAAAGCACAGTGCCCTGAAATAAGAGATGGCATGCATGGATGTCCTAAATAAAGTAAAATAAATAAATAAAGGGCCTGTTAAATTCTCTACATAATGTCCATGAATGAGGAAGCATCCCCTTCCTCCTTTTTGACCTATGGATATCATTAATGTGGACTGTTCCAGCACAATGAACTGGAAAGAATGGTAATATTTTTAATTTCCTCTCTTCGGCAGAAATAGATGCTTTACCATAGTAATGTCTGCATGGGTAATATACTGACTTCTGGCTGACATGAAATGGGACTTTATCTTGGATTTTGTGGGTATGTCAGGATAGAGTCTGATTACTTTGGGAAACAATATTCATGTTGCAAATTCTAATGAGTCTTCCAGAGATGACTTGCAAAGGCTTTTCCCAAGTGCCCTGGAGTGAAAAACAGCTCAAAATTCCTGTAGGCAGCTTGGCCACCCTTGGTTATAAAGCCAGGTGCTTGGCCAACAAATCCACAGTCTCTGTTTGGTAGCAAAAATATGATTTTTGCAGTAAGTTACAGGTATAATTCAGCTTTGAGCCCAACTACCCAGTTTTGCTGTTGTTTTTCTCCAAGAATAGTTTACAGAGAACTGAAAGTGATACTAATTACTTAGAAATCAGCTACTAGAACAGCTTTCATTGAGTAGTGACCCTGCAACTGGCCACAAGCCAAAGGTCAGAAGCAAAATGGACTCAGAAGTTTGCAAGGGAACTTGCTCCTTCCCTTAGTGCGACTCTCAGCCTTTTGTTTTCCTGCTCAAAATAATTTTGGTAATAATCTTACCAAAGAAACACAAGGGTAACAGCTAACTCAATAATCCTTTTCTCTTTTCTGCCTTTCAAAGAGTTTGATACTTTGTGGGCTGTGTGGTCCCACCTGATACACATGTTGTTTGTTACGGGTGAAAGGAGCCGGTCTAACCCCTATCTCTGCACTTGGTCTTTTCAAAGTAGAGGAGAAAAACAGCTCGGAGTTCAGTTTATATGCAGAAAGTCACACTGTTAAGTAACACCCTGCAATTTTCCAGCCCCCTGTGGACACATCATGTTTGATCTTTCTTTGTTATATTAAAAAAAAATAATGAAGATTTATCCAAGGAATTATTTAGGCTGAAAAAAGCCTTTTACTGCCCCACAATGTTTTAGTGGAGGAAAAAAAATAATTAACGAGTAAGTGCACTGCTTCTATGCAAGCCAAGATGGGGGATTCGTGGCAGGGTCCCGAAGGAAGAGTTGCCCACCCACATGTCTGGGCTGGAGATCATGCTCCTGTGATGCCTCCATGCAAAGGCATGGATGTGGCAAAGACAGCTTATGCATGGGGTGAAACCCAAACCCTCAACTGAAGCCACCCCAAACAGGCAAGACAAATTGTAAACATGATCCAGATCAGGAGCTTGGGCTGACAATTGCTCTGATGTGTCTCTCATGCTTTCTGCTGCTGCAGGAGTAAAGACAAGGGGAAGAGGAGAAGAAAGCTGGATTTGGGTTTTTTTGCTACCAAAGAGAAAATACAATGACAGGACATGAAATGAGCAGGCACGTGTGAAAGGCTCTTCTGGAGGAAATGTAGGTTACTCCCCAGGAAGAGGACTGGAAGAAACAGGCTTTATTTGGGGGAGGAAGATTTAGGCTAGATGTTAGGAAAGCTGTTCCAGTCTAAGAGTGGAAAAGATCTTTTCCAAGAAGGTCTTGGAAAAAAATAATCATAGAATCTAGAATCATTTAGGTTGGAAAAGACCTTGGAGAGCATCAAGTCCACCCACAAACCCAGCACTGCCAAGCCCATGACTAACACATGTCCCTGAGCGCCACATCTACACGTCTTTTAAATCCCTCCCGCCCCAGTGACTCCCCGCCTCCCTGGGCAGCCTGTCCCAGTGCTGGACACCCTTTCGGTGAAGAAATGTTTCCCAGTCTCCAACCTAAACCTGCCCTGGTACAGCCTGAGGCCATTCCCCCTTGTCCTGTCGCTTGTGACCTGGGAGCAGAGACCGACCCCCCTGGCTGCAGCCCCCTCCCAGGCAGCTGTAGGGAGCGATCGGGTCCCCCCGAGCCCCCTCCTCTCCAGGCTGACCCCCCAGCCCCCCCATCAGACTGGTGCCCCAGCCCCTGCCCCAGCCCCCTGCCCGGCTCTGGACACGCTCCAGCCCCCCAAGCTCTGTCTGGGAGTGAGGGGCCAGAACGGACCCCAGGGTGTGAGTTCAGTGCATCAGTATGACTGTGCCTCTTCAGCAAGAGCAGGTTTGGTCTGACCAGGTAACTTCACAGATCTAACACGACTGATGTCACGTTTCATAGAGGCCTGAGCTGTAGGCGACTGCTATCCCATATTTTCACGTTGGCGCATGGACTGGGGAAGGTCTCTGAGATCCCTCACTGGGTTGAAGGGGTGAGTCACATATCTGCCAGGAATTTGCTGAGCCTATTTCCTTCCACCGTGGTGCAAGGAGAGGCTGGGAGAGCCTCTGGAGGTCCAGCCACCCCTCTGGCTCCCAGCTCTCGGAGCAGCACCGAGCATTTCTCCTGGCTGCCCAGCCAAGGCACAAAGCTTGGGAGATCTAACATGAGCACGCAGGAGGGGGCATGGCTGCGAGCATAAACGATCAAAGGGCAGAGCAGGCTGATGTGCATAAAGACACTGCGATACAGCAGAAGAGACCCCCTCTAGCCCTTGCTGATGCTAATGAATATATTTACCTCCTGATTGACTTCATAATTAATTGACTATGCGGGGTAGATCCTTCTCTCACCTCCCTTGCTCTAAATAGGGCTGAAGAACCTGCAGAGTGACATGGGCGTAACAGCGAGCCACGCGAGAGATGAATGAGGCCTTTTGTCTTTATTTTCTCTTAAAGTACATAAAAGCCATAAGGAGCCTGTAAAGGATATAAATGAGGGCAAAAATGTATTTATTTCGATCCCCAAACTGCAGCAGGAGAAAGCCAGCATACAGAAGGGCTTAGGCAGCAGTTAAAAAAAAAGAGGGGTTTGTATTTTTGACTCAAAGGTGGATATTTTTACAAAAAATACGGTAGAAAGGTAGGGGAAATTAATACTTCCATCCCAACCAGAACAAGGAGAAGAAGCATTTGTTATGCAAATCTTTTCATTACTGCAAATCCCGAGTGCTGATAAGAGATAAGTGTTGTTCTAGCTTTATTTCAAGTAGCTCCTGCACAGACACGGGTACGTGATTATATTGCTGCGAAAGAAAGAAACAAACACACACATTTTCCCTGTACATTTATTTCTGTTACTGGAACATGAATTCTGGAACCTGCCTGAAAAGGCATTTGGTCCATTGAGGCTTGTTCATTTTACTGCTTTGTTTTCTGCTAAGGTGACATCTGCTCCTGAATGACCTTAGCATCTTTTCTCTCTGCAGCCTGGCCCGGGTGGCCGTTCCTTTTATGCGCATACATTAATGTTTGGGTGAATCGCAGCTTCATGAGGTCTGTTCTTTATCCTTTTCATTTCCACTAATCCCGGAGCCTGCGGGGAACAAAGGGCTGGATCCTCGCGGTGTAAACGGCCAGACCTGACTGTAGGGATTTACATCCACTACGGCGTGACACTGGTTATCTCCAAAACCCATTCCCCACTTTACCATCTCCGCCATCAAATTCCTTGTCCTTGTTGATAATTTATTGCTTCCCCCCCTGCCTTTTGCCTGCTTAGGAGGCAGCTGCAAAATCTGCTTGCAGCAGTGGGTGCACGGAGCAGAGGCAGCTCCCATCCTGGGTACCCCCTGCCCCGGCGGGATGCGTCCCCAGCAGCACCAGGGAGGTTGTTTGTGGGTAGAAGGGTCGATGCCACCCGAACGGCCTGGAATGCTGCTTTCCTCCCCATCACCGTGCCAAGGTGCTCTGTCTTTTTCTGTCCCCAGTGCAGGATCTGTCCCCGACTGCTGCTGCCTTCCATGGAAATCAATGAGGTTTGCTCAGCCCTGCATTTAGCTGAGACACCGCTATCTGTCTGCCTGGCTATTAAATTACTTTTCCACGTGACAATGGAGCCTCCAAAGTTTGCAGTATAATTTCAGTCTTGATATGCAGCTCTTTGAGCCATTCCCCCCCCTTCTCCCATTGTTTTACTGCTCTCTCCCATTCAGAGGCTCACTACTGCAACAGGAGTGTTATGTTTGCCCCATCTCCCTTTGTTTAGCACCTTTGTTTTTTGCATCACCACCAAATGAAATCAATTTTATAACTGATTTCTCTGACCTGGCACCAGAACGACATGCCTATGGTTTCTGCTACAAATTCTCCTTGCTGTCTATAATAAGTTACTTAACCATTCCATTATATCATGCTGGCTCCCGGTGGGTTTTAGCTGCACAAGACATCTTTCTGATGAAATTGGCACCGGCTTTTAAAAAATCCAAATCAGTTATATCTCCTGGGCCTGCTCAAGACTTTAAAAGAGGTTAGTTAGGCAGGATCTTCATTTTGCACACCTGGGTGGAAAATGCACAGGCATTTTCCCCCTCCTCCTGCACATGCAAATGCCTCACATTGTTTCTTCGATGAAACTGTTTATCGTTGGGAGAGTCGGGAGCTCACTCAGGGAGGAAATTTGGCTGATACATATGGCAAGACTCCAATGGCTTTAATGAATGCAATGTTGATCACTTGAACAACAGGATCAGCAATATGGCATGGATGCGATAGCCCTTTTTTCCAGCCCTGGTTATAAAGTACCAGATAACACTGTTGTGTCAGAGGGCAACTCCAGGCAGAGGAGAAGAATTATGATGTGGGTGTCAGATCTAGTTTCTTCTCCCATATTCTCCCTAGCAAGACCTGGTCCCTGGAGCTGGTCCAATTCTTTTTCCACTCAAAGCAATATTGAAATCCAATATTACCTATCCTGGCAAGCTTTCTGGTAAGGAAACAATTAATCCCAATGAACTTTTTAAATACCAATTTCATTAGATTTCTCAGTCTTCTCAACCGAGTCTTACTTGAACCATTTTCTAAATGAATACCGAAATGTTCCTCTACGGAAAGGAAAAAAATTGATTCCCTCACTTCTTCGAGGTCATATCGTTATGCAAAAAACCACATGTGCACAACTTCCCACCTTTTTAAAAAATCAAGCCTAAATTTGACTTGTTCTAAGTACCTAATGGGAGCTGCAATTTCTTGCTAATTATATAATTACTCCAGATTGTTATGTAGCACTGGCAATTAAACACTTGAAATACTTCTAGCTTGAAGAAAGTAATTACGTAATTCCAGTGGATCTGTGCAAGGGGAGCTGCACTGGTTGCTGCCCCCTCTCCCCTATGACTTCATGCCCGCAGCTGCTTGCAGAGATATGCAACGGTGAATTCCTGAGCCCCTGCACACCGGCACAGCTCGGCCAGCCTTGGCACATCGCTTTACAGCAGCTGAAGGCCGAGCTGGGGATGATGTAAGGGCTTAACATGAAAAAAGTACCTCGTTTACACCAACAGGCAGAGTGATGTGGATGCCTCTGTGTGTGTGTATATTTATGTATAGATATGTGCACTATATTCTGGTTTTAGAAACCTTTTTCTTTTTAGAGGCTAGCAGGGCCATGCTTAAATAAGCATCCCAGCATCGCAGCCCCCCAGAGGACCTCCTTGTCACACTGTCCGATGTGGTCCCAGTCCTGGGGCTTCCCAGTGGATATTTTCATGGGAAGTGTTTGCCCAGAGCCAGAAAGGAGTGCATTTCATGGCGTGGCATCTCCCATACAGCTGCAGCGACAGCTCAAGTGTAACCTGATTGCTATTCACCACCTCCTCCTGCGTACCTGGACCAGGGCTCCACAGTTACACATGTCTGACCAACACAGAAAGAAAAATGTCCTTGTCCCCAATACCTTAGTGCAATGCCCCCTGAGACCTACTGCTTTTAATTCAGGTGACAGTTCTTTCTCTGAAGTCTCCACAGTCCCTGCTCTCTATGCCAAGACTCTCAAAAGATGCATTAGTCTTCAATCCTACACTTTAACTCCTTCCTTCATAATAAGGAATAATAATAATATAATAATATTCATATATTTAATGATAATTATGAAGAAGTCTGGAGTGCCTTTTAGATCTGGTCCCAGAGTAGCGGGGACCAGCCAGCAGTGATGCTGCCACCACCGTGAAACAACTGTGACTTTTCACTGCATCCGTCGCGGAGAATGAAGCTGCACGTGTATAAGTAAGAGCTGTATGAGCTGCGCTGCATTAACTTCTTTCTTCGGGCTTTAAGTAGGTTTTGAAGACAATTATAAAGCTTCTTATAGGGAGGAGGGGAAAGGAAGCACATTAGCAATAAGAACAAAACCAGTTAAACAGCAGGTTGAATTTTCGACAGCCCTCCAGAAATTAAAAAGGCTGGGACTTGAAGTCATTCAGTTGAGAAGAATTCACTGATGTCCACTGATTTCAACAAGAACCTCCTTGCTGTCTTGTTTATATGGAAGCTATCATGATTCAAAGACTTGGATTTTCCATGGATTTTAGTTTGGTCTCTATGTCCCATGGTCCCAATGATCCTTCTTGCCCCTTTTTTTTTTTTTTTTTTTTTTTTTAAGGGGAATAAGGGTTGAGAGCGAAACCTCTAAAACCTCTATTCCTTGGCCCACCCTTGGAAGAAGATAGCATGGACTTGGAGCCTCCCTGAGGCTACTTTGCTGCAGACACTTGGCCAGATCCCAGGCCACCACTATATGAAATTACTGCCTCTCTCCTCTGGGAAGCCAAAACTCAGCCCAGACACCTTCCGGGCCTGGAGACTGGAGCAGTGGCCCCAGCTTTGGAGGGAAAATACCTTCCCAGCCTTGAAGCCTTGATGATAAAGCCTCCTGTAAGCAATGTAGGGACCACAAGAAGGTCTTGAGCAGGTAACAGGAGATCTTCATCCCAAGCTGCTTGCATTGATGGAAACAGTTGGCTTGGCTTGGCTCCAGCAAACTTTGATTAGTCCCTGGATTATACATGTGTCTACGTATCTATCTATCTATCTGTATAAGTATGCACTACAATATAGTATACATAAATGTCTATACCACTGATTATTTCAGGGCTCTGTGTTGCTGATGTGATGCAAATAAAACCCTTCCTGAAGTAGACACAGCTTTTACTTGCATGAAACCCAACAAGTTTAGCCCTAGAAAGCATTTCCATGCAAACCCAGCTAGTGCAAATCGACCTGGAAAAATACCTCTGTCACTGAGATGATCAGAGATGATCTGTTTTGACTTGACAGCAAAAAAAAAAAAAAAAAAAAAAAAATTTCCAACCTCTTTCATTTTCCTTGCCCCGCCTAAGCTGGGGGCAGTCCTCTGTTTAGTCATTCCCGGGGCTGAAACCAGCATGGAATGCTAAATGGATTAATTAGTACTACATCACTCTAAATTTAGACAGCTTCCTTTCAGAATTAGATTTCTTCAGGTTTATGCCATTACATTTCTTAAATGTACATTCTCAATCACATTAGCAATTATGAATACATTACATTTATTTTCTTTTTGCAATATTTTACTGTTGTACCTTAGGATATAAAATACACACAATGTCCTACCCAGGCAGAAATGTGAGGTCACTACTGCTCATGATTCTTTTGCAAATCTCATGATTTTAAAGGTAATCCTGACACACACCCACAGACACCCACACACACCAGGAACTATCAAGTATCTCCTTGTATGAGAAACCCAACTTTCATTCTTCACACAAGTTTTTATCTCCTGGAGTTGCAGAGATATTCTTGAAATAAATTGAGCATCTACAAAAACCAGGAGGTGAATAAAAACATTTGCCATTCAAACTAGAACTCTCTTTACCTAAGGTAATCAAGTAATTCTGGGGACTAATCTCATGACTTCTCGCCATCGGAAGTTAACATTGCTGCAAATGATATAAATCAATACAACAACCAAAGAATCAAACGAAAACTCCCACAGGGAAGGATGCTGGAGCAAGCACATCATCCTGGCAGCGACGTGAGGGCAGTTTCTGTGCCTGTGCCATAAGCTTTGCAGTTCCAGTCTTACAGTGGAGTGTTTTTCTCTGCTCTCCATTACATGTGAAGACAACTGTGGACAAGGTGAACAGACGTGTTCTGTTACATCAAGGCAAAAGGCACATCAGGTCTGCGTTTTAAGCTGTTCAAGAGAGCTGGAGAATTTTGTACACAAAATGAACTTTTTCAGAAGTGTTCAGCATGCCTGGCTTCTCATGTGGAATCACATTTTCAAACCAGGCAGGGGTATATCAAACATGTTATGCACACTTGAACATCTGAACTTGTTGAGCTCTCCTGACAGTTCTGCTCATAGTGATTCTATTGATGTAAATGGGCTATTCTGTAGAAAATCTGGCGATTAAAAGAAATGTTGACAGAAACATATTGAAAAACTGTGAAACTATTGCAGAAAGTGAGGATAAGGAGCAATATATTTCAAATAAAAATGAGAATATTTCACATCCCCTGGTATTAGGAGAAACGCAAAATGAAACAATAGCTATTAGCTCGGCACATTGAAGAAGACGAGCGTGCGGTGTTTACTTGGAGATGTTGTAGGAGATACGGCATGCAGCAAATCCATTTGTGGTGTTCTGGTAGGGAGAGAATTCAAAAGTGATTTCAGGAAAAAGGCCACTTGAACATTTTGGGGGGAACAGTAGCATTAGCCATGGTGACAGAAGCAACAGGAAAGAATTTACAAGATTTGCACACCTAGTGGGAGAGCTACATCTGATTCAAATATGATGCCAAGGCAGTTTACTGAGAAGGATGTTTCTCCTTCAGAGAGCTCATTTTTACCAGTTTGTAAATTAATAGTGACTGAGAGTCACAAATGCTTCACAACTGGTGACTGCAAAGCTGGAAAATGGAAAGGCAACAGCTCAGCAGCCCCTTTAAAGAGAGCCAGCACGGCTTCACCAAGGGCAAGCCATGCCTGACTAGTCCAGCAGCCTTCTGTGACTGAGTGACCGCATCAGCAGACAAGGGAAGATCTATGGATGTCATCTACCTGGACTTCTGGCAGGTCTTTGTTATGGTGCCCCACAACGTTCTTACCTCCACCTTCCAGCAGGCAGACGCTGTGGCTTATTGTCCCTGTTAAATCCTGCTCCAGGGCAGCCTGGAGGAGCATCTCGGGGGTGCGGTGGGATGCCTGGGGATGTGGGGGGGTCGGTGGGAGCAGGGACAGCACCCTGCCCCAGGGTAGGAGGATGGCACGTGGGGTTGCTGGGGTCAGTGCTGCTTTATGCATGTCCGTGAGTCCTGCATAGCCCCACCTGTCCTGGCTCCCCTGCCAAGGGGCTGCTTCCCCTGGGGGACCGAAGAGTCACCCTCCATGACTGTCTGCACTGCTGGTGGTGACTCAGCCCTGGGGATGGCTTGGTGCCCTTTGGGGCTTGGTGGATCTGATCTGCGGCTCAGTGACAATTTTGCACCTCTTTGGTGCCATTTCCTGGTGCCCCCTGCACTCCCTCCCCATGCCATGCAGGCATGGAAAGGTTCTGGATAAATGGCTTTTAATGGAAAAATGGAGAAAAAAACAGTCATCAAACTACTACATCATTAAGACATTCCCTCCCCCACTCCCTAAAACCATCTGATCCCAGCAACAGGTCTAATCCCACCCTCCTGCCCCAACACGGGCTGCAGGAGCCTTGTGTTTCTGTCATTTTTGGGCAATGAGCCATTCTGTCGCTTCTTCCTTCACTTTTCCAGCCTGATGTCATGCTGGCCCGGGGTGACGGTATGTCTGTTTCTACACCCTGCCATGGATCTCCAGGCTTCATCTTGATGGTGGTGAAATGCTCCATGCTCAGGGTGACTTTGGAGGTCTTAGGGACGCTGTAGTCAGTGGAGACCATCTTCTTCAGCAGCCTGAGCGAGCTGATCTTGTGATAGAGGATGGTGCACTGGATGGTGCCCAGCAGGGTCCCTGGGCATGGGGATGCTGCTGGGATCATCCTGGCTGATCCCCAGTGCCCCCAGGGAGATACCTAAGTGCCTCACAACCTCTTCCAGCAGCACCTCCTCAGGCAGCACAATGCTGCAGGGTGGAATCACCACCGGGCTCCTGATGGCTTGCACATGGAGGGTGGTGAAGTGTCTGTGGTGATATCACTGTGTAGGGAGATGTCACCACCTGCGAGGGTGGCCTCATCCATGGGGACATCACTACCTGGGGGATGTCACCGCCTGGGGGTACCCTCATACATGGGGATATCGCTGCCTGGGGGCTGCCACTGCCCAGCGGTGTCCCCAAGGATTTGGCTGTGTTGGACAGGCTGTGCCAAGTGTATCGCCCCTCAAGGTGGTGGTAGCTGGGTAGGGATGGTGGCAGCACTGTGGGGGAGGGGGTCACTGCTCTGCCAGAAATGGTCCTCCCAGGCCAGAGGGAACCCACAGCCCTGGGGTCCTCACAGGGCAGTGCCTGTCAGAGAAGCAACACGAAAGTGGCTGAAGGTGGTTGGTCGGTGCTCATCCACTCAAAGCAGAAGACATGGGGGTTGAAGCAGCCACCGCATGGAGCCATTCGCATGGGTGAGCGAGAGATGCGCTGGGCTGGGGGCCGGGGGAGTTGTCCTGGGGCACTCACTGAGTGGCCCCAGCATGGACATCCCCCTGCTCTGCACCGGGTGAATGGGGAGCTTGTGGCTGGGATGATCCCTGTGGGCTGAGCTGCTGTGCCAGTGGGATGGGGCTGTACACTGGGGAGGTGAAACAGCAGAGGTGGCCCGAAGATATTGGGAAATTATCTGTAAATTACACTTACTGGGCAAACCTTGCCCCAGCCCCATGGTGGGTGCACAGGGCTGGCAGCACCATGGTGAGTTATGTTCTGCGGATGGTCAGTTATGTTTGGGTGGATGCAGGTCTGGCTGCTTGTGGGGGATGTGGGGGCTCCCAGCGTTCAGTCCTACTCCCAAAAGCTTTGCCAGCTCCTCATGGGGAGAGAAAGGGTTAATAAAAGAGTTCAAGGAAGAGTTAGAGTCAATGGCTCAATGACCAAGTGGAAACCAGTATGAGTGGTGTCCCTTGAAGGTTTGTACTGGGACCAATACTATTTAATATCTTTAGCAATAGCATAGTGGGATTGAGTGCACCCTCAACAAGTTTGTGGATGACACCAAGCTGAGTGGTATGGCTGACACACCTGAGGGACAGGATGCCATCTAGAGGGACCTGGGCAAGCTCAAGAAGTGGGTCCATGTGAACCTCATGAGGATCAACAAGGCCAAGTGCAAGGTCCTGCATCTGGGTCAGGGCAACTCCCAGTATCAATACAGGCTGAGGGGTGAAGGGATTGAAATCAGCCCTGTGGAGAAGGGCTTGGGGGTGTCGGTAGATGAGAAGTTCAACCTGACCCAGCAATGTGCACCTGCAGCCCAGCAAGCTAACCGTACCCTGGGCTGCATCCCCAGCAGGTCAGGGGAGGGGGCTCTGCCCCTCTGCTCTGCTCTGGTGAGACCCCTGCTGAGGGGGCTGCGTCCGGCTCTGGGGTCCTCAACATAGAGAAGGACACGGAGCTATTGAACAAGTCCAGAGGAGGCCGTGAAGACAATGAGAGGGCTGGAGCCCCTCTGCTGTGAAGACAGGCCGAGAGAGCTGGGGTGGTTCAGCCTGGAGGAGAGAAGGCTCCAGGGAGACCTTATTGCAGCTTTTCAATACTTAAAAGGGGGCTTTATAAGAAAGATGAATACAGAATTTTTAATAGGGTCTCTACCAACAGGGCAAGGGGCAACAGTTTTAAACTGAAAGAACGTAGATCAGGCTAGATATAAAGAAGAACTTCTTTATGATGAGGGTTGTGAGACACTGGAACAGGTTGCATGACAAGTTGTGGGTGCTCCATCACTGGAAGTGTTCAAAATCAGTTTGGACGGGGCTTGGAGCAGCCTGGGCTGGTGGGAGGGGTCCCTGCCCATGGCAGGGGGTGGAACTAGATGGTCTTTAAGGTGCCTTCCAACCCAAACCATTCTCTGATTCTGTGGTTCATATTAAGCTTTTCACTTCTGTACTCAAAGTCAATACAAGGTCTAGTGTCGTCTTCAGGATCTCAGGGCAGAGCTTAAGCCTTGTTTGCCTGGTTTTTGCTCTCATAGGTAGAATAAAAAACAAATAATCATCAGCAGTGACCTCGTTTATCAATAGAGAGGAGGTTTGCTTATCAGCCTGGGCTTTTGTGGTGCTAAACAAAACCAGACCTTGAAGATGGCTTCTGTCCCAACAACATCTCAGCCGAGCAGTGTGTATTTGATTGCAGATGGCAGATAGCTGCCCTCCTCAAAGAAGCTGCCTTTGGCAGGGGAAAGCAATGTACCTGCTGGGTAATCATTGTCCGTTCCAAGCTTTGAGGTCAGACAAAACCAGGTCTTTAAACATTGTACGACGCATGGAGCTGGGGCACAGCAAATGATTTGGGGATGCTCTCGTGAGGCACTTTGGAGGTTGGCTGTTGCTGCCTGGGACAACACCAACTTCCAAATGGTGTCCAACAATAGGGAGGGCTGACAAGGCTTGTGTACTGGGGCAGATGCAGAAGCTCTTGCTCAGCTTTATCTCACCTAATATAAGGCCTTAACGGCATGCTACGTGTCTCTCCTCCTACGAGACACTGTGGAAGCAGCTCATGCCGAACAGCCAGCAACTTAATGTTCATCAGCGGGCAGTCAGTGCTAAAAATGAATGTTGCTTTTTGAGTAAATATGATGTCCTTGGACTTCTGTAAAGCATTTAAATTAGCCCCATATAACACCACAACGTCAATGAAATCTCCTTTTAATGGATTCAGTACTGGAAGATCTCACAAAACAGTCCACAGAGGAGAATCACTGTCAAAAGGAGGGATGTTTATGAAAGTTTCACGTAGATCAAAACAAGGCCTGACACCATTCCACATTTTTATTAGACACTGAGAAATGAATATAGAAGCGCTGCTGCTGTGCAGCCCAGGTATGCCTTAGATTTACTGCAGTCACAATGAGGAAGGGACAGCTGTTTTTATTGCACCCTAATCCAAACTTAAATGTGTTAGGAACAAAAACCAGAAGATGAACCTACAAAAAGGTGAATTGCTCTTGGAAAGCAGTGGCTCTGGAGAGGTGTTAGAGGTTTAATAGATGGTGAGGGAACAGGAGCTGTCATGGGGTCTACTGCTGTGATAAATCACAAACGTGATGCTGGGAGGCACCAAAGGAGGTGTGAAGGGATCGACTTCTCCCAGTCCCTCTGCATGCAAGAAACCTGGACATTTGGGAGAACCAGAGATTTTCATTGCCACAGTTGCATTCCTGCTATGTTGCAAAGCTCAGTTTTGAGTACATGAAATAATCATGACCTTTTTTTTGGTACTGTTTAAAAGGCATAAGGCAGATGGATTGCAAACATGGGGTTACAACAGATTTCCATGAAATTAATGGTTTTACTTTTTTAAACAAAACACAGCATGTTAATGATCTTGGGGTATGTTTTCAGTGCAAAAGCATTTCTCCACGGCACATCCCATTTGTCCTGGTGCAACATCCCCATGACACAACCTCAGTCCCTGCATGGTTCCTGTGTTCTGCTGTCCTCCCTGATATTAAGATGGAGAAATTCTCCCAGCTGAACAGGGTGGCAGGACTCCCTGAGCTGGTCTTTACTTGGAACACCTTGAAGAGGGTGAAGGAGGTACCTTGCTGCAGGGAGACAATGAGGATTTTGGAAACAAGACAGAACTGAAGAAGGCTACTTCTACACCACCTCAGCACCCAGCACTCCCATGTCTTTATTTTCATGACACTCTTATCTGGGCAGGGAGAGGGGAGATGTGAGCCTCCTTCTGTAGGCAGGAAAATGAGGCAGAGGGACACTAAAAGCAAGACTCACAAAGGGATTTGGGTAGATCTCATGGGTCTGATGGTTGCGTTAGGTGTGCCGTTTCCAAAGCAGGTTCATCAAGGATCCCAGCCAAGCTGCCTGGGAGGTAGCTGATGTTCAGAGATGCTCAAGTTAGCAATATTTGCCTTCCCAAGCATGTGAGTGGCCTCTATACCAGCATATTAAGCAGTGCCAGGGGATGCTGTTAGGCAGTGACCCTGCCATGATTCATAGTTCAGGTTTTCTCCATCAGTCCCATTTCAGAGGTTCAATCTGGTAGGAAGGTTTTAGCCACTCAGGACCAGCACAAAACAGAGGAACAGAGGACTGGTTTTAATTTGTTAATTCTGGAATGGGACACTGGCAGGATGCTGGACCCCAGGGTTTTATGCCTTCCTTTCTCTGAGGAGTTTGAGACCCCTTCTCTCTGTAAGGCTCTTAGGCTGTGATCCCAGGACCGGGTGTAGGTACGTTATCTTCCTTCAGTGAAAGCTTTTGAGCTTTACTTGGCATTTAAATATTAATTGCACCAGAGAGAGGAAGAGGAAACACAACCCTTTAGCCTGAATCTGAAAGGGGGAGGCTCAGGTTATGCCTATGGCATAGGGCTATAGGGTGCAAGGGCAGTGTTAAACTGTCAGCGTGTTCCCTGGCATAGTTTTGGTCTGCGCCGGCTAACACTGACCCAGAGAATCCCCAGGCACAGCAGAGGGTATAGCATGATCCAGGGGTCATTCCCAGTGAACAGTGTGGTCACGGCCACCCTTGTTTTGGGACAGCGAGCTGAGCCGTACCACTTGGCCTCAGGGCCAAGAGCCATTCCTTCATCTTTGCTAAAACTCGTTCAGTTTGTTAGCGTGAATGAAAGTGAGGGATTAATTTATGGTGCAAGGTCTAGGTCACAGGTCTCTCCCAGCAGCTTGATGAACATATGGCATATTAGAGACCCATCTCAACAGCTTCAGCAGAAGAAGGTAAAATTATCCCCTCCCGACAGGAGGCTAGAGCGGGGTTAGAGAGAAGGGAACGGGAGGACAAGCCTGCTCTGGGCAGGAAGGGTCTTCCTTGTCCACCCCATAATGCTGTGAATGCTCTGACGGGTGGATGTGCTGTAACAGCACCTACTCTCTGAGTTTGAAAGGAAAGACCTCTCTTTTTCATGAAAGCAAGGTCTCGAGTATCTGGAGCAGTTGCAGGACTGTGAAACCCATAAGGGGGAAGGCCCTTATACGCTATATGCTGTAACGCGCTGTTATGATGCCACGGACAAGGTGGCGGAGGCTGGTGCTGCCTGTCCCAGCTGTACCCCAGTGGAGGGGTACAAGGCATCACAGCTCTCGGAAGACACACCATGGAGACAGCCCTCGCTCATAGCTTTAGGTGTTGACCCATGCCAAACCTCCTTTGAAAATTTAGTCCTGGTCCTAGAAAATTTAGTCCCAGGTCTGTGGTCAAAGGAGGTCATGGTCTGGCAGGGACGTGAGTTCAGTGTGTATGTCCCAGCTGTATCTTTCAGATCTGCTTTGTTATAAAGCTGTATATAGAAATATGTATGGATGTGAGTACATGTATATATTTATGGAAATATTTACACATATTTTTACCTGACTGTATGTAAACACATCTATATAAACTCATTTTCACCCCAAAAAATCATTGAAACTTAAAAGTCGTTTCACAATAAAGACTAAGTTGGGAACCGTGTCTTTTCCAAAATATTTACTATAGCATAAAACTTCAGGATGCAGGAAATTTCCCCTGGCTTCAACAGACTCATACCCATCTTGTGCCTAAGAGGGGGACATGAAGCCCAACGCCCTGCCAGAACCATGTATGTCACATGTTAAACGCACCCACAACACCCTATTTTTTCCAGTCTGGCACCTGAT
This sequence comes from Falco cherrug, assembly GCF_023634085.1. NCBI lineage: Eukaryota > Metazoa > Chordata > Aves > Falconiformes > Falconidae > Falco > Falco cherrug. The sequence goes on along the minus strand of NC_073702.1, from coordinate 71,716,814 downwards.
TTTTCAAATCTCATACTTAGGGCTAGTCTTTCTGGTCAGCCTTAGCAAAGGTTGAAACCTTGTTTGCCACCTCTTTCTTACATAAGAAGGTGAATCTTTGATGTTTTCTCTGACAGTCACTGTGCCTTTCTGCAGCTTTATATTTGGCTTGATTGTACTATTTTGTGAACACGGCTGTCTTGAAACAGAATAGCATTGATGCACAGACTGTCAGTCAGAGAGAAGTCAATCTCCTTCTTCTTCTAATCATGTGGGCTTTCCCCTTTCCAATTCTTGGTGACTTTCCTCCTACAGGAAATGAGTAGGATCTTCTGGCTCTGACTATTATAACATTGTACCACATGTGTTCTCTTTTGTTCCTAATTTCTCTTCAAAAGTGACTGCCTGGCTTGCTTTTCCCATGTTATCACCGGTGAAAAAAATAGATTTTTATTTCTTGCTCAGCACATTGTGGCAGATCTGGAAACCTATACTCCTTGTACAGTTAACCACTGTAGTATGTAACTTTGCTATTTCAGGCACTAATTAATTGTATTATCCTCTCAATGTCCCTTGCCTTTGCAAGAGAAAGAATTCTGTGTGCCTGTCCTCGCTTCATCGATGCGGTGTTTAGGCGCGGAGGATTGGTACTCACCCAGGAAAGCACTGGCGAGGCATTGCAACACCACCAAACACAACCAGGGCCCCGGCACCATCCTCGGGGGTGTCACCCCAAGATCTTGCCCTCTCACCGGTGTCTCCGTGCCACTAACTGGAAAGCCACCCCAAACGAGGGCATGCCGCATTAGCTGTAATGCTTTGCATGGTTGTATGGTTTTAGCAGCTCATCATCTTGCGACTGCCGGTAAGTGCACGTGTCAGAGCGATAATCAAGGTAGAATTTTGCTTTTAATTATACCCTTTGCGATGAGTTGAAATCAACAGTGTTGCACAGCCACATCTGAATGCTCAAACGAGAAAACTGGAAAAAGGTAAGTGAAAGGAATTTGCTAAAACTTCTCTGTTCAGATGGAGGTTCAGAAATGGAGTTCAGTTTTATGGAACTCAAAGTTTGGTCTTTTTGCTCTTTTTTCTGGCCTCTTCTAATCAATTTTTTATCTTTTTGTTCCATAGGACACGCTGGTTTAAAAAAAAAAAAAAGACTAAATGTCAAAACAACTAAAAGCTAACTTTGAAAACCAAGTGATAATTCATTTAAAATCAGCCTCACACCAATGCCTCTCCCTAGTGTTCTCCATAAACTCCTCAAAAAATTAGGTGTTTCAACAAGAGCAGTTAATTATACAGACATAATGTGGAGCAAGACATTTATAAAATCCCCAAACAGCTGATTGAATGATCAAAAAATCACACAGCATTTGCAATTAAACATAGAAATAGTCTGGATCTCTGGTTGGAGTTGCACTCTTGGTGGTAATCTTATAGTGGCATGTAATACAACAGCTGTAAACCAAAGAAGCCCCCCTAGAAGATGAGGTGATGAAAAACCACATTGTGATCCTGGGATAATCTGCACTGCTTCTTCCTCAGTTTCAGGTGAATTAACTAGCTCCTTTCTTCTACACTTACCTAGGTTTCTCAATGCATATTGTCAAACAACTCATCTTAATCACAGATTATAAAACCCCAGTGATTATTTTTATTCACAAGAAACTTGGATTAGAGTAAGGGCATAAAGTAAGGAATTGGTTTCAATTGGAAGAGAATTTTTTTTGCAAGCAGAAATGTCTCTTTTCCTTCCAATAATGTGTGGCCTAGGTGATGTCTGAGAAAATACTCATGCCCCTTTCTTGTTTGCTTGGTAGAGGATCCCATGTAATCTCCATGCTTGCTCTATGACCCCCATGTTAATGTCAACACCGATCAAAAGTGAGTATGAGATTTTGAGGAAAACTTCCTTTGTGAGCTCTGGTAGCTAACAACCTTCCTTGTTTCCACAGGTTTGCGAAGAAGTTGCAAAGCTTTCACAATATCCCATGGAGACATACAATTTGTATTCAGAGCAGGCTTTACAAGTGACAGCAAGATTTTCCATTGGAGATTTCCTCAATTAACCCCAAGACATGCAAATTGGCAGTTTTACTAATATTCTCCAAGGTCTCAGGCTTGTGATGAGCAGAGCACTGTCTCTCATTAGCACACCTGTAAGAGCTTTGCAGCAAGCACGCACCTCCCAGCATCTGAATGTTTTCCAACTCTGTTTCCAAATCAGCAGCTCCACTCTTGTGGAAGGGAGAAGATACTGCCCAGATGCCATCAGAGCCTTATGCTGGTCAAGAATGTGCAAATGGATACTGCCACTGGGTTTGGGTGGCAGTCATCTCCAAAGAGTTTTAGGAGTAGGACTGAGAAAAGATTTAATTCCCTACAACCTAAGCAAATTGTGTGTGTGTGTGTGTGTATAAATATATGTATATATGCGCTGGGTTTAGTTTTGTGGTCTGGCTCAACCCACGGCCATCCAAACATCTGGGTGGTATAAAGAGAGGAGTGATGCCTGCAAAGCTCAGCCACGAGCCAGGGAAGGTAGAACAGCTTTGTTACATGTTTTGGTGATTAAAGCGTCCTTTGCAGGGCTGATCTGCTCAACAGCTTTCTTGTATCTGAATCTCATAAGGACTGGGGAAAAGAGATTCTCCTGGTGGGGTCTGTTGGGAGGAAGGTTTCAAGACATAGCTGCAATCTCAAGTCCTCTGAAAATGTAATGAATGAGTGAACCATAAAGTGGCTGATTTCTCTACCCCCTCAACTGTTCCAGAGACGCAGCATCTCTCCTTTTCTCCTTGTGCTTTCAAGGAGTGTCCTTCCCCAGTATTTAAAAGGAAGAGCATGGCACCTGCATGTGAGGGACCTCCCAGCCTGCAAACTACAAAGGCATGGGAAAGTCCTGCAGCATTGTACGAGATCTCTGCTGTAGAGAGGAACATGGCTTCAGACACATTTTCCATGGTGAAAGTCTGAAAGGTGGGCGGAGCAGAACTGTGGGGCATGATGGAGAAGTTATGCGCAGGTGTGGCTACAGGAATATTGTTGGTGTGTGACATAAAAGGTGGGTGCTGACAGGTGGGAGAGGAGATTTCTGCCTATCCATTGTAAGGGTCATTAAATGAAGTGCATAAACAGCATTAGAAATGGGAGCCCCCACCACAGGGCAATGTCCTTTACTCGCCAAGAGTCCAAACTCAAGCTTCCAGCTGTGAAGTTGCTCTCTTGGCCTTCAGCTTGTCCCTCCTGGCTGCACAGTGTCCCAGTGTGGATGTAAAGGATGGTGGTTGTCTGGGAACGCAAATCCTGGCCAAGAATTTTGTGTTCTGGAGTGAAGGGTACAACTGAAGGTGAGAAAGATACAGCCAGAAGCGGTGAAGATCTCTTTGGACAACTCAGATTCTGCTTCATTGGGCACATAAAACAGGCAGTTGAGGCATATGTTGATGTGCTCCTCATAGCAATACAACTGGTGTAAAAGACAAGATGAACAGGATGGTCTGCTTTTGAGTGCAGATATGAACATAACAGGCATTGCAGCAAACTACCAGGGAGAAGATAATCAGGACACTATCAGAGCAAACTATATACAGGAAGGGCAGAGTAATATGCATTGTGAAGGAACAGCACCACAGTTAAAGAAAACAGAAGAGTCCCATCAGGTAAGTAAGTTAACTGCATCAATAAACAACACTGATGCCAACCGACTGCAATACCATAGCCAGGAGGAGGACTCCGACAGCTGTTCCTCAGTTGCTTGGCCAGGGTGGTGACACTGCCTGAGATGTCCCAAAGGAGACCAGAGATGCTGTGTGTGTACAAGATACAATTCATACAAGATACAAATACAGGGGAAAGGTCCTGTACACTGGATAAATATAATGTCCGAATATGATGCTGAGGGTAAATTTTGAGATACCTGTGAACAAATACTTCTTGGAGGTGAGTCACTGGAGAAGAAACTCCTGGTGCAGCCCAGACACGCTGTATGAGAAGCTGTAATGTTCTGAGCTTCAGTATAGTCATAGGAACAAGGAAGCCAAAAATATCAGCAGCACAATCTTGGATTTAAAAAGGAGCCCTATGAAAAATGAGGCAACTTGTTAAAAGGAAATTAGTACAAGCCACGACTTGCTGAAATGTTTGCAAGCAGCAGAGAAATTGTTTAAAGACACCATATTAGAGTCTCAGAGAAAATACATGGAGTGTATCAAAAAAGACTTTAAAAAGACCAGAAGAAAGCTACTGTAATTAAAGATCAGAGTGAAGGAGGCTATTACAAGTAAGAAGACTTCATGTTCAAACAAAGAAAGAATAGAGAGCATACATTCTATTAAAAAGGTAGACTAAAAGATTTGAAGAACAACTTTCTAAAAGCATGAACAATTTATCAATCCTTTTCCAAACATGACTGGATTAAGAAGCCTGCCAGGCAGTGTGAGGGGCCAGTGGAGAACCGGGGTGTAAAATGAATAGCTTCAGAACCCCAGGCCACAGCGTATGCATTGAAGAACACCAAAGGAACTTGAATCTGAACTATCTGTGTGGAGGAAATTGCTTGTGACTGTGACAGAGGGCAGAAACTGTACGTATGTGAAGTTGGGAAGAGTCCACATGGGTTTTGCAGGCTGAAGCATTACCTAAGGAAACTGCTTGAGCTCCTCACCTGCACCAACTAGTACCTTCATCTGGTTATGTTGTGTATATGACCTTTCCAAGGCCCTTGCCAAAGAGCTACAAAAAGGAAGCTGCTATGGGCATGAGATGCCCATGTATGTGGTTTCTCATTGATTAGAGGACAAGCAATAAAGCATTTTGCAGGAGAGGGGGATCATCAACAGGATCCTAGTGCTGGGAGCTGGACTGCTGAACCAATCCGATAATACTGGATGATCTATTTGCTGATGATATTGGATCATTCGGGGTTGTGCAAATGAAAACCAATTGCAGAAACCTCATAGCACTGAGAGGTCGGACTATAAAACGGGAGTTGAGATTCAGCATCTGTCACGGCAAATTAAAGCACAGGGGGAAAAGCCACGCTCCGTCTCCGACAAGCACTGCAGCCGAGTGAGGTGCTGCCAGTGGAGATGTGATCCCAGAGCTACGGTGGACAGGGCTACAAGTGTGGCAGAAACCCCACTGCCCAATAGGAAAGAAACCAATACAAATTCTTTTCCCCTCCAAGTGACAAACAGCATGTTAGGAATTGTTAAGAAGTGTGAAAAAGAATAAACCAAACCCCATCATTTCAGATGCCTAAAATCCCATCTGGGGAATTGTGTCCAGTTTCTAGACTCCCCGGTCAGCAAGAAAGATGCCGACAAACTGGAGTGAACCCATTGGGACCATCAACATGCTTAGGAAAATGGAGCACACGGAATGTGAAGAGAGGCTGAAGGAATTGGGTTTGTTCAGTGTTAAGAAGAAAAGGCTAGGCTGACGTTTTATGGCCACGTTCAACAGTCTTAAAGGGAGTTGTTGAGAAGATGGAGCAAAACTCTTCTCGGATGTGCACAAAGGACAAGGTTCAAGTGTACGCAAGCTGCCACAAAGGAGGATCTGGCTAGATGGATGGGAAACTAATCTTCACTATCTGGGTGGTCAAACACTGCGACAGTGACCCAGGGAGGCAGTGGAACTGCCAACCTTGGAGATATCCAAAACCCAAGTGAACAAGACCTTGAGCAACCTGGGCTAAGCTGGCCCTACTCTGAGTGTAGGATTTGAGTGGAGACATCCGAAGGTCCCTTCCAACCATGCTTTGTGTGTCTGCAGATCAGGTGGCTCTACACCTTGAAAAATGCATGCTGTTTGGGTCCCCCTTCTTCCCCCTCAAAAAGGACACTGTGTACCTGGGGAAGCGTCAATGGAAGGAGTAAGGATGGTGGAAGCTATGCAGCAACACTAACATGAGGAGGAGTGAATTTGGCTGAAATGGACAGTTGAGCCTGGAAGAGAAGGGAGGGATGCCTGCAGAGCGACAGGTGCCGTAAGAAGATGAGCAGAGAACGATCATAATCTCATAGCACAACATCAAGACAGCATCTGAGGAAATGCCTGAGCTGCAGGTTCACCACAAGCCAAGCGAAGGCTCTGGAGCAGTGCTGCGGCATATTTGCCCTATTCTTAATTTTTTCAATGAGCGCTTGTGAGTGGCTTCTCAGGAAAGAGAAGGCTCCTTGGTGGAGTCCATGCTGTCCTGCCAAGGCTGTACCCAAACTCTGGTGAACACAGGGGGAGGCTGCAGAAGACCCAGGCACAGAAATGCCTTTGCAAGGCTTGACCCAGCTGGGCATTTTGTACAAACCAGTATACAGGGGAAACAGCGAGCTCAATCCTTTTTCTGGCCTCAGAGGCTGCTCCCATGTGTTAGCACGTATCTTGCCTGCTGACACATTTCTGTAGGTGAAATCAAGATCAGTAAAAGTGTTCAAGATGGAAGCCCACAGTGGATAAAGAGAAAAGCTGCTGCCAGGGCTTCTATGCCTTGTAGCTCTGAAACCGTCTCCCTTCCCCATCTGCTTTTTTAACTGGCAGAGCACTCGGCAGTGTCTGTGTTTTCATCCGGCAGGTTGTGAAGGGCAGAGGGAGGAGGAGGAGGAGAAGTGGTGGGTTTTGCAGCGGTTGTTATTCTCTGTAGTGGCAGGCCGTATTTGTCTTTGGGGAAAGGTGACAATCGCACGCTTCCGTGACATCAAGTCAGATCTTGGAATGTTTAAAATAATAGGAAAAACGCATTTCCCATTGATTTCTTTGGGAGCAGCTTGCACATTTCTGCAAGCAGATGGTATGATGTATATTAAATTATCACTTATGTCGGGGGGCTTATTTTAAGGATGGAAGTGTCGTCTCCTGGTATTTGTGCCAGAACTGCTCATCCCCAAACCAGGGTTTTTGTATCCTTCCAGCTACCCTGGAAAATATTTGAAGGAACATGCCCTTCCCAAAGACAGGTAAAAACTGTATCACCTTGTTCTTCTTTTGCATCTTTTTACGAGAAGGGAAAGTGATTTTTAAAATTCTCATTGTAAAGGAAGAGTCCAAATTGGCATTAATTGAACTAAAGGCAAATGTCCCCCAGACTTCATTGTAAATCTCCTCCACTTGGGTGAAGGTTCATTGGCAAACAGTGATGACACAAATGAGTAGTGCAAACATGACTAGTAAAGACCAAGAAGTCTAAAGCAAATGCTGAGTCATCAACAATATTTATAACCTCCCACACTCAGAATAGAAGATACCCAGGGACTGCAATTACTGAGATATGACAAATGTTGAATTTTTAATGACTCCAGCTGTAGGACACTTCATTGTCCAAGAACGTTGCTGCTGAAAGTCATAGCCTTTGCTTAATCCATGTACATGGGTTGTAAATGATGTTCTGTCCACTCTGTCCTTAAGATGTATTGCTACCAAGTACCTAAACAGTTATGCCCAGTTCTGCAGCTATTCATATCCCACTTTTGCCTGTTCTACTCCTCTCCATCATCTGGTCTTATGATATACCCCTCTTCTGTGTTGCTTGCAACCGTCTCACACTCATTTTGGTACCTTAACACCATATAATTGTTGAAACACGCTCTTCTGTGGATCATCTGTACTTTAACCCTCTTCACACCACTGTTTCTAAACCAGTGTAGTAATTCTGCTCCACCACCATAAAAAGCTATATTCAATAAACAACACCTGCACCGGGCTCATTATGGCTTTGGGATACTCGGTCTCGTTTGGAATGTAAGTTCCTGGGAGCAGAAGAGGTGACGAAGTCCTGCTGATTTCTCTGGGACTAAAATATTTAGATACCAACAGAATTTCACTATCTAAGTATGTTTGATGATCTGGACCTGTGCCTTCCTGCACGTACTGCACAGCAATATACTGCATAGCAATTCTAATAAAGAATGGAACCAGAAGTCAGTACAGCCCATGGATGATAAAAAAGATAATTTAATAGGCAGTCAGATATATTTTACATATGCTGTTAATTTATTTTCTTCCAAACAGAATATTACCTGGCATTTAATTTCCCTCAAGAATCCAGATGCTGTCAGGAAATGTCCTGATATTTTTGTTTAAAACCGAGAAGCATTTCAGGTGTCTCTTAATCCATTTTATTATGATTTCTCCAATGAAACTATCTCGAATAGACAACCTTTCCATTTACATCAGCACCTAAGTGCATTTTGCCAAGCAATGACAGGCTGTGCTGCATATCTATCCCCAGAAGAGCTTTCTGTGTTGCAATTCAATAATCACTGTTATTGCTGGATGCCAGAGCAAAAATAAGATATCTGTGGTCAAAGCCCTACAAATTCCTCATCACCTTTAATGAAATACCAGTCTGTTGGGGTGTTTTTTTGGTTTGGTTTGGTTGGTTTTTTGGGTGGTTTGTTTTTTTTTTTTTTCCTCATAGGCTTTTCTGATGCATGGAGATGAGGAAACAGCTCACGTTTCATAAAGATCATCTTCCTGGAGCACACTAATTGCCTCGTTTGTAGGAACTGCCTGCTGCAGTGGAGGAAGGAGTCCACGAGAGGGCTCAGGGAAGCAGCCCGCATCCCTGGACCAGCATCCCCAGACCAGCATCCCTGGGAAGATGCTGGCCAGGGCGAAACAGGGCCTTGAGGGGAAGCTCATCTGTTCAATCATCTTCACCGCACTCCTTCAAACATCTCATCTAGTGCAAGCAAATAAACAAGCAGTCCAAACATCATCAGCTTTTATTACCAAGGATAGTATCAGACATGTATTTTTAATCTTTTGCCTGTGTATTTCTCACAAACTTTATTAATAACAGGGAATGTTGCTGAACGGTAATATACGATTGCACTTAGAGCTTATGAAGCTCCCTTTCGGTTTTATAGTACTGGCACAGCAGGCTCTGCTGAGCACCACATGGGCACATTTATAAAAAGCTTATTACAGCATATAGCACAAGAGTTTGTGGGTTTTTTTTTGTTTTGTTTTTTTTTTTTTTTTTTTTACTGGGAAACCAGCACTGTTAAATATGATTATTTCCTTTAGCAGGGCAGTGTAAACTACTCTGTCATTTGTTTTTATAAAGTCATCAGTGCCACAGCATACAAACCAGCGCTGGCTGACAAAGCCAAGGAATCTACTAGACACCGTGCAATGCATTTAAAACCACCGGCGGAGCATGTTTATGTTGCATAATTTTCCACCCCAAAATTCAATTGATTCCATTAGCTTTTGTTGTTGTTGTTGTGCAGTTTTGCCGTCAGATGAAAACAGAATCACAAAGAAAGCCACAACATTTCAGCCAAGTGTATACCTATGCATATAAGCAAAATAAGCTGCCAAAAATACGTCAGGTGGCATGTAATACTTTCCCCACTATCTAATCTATTACAAGTCAGCCTGCTAGGAAAAAAACACCCTTGCTTTATTTACAGAAGTGAGGTTTTAACAGATTTCAAAGATATTCTGTGTTATCTGCAGAATTTATTACAGGAGATTATAAAGGAAATCCAGTTATACACCATTTCATTGTACTTGCAAGCTAGATCACATCAGTACTTCCAGCAGATCAGTGGGCTGTGCAGTTGCCTTAGTGAAACGTTACCCCAAAGTACGCGGACGGTCCACATGTTATCACGCCTATTTCTTCACTATTGATAGCTTAAATAAATATACTTTAAAGTATACTTAATATAATTTAGCCACTTGTATGGATTCATGTGAACGGACTTAAGACTTTCACTGATTTGGAAGAACTTGCAAAAGACAAATATTTTAGCAAATATGAATTTGGGGTTCAGGAAGAAAAAAGATCTTTGTAAGGGAGGGAACAAATCTTGAGGACTCTGGGATCAGTAAGGAAAATCCATTGTGGGAAATGTAAACTACTAGTTATGATGGGGAATGTGAAGGCTATTGTGCTGAAAAGTCAGCTTATTTTGGAATGGCCAGTCAATGTTTAATATGAGTAACATTTTTATGGGGTTGAAATTTGTTTAAAATTCTGCAGTTTTTCCTAGGTAAATAAAGGAAACAATTACTGCCTAATTTCAGTTATCAAAAAATCTAGCTATCTGCTCAGAGCTACTCACTAGGGCACCTATTATGAGCTGAATAAAATAAACCTCTCTGGAGAACAATCCATCCTATCTGCTCCACTCTGTTTTAAGATGGGATGAATTATGTTCTGAAGACACTACTCTTCCTTTGTTTGCTACAGAAAAGATCTAGATGCCCAGCTTGGATGGTTGCCATATTTCTAAACAGCCAGAGTTAGGTGAGATTAGTCCCACCCAAAACTACTTCTCTCTGCCCTCACCTGTGCTGATTTGTTTCTAGATTCATAAAGTCCATCCTGCGAAACGAGAGTTTAGGATGATAAACCCACAGAAAGCCCAAAGTGAACTGTACAGAAAATATTTATTGAGAAATTTATTACCAAAATTACGGTTTTACCAAGCGAAGGGCTGTGTCACGATGGCTTCCAAGTTGTAAAATCTGTTAAAATTCCAGATTTTAGGCAGGGAAGAACGTTAATGACAATCTAACCTGATGGGTGCAGTGCCGGCTGCTCAGCATGCCCAGTAACGTGCCTTCTCATAAATTGGAATGTGGCCCACAATATTTCGTTCCACAGCGGGAAATATTGATTTAAAAAACCCAGGGCTGAGTCTCAGCTGCTGGTAACTTCTCTTAAGCCCAGGACATGTGTGGAGCTGTGAGGAGCCACGCCAGTGAAGGAGTTATCTGCAACTCTTGGGCTATGGCTACCTGGCTGCAAGGTGTTGATTCAGTTCTAGCAGGTGTTTGCAGATGCAGGACAGAAACTCCGCGGTGACAGGCAACCCTGCACAAAGCTGTTTGACAATGAAGGTCTTTGACTTTCTGTGTCTAGGTAGGATTTGTCTCAAGATTCAGAGACGTTTTAGGTATCTACAGATGCATGGGGCACCTAAACTCTGAAGACAGGCAAGGGGTTTCTGTTTGATAGTCATTGGAAACCGGAGTGAACGAGCTCCTAAACCAGCAATCGTTTCATAGAATCACAGAACGGTTTGGGTGGGAAGGGACCTTAAAGACCACCTAGTTCCACCCCCCGCCAGGGGCAGGGACCCCTCCCCCCAGCGCAGGCTGCCCCCAGCCCCGTCCAGCCTGGCCTTGAGCCCTGCCAGGGATGGGGCACCCACAGCTGCTCTGGGCAGCCTGGGCTAGCGCCTCGCCGCCCTCACAGGGAAGAATTTCTGCCTCATCTCTCATCTCCATCTCCCCTCTCTCATGTAAAGCCATTCCCCTGTGTCCTATTGCTAAGGGTCTTACTAAAAAGTCTGTCTGCCTTCTTTCTCAGCTGAACTGCTCTCCTCACGCTGTTGATGGCAGGACTTATTTCAGCTGCTCCCACATGGGTGCTGAAAGCCCTTTGAAATCCTCTACAGCATCAGAGTCATCTGTGTGGAGCTTGCAAATACGACACAAGGTGTTTGTGAGACCAGTGGCAACCTGGAGGAGCACCTAAATTACAGGTGATGGGCCCCAGGGAATCATAAATGGTGCTACACACTGCAAGTATTGCTTGAGTAACCTGGTCTAGTGGAGGGTGTCCCAGCCCATGGCAGGGGTGTTGGAACTAGATGATCTTGATAGAACAAGAGGGAACAGCCTCAGGTTGTGCTCGGGAGGTTTAGGTTGGTTATTAGGAAAAATTTCTTCACCAAAAGGGTTGTCCAGCACTGGGACAGGCTGCCCAGGGAGGTGGGGGAGTCACCGTCCCTGGAGGTGTTTAAAAGACATGTAGATGTGGTGCTTAGGGACATGGGTTAGTGGTGGGCTTGGCAGTGCTGGGTTAACAGTTGGACTTGGTGACCTTAATGGTTTTTTCCAACCTAAATGATTCTCTGATTCTATGATCTTTAAGGTCCCTTCCAACCCAGACCATTCCATGATTCTATGTGCAGGCAGTGAAGCCAAGCCCTGCACTGGCTATCTGTTCAGTGACTGTCATGACAGCTCAAACCCTGATTCACAAGATGGGCGGACACCAAAACACAGGTGCCTGCATCACCTTGGCCTCTGTGAACACCTGGAGACCAGTTATAAAGATGCACCTTGAAGATGCAGCAAAGGAAGGAGACAACCAAAAGGTTGTGAAAAGTGAGAAACTTGCATGCTGCATTAGCGTTTTTCACCCCGTTAATTGCTGCAACATAATAGAAAAATAAAGAAGAACCTGTGTGAAGAGGCTACTTGTATCCCGCATTCTTGCCTTCTCCCTGGTGCATATGGTAGACTCTATTCTATTAAATTGCCCATTGTTTTTGACATCCCTCTGTAAATCCCGAATCACTGCATTATTCTGAGGTACAGTGCTGATGGTTCTTCTACGTCAGTTCCATTTTTAGTATAATTTATGTAGCTTAATCTGTATCTAAATGCTCATCTAGATCCCAAATGGAAGGCGGATGAATGACTGATTAATCTTCCCGCCTCTCTAGAAACTGTCTCATGTAGATTGCTTTACTGTATTATCATCTTCGCTGTCCTTCTGGGGTAACAGATACAGCTGTTAATACAGGAATTCAGGTTTCTTGTTTCCAAAAAGAATTGTGGCACTCAAGTCTGCAGTTCCTTTGATTGAAAATCCTTAGAACTGGTTCATGTCTTTTTGCTAAAATTGGGGAACCAGCAGGTTTGTTCTGATGAAAATACATGCTTTTTCAGAGATCTCGTTACCTGACCAGTCACAAAATGTGATTGCAATGAGGCAATCATCGTAAGGTCAGTGTCTTTACAGTGATGTCATGTCGGCATCAGTCCTAAGCTCTGTTATTTGACATTTTTACCAATTATGGAGAAGAACATGGAAAATTATTTCCAACTGCTAGCAGCTGACCCAGAAACTGCAGGAGCAGCAGTGACAAAGACAGGGCATTGAAACAAGTCTGCACTAGTTGTTTAAATGGTGCCAGGGACTAGGCATAGAAAACAATTTTCTATATATCTGCCATAATCATCTAGATATTTCTATACACCGATAATAAATTGCTTAAGAGCCCTTGGGAGTCCCAGCAGTTTACCTCTGAGGCTGGAAGGTCTAATACTGCCCTTGGACAGATGAAGACAAACCTAAGCAGGAATCAAGAAACCACGTTAGATTGGCACTTGCTTTGGTCTGACCACTACCAGAATGCTGTATTCATTATTGATGTCTTCATCAAAGTGAAAAAAAATAAATAAAAATCATTGGAATGTCATTGGAAAAACATATGTCATTGGAAACCTGGAGAGGATACAGAGAAGTGCAATGACAATACTTACAAGAATTGGAAAACATACTTCACTTCCTAGAGTCCTGTTTATCTTGAGGGATGATCATAGTCTACAGCAGTAACTCTGGCTAACAAAAACTGGATAAAAGAAATCTCTTCATTCTAGGAAAGAAAAGCTAAGATGTAATGGATGGGAGCTGAAGCTAACCTAAAAAAATAAACGCATATTTTTAACAGTTATCAAGCACTGAATAATGCATTGAAGCCTGTGGAGGATCTTCTTTTACTGCATATTTTCAGAGGGAAAAAAAAAAAAAGAAAGAAGAGAGAGAGATTGCTTTTCCAGGAGATGCACACTGCAGCACAAACCTGCCTTCACAATCGGTGTACTACCAGGGAGATGGTTACACGGGGCTGTATTGGTTTCAAGATCCAGCAGATTTTGCTAGATGTGAAAACCACACCTATCCTAAAACGCAAAGACTAGCAAATTTAACTCTGAAGGAAAGGATTATGCACAGTATATGTCAGATCCTGTAAAAAATGGTGTAAATTTTGAGTAAGTTCCTGGGACTGGATGACTAGGCATTTCTGTAGCGCCCTGGCTGAAAAGACACAGGCCAGCCCACATCCCTTCTCTTCCTCTCTTGTACCTCTCCCTTTCCTTCTTCATGCTGGTTTCCCCAAGATTTTTAGCATACGTTGTAAAATTGCTGTGCTAAGAAGACTGTGATTATTACATGGGAACACGAACACTGTGTAGGCACCTTAAATCTGGGCTTTTTTCCCCGATATGCTTCTTAAATCAATCCATGTGTTGGTACATATAGTCTAAGTGTGAGGCATAGTACATTATAAATAAAAAAGTAATAATGTTCTGCTGCTTGCTTACACAGGTAAATTCGTATCAAGAACATTTTTTAAAGTTAGAATTTAATTTTCAGACTCGCACCCAGATATCAACCTGTGGAATGAGAGAAGGGGATAGTTCACGCATTCCTGAAATGTAAACAGGATTCATCTCATTTAAAAAGTATTCTGTTTCTGTGGAGCCAAGAAGCACTAAACACTTCTGAAAATTGGCAGGTTTTATTTGTTAAGTGGCATGATGGCTTATAACTATTTAATAGTTCGGATCCAGTTACGAAGCAGGAACACAGTGTGTGAAGGGCCATAAAGACACAGAATGAAAGATTGTTTCCTGCTCATAATAGCTGTAATCAAAATGCATCAGCAGCCCCACTGTCACTGCTCTAACCACTGTTTTGGAGTCCCAATGCCAATCCTTCCGTACCCTGCTCTGCTGTTACCAGCCTCACAAATGAAGCAGCTGAACACAATGGGTGACAAAGCAATTTTTCCTCTAAGAATTAATGTACTGGAAAGGACACCTATGATTTAAGGGATACTCACAATATAAATACACAGGGACAGCATGTATGGCACAGAGGATCACTGGGATCATTTGAGTGGAGACAACGCTGGCTTTTCAGCAGCTGGCATTTCGGAGCACATCAGGGCTCTGCAGCATCTCAGCCACTTCATCTGCGAGACTGAACAGCCAAACATTAGTCTGGTTTTCTGCCCTTCACCTCTGACTGACCCTGATTCATGCAAAGAGGACGGCAACGAAAATGTAGCCTTTCACAAAGAGGCAGCAAGGATGCTCATGGTAAAAGATCCAGGCTGGCATTCAGGCTCACCGGTAGATACATTAACTCTTAAGGGAAAATTACGTGGCTATCCATTGTGTCATGAACTGGTGCATTTTTCAGAAATGCATTCTTGGCAGACAGTGGAGCGAGTATAGATCTATATGGTGAAACAGAAGAAACGGGTCAATATAAAATCAGGGAATGTCATCACCTTCAGTGGCTCCTTACAAAGTAAGAAAGAGCTGGGAAACATCAGTACATGAGAGAACAGCTAATTAGGTGAACATGTTTTAAATTAAATTCACACTTTATTACTGAGAATTTCTGTTTCTTCCTAACTTGTACTTGTCAAAGTATCACAGTTATTTATTATATGTGTCTCTATATTCACTCATTCTTTATTTAATAAGATTTTCTTCAAGTTCTTGCAAGACTTTTTTGGAGGTCACTTGAGGTCCTCTCTGGTCCCGGTCTCAAATGGTATCAAAATTTGACAAAACTTGAAAAATAGACTGCAACATCGGAACTACTTATGCTCAAAGGGGATGCTGTTCACCTTTCAAACACAAGAACAGCAAATTTGAAAACAGGGATGGGACAGCTTGCCTCTTAGGTTCCCATCTGAATTTTTCATTTTAAAGAAAGCCTGACTCCTAAAACATGAACTAGAAGCATCTGGGTATTTTCAATATTGCCATAAATATCCAACTCCTTTAAAATATGAATTAAATAGTGTCTCTCAAGAGTATCATATCCGTGTAAAATCCAGCCTGATTATGAGCTGAATGGAACTGCATTCATCATACACCATTTTTTGAATGAATTACCTGGCCTTCCTCTCAAGACTAAGCATTAGTCTGTCGTTTTACCATCTTCTGTCCTATCCAGGCAACAATCTGACTTCTTCAAAACCCTCAGATGAATTTTGCATTGAGTTACTATCATGCCCTCTCTAGAACTTCTTTGCTTCTTCTTAGTTGTGCACTGCCTTTTCCTGTACTCAATGCAAGACCCCTGCCTAGTTCACAAACCCCCTTTGCAGGGTTTTGTACAGATTTCCCTTCTATTGACCACAACTATAAGCACGGAAGGAGCTTCAATTGCTTGGAAAACAAAACACCATTGTTTTGGCTTCTTTAAGTCTCCTCTGTTAAGAAATGTGGTGGTGTTACATGTTCAATATGCATTGTATTACCCCCACAGATAAGGTGGATATTTTCCACATGTACTTACACTCTGTTCACTTTCTGTTTCTGTATTTTTATTGCAAACATAGGTGCAGACACTGATCCCTGGAGATGCATGCCACTTAGAGCACCTCCGTACAAAAAGTACCATGCAAGACTGCCGTGATACAGTACACTGGCTAAACGTAATGTAGGGGAGCGCTACATATACCAACAAGAAGATTCTGGGGGAAAAAAATAGATTACTGTATAATAAAACGTATTATTGCATGAGGAGTCTGTGTAGCATCTCTTGCTGCGTGTGTGCAACCCTCCTGCCTTCAGCTGGGTGCGTGGCCAAGCCGGGCAGCGGATGGGCCATGCGTACGTACCCCAAGAGGGGCATGCATACAGAAACCCCTCGTGGGGCAGAGCCCACGCGAAAACCGGGGTGCCCCCGCGCAGGGGGTCCCCAGAGCACGGCGCACACCGGGGGTGCCTACGGCTCAGCCCGCACGGCCGGGGCCCAGCAGGCCGCGCGGAGGGAAAGGGCCACCTCGGGCAGGGCCCCGGTCACCCGCGGCCGCGGGACCCCCGGGGCCCGCCGAGCGCACCCGCCCGCGGCCACAGCGCGCCGGGGCACAGGCCGGTGGGTGCCACCTCCCCCACGCGACCCCCAGGCTGCTCTCCCCCGCCCCCGCAGGGCACACCGGCGGTGTGTGGGGGGCTGCCCTCTCCCTTCAGTGCCGCTCCGGGGCCGGGTGCCGGAGCCGCTCGGTAGGGGGCGGGTCTCGCGCCCTGCCACCGCCCCCCCCGTCCCACCGGGCAGCGCGCGCCGGGCCACCCCTCCCGCCCCAGCCGAGTCCCCTCAGGGGCGATGCCGGCAGCGCCGCGGCGCCTCCTCCGAGCGCTCTCCAGCTCCACCTTCCGGATGGGCGACTCGGGCTCCCGATTACCGCAGAAGGAAGAAGCGCTCCCCGGCAGGAGCCAGCACGTCCCGGTGGCAGGTAGGGGCGACCCCCGACCCGCTCCGCTACCCCCTCCCCCTCGCACCCCTCCGCCCGCGGGCCCGCTCCCGGCGGCGGCGGCGCGGGAGAGGCGGCGCCGCTCCTGTGGCGGGCCTACGCGCGTGCGCGCGGCCCCTTCCGGCGGGGCGGGCGCTGCCGTGAGGGAGCGGCGGGGGGGCCCGGCCGGCGGCGCGGGGGGGCCGGGGGGCCGCTTGCTGCGTGAGGTGCCCGTGCGGCGGTGGGCCCTGTGCGCCAGAACAGGCGTTAGTCTATGGCCGGAGCCCCCGGGAGCCCGGGCCTGCTTTGCTCTTGGCCGTAGATGAGTTTTGTGTCAGTTGTACTGAGGGCCCCGATGGGCCTCTTCAGAGTTGTAAACAGGCCGCCCGAGGCCTTACTTTTTTCTGTTAAATTATAATACATAAAAATAATACCGAAACATAGCATGCTTAGGTTCTGATCCTATGTTTGAAAAGCGCTTTTCAGTTCTCGGTGATTCTTCCAGTGATTCAACAGTGCTCTTTGTTTTAAGCAAAGGCATGCTGTCAGGTAAGCAAAGCAGCAACCTAGAATTATGCAATTTTGCCTCCTGTCAGCCCTCCCAGGAACTGAAAACACTGCAAGACTGTCATCACTGTTAGATAGGAATTACAGCAGCACCCAGGTGTTCCGACACACGTGATCGTTCTCCCATTGTACATGGTGTTTATTTATATCTGTCTTTGCTCCAGGCACCCAAGTTCCTTAAGAAAGTCTGTGAACTTCGGGGAAAAAAATATTTAAACACATAAAATGTGTAGGTGCTGGTGGGAGAATAATAACTGGATGATGGTGTGGGCCCAGTGAAAGAAGTGTTTGAGAGCATAGTAAAGTCTTACGTTGTATAGGAGTCTGGTAAAACACTGAAGGTAGGAAGAAGGTAGTGGTAAAATTAAAGGTAGCAGGAGGAATAGCATGTCTGATGTGGAGAAGATGGACTCAAAGGAGAGGTGCAGAGATGGGGTTAAAGTTGGTAGAGCAATGAACTCTAGAGATGATACCAGGAGTAGCACATTGTCTAGATTAAAGTGGCACCTTGGTGTTGCTTGTTGATAAAAGCCCAGGCAGAAGATATGCTAGGCCTGTTTTAGACCCAGTAGCTCCATAGATAGAATAATTTTGTGCTGCTGTAGAAAAAGCATCTTGATAAGGCCAAATATGAAATTCTTTGGCCATTTTTATTCTATGACTAAATGTGATATTATGTACTTAACAGCACAGGCCTCCAGTGAATTGCAAAAGTTAAAATAAGAGGTAAACTACATTCAGAAAAGAGGACAATTTAAATTTTAACGTTGTGTAATAGTTACTCAGTAACAATTCTTTTGTTTAAATTGCTTTTAGATTGCAGAATGAGTGGAGTGTTGCGTTGATTGGAAGGGTGCTCCGGTTCAGCCCCTGGGCCAATGCTGCGCTGCCTTCTAGTCAGAGAGTTTTCTCCTTGTGTCCAGCATTAACCTCTTAGTTCAGAGTCACTGGCTGCTGCCTTTTCCAATACTGTCTGGTGCTGTCGAGAAGGGTTTGGCCGAATTGTCATTCTCACTCCCCATTAAGCTGCTGTAAGACTGCCTCTTAGTTTACCCTTCACCCTCTGAAGCACGCCCAGCTTTTGCAAGCTCTGTAGGTTTGTGTGCTGAAGGCTGCTGACCAAATTGACCGTTGACCTTGGCATTTTATTAATGTCTTTTCAACTGTGACCCAAAACCGGACATGGTATTCCAGGGAAATTCATACCAGTACAGCATAGAGGAGAGGGTTTTTTACTTACTCTGCAGTCCACACTCCTTGTAATGCAGCCCAGTACGCAGTTTGCTCTGTTTGCTATGAGAGCACATTGCTGGCTCATATTTAACCTGGCATCCAGCATAATCACAGGTCCTTTCCAGCAGGTTTGAGATTATTTTGCACTGGTGCAGAATTTGCACTTCTCCTTGTTGACTTTCATGAAGTTTCTGTTGGTATAGACCTGAAATTTTTCAAGGTCTCATTGGACTAACCGTCTGCTGTTTGGCATGTCTGCTCTCACTCTCTGTTCAGCGTTACCTTCAAATTTGCTGAGCGTGTTTGCTGTCACATCATTCATGTTATTGTTTAAGATATTGAATGATATTGGCCCCAGCATCAGCCCTTGGGGTAACCTGCTACCTACTAGACATCAGAGATATTGATCGCTGCCTTTAGAGTGTGGTGGTCCTGCCAGTTTTTGATGTGTCTAGTGCCTAGTGGTCTGTTCTTCCAGCCAGTACTTTCTCAGCTTCCAAATGCAAATGCTATAAGAGATGGTGTCAGAAACCCTGCTACAGTCAACATGTATTACATCCACTGCTTTGCCCTCATCTGCATAACCAATCATTCCATTGTAAAAGGCAACCTGGCTGGTCGAGCATGATTTGCCTTTGGTAAATGTGTTGACTGTTCCGGATTACTTTCTTGTTCTGTTTGTGTTTGGAAATAGTTTCTAAGAGGACATACTCCATGATCTTTCCTGGGACTTAGCCAAGGCTGAGTATCCTGTAGCTTCTCAATCCTCTTGTTACTTTTGTGAAAAATGGCTATTACTGTAGCCCATATCTCATCATCAGAGATCTCCCCCAGTCACTGTGATTTTTCTAGATATTGTTGTATCTAGATCTGTCAGAGTGTTCTGATGGTCACAGCAGCAAGCTTGCCTCGCAGCTCTGGAAAATCTCCATGTGGCTTCTTGGATCTGAACACATTTAACTTCTTTAAGTAGTCATAACCCATTTTTCCTCATACTGTTTGCTGCTTTTCTTTCTGGCTGTACCAGTGCATGGAGAGGTTTTGGAGCAGTCTTTCTTTGTGACCACTCAGGCAAAAGAGACTTTGAGTACTTCATTCTTTTCTGTACTACTTCTAGGCTGTCTTCTGTATTCATCAATGCACCTAGATTTTCTCTGAGCTTCCTTTTGTTCCTGTCATTTTTGTGGAATTGTTTCTTAATGCCAGTTTTTGTTCCTAGTTAGTTTTAACTCCAACTTTGGCCTTTTATGATTTGTATCTAAATGCCTAGGCAATGCTTTTATATGCCTCCTTTGTTGCATCTTACTGTTTCTCCTTGTATGCTCTCTCCTTGTATTTCAGTCTATTAAGCAGCTCCCTGTATCTGTTGAAGTTCCCAGTTTTTCTGCATGGTATTTTGTTCCTTAGCTCTCTTGGAAAGTTTTTGTGAAAATTCAGACCACCCTGAAGGGTGCTTTCACCCTTTGACAGCCTCCCAAGGGCTTCTACTCAGCAATTCCCTAAATAAGCCAGAGTCTGAGCTCTGAAAGCCCCAAATGCTAAATCTGCTGTTTACCTTTCAAGCTTCTCTTTGGATCTTGAACTCCATCATCTTGTGGTCGGTGCAGCTCTCTGCCATCTGCTGCTGGAGTGCCAGTAGTTCTTCCCTGCTAATGAACAGCCAGTCAGCAACCAACCATTACCTCTCCTTGGTCCCTCAGGCACTTTTGGTATGAAACTGTCACTGCTGCAGCTTCCTGAATTGCTTGCACAATTTGATGTTACCCTCCCAGCAGACATCTGGGATCTGAAATCTCTCAGGGGGACCAGAGCCTGCAGTTGGGAGACTTCTGCTAGCTGTTTGTGGAAAGCCTCATTTGCTTATCTCCTCTTGATCGACTGCTCTGTAGCAGACTGCAGACCACACCATCTCCAGTGTTTCCCTTCGGATCTCTACTTGGAGAGTGTCAGCAGACATGACTCAGTTTCACACTGGAGCTCTGTGCTATCAAATAATTCATTTCAGTAGAGTGCAGCTCCCCATCCTATTCTTCTGTGCTAATTCTTTCTACGTACCCTGTTCCTGTCCATAACTGTGTAAGCTGTGTGTGCTGTGCCAAGTCTCTTGATTTTTGTCACATCGTATGTCTGTGACCACACTTGGACATCTGAGTCTTCTTTGTGAACCAAACTCTGCCTTAGTGTGCGAGGAAAACGTCTGTCAGACCTTTCTTTTAAGTGGTAATTAGCACTGATCGTAATCCAGTGACCTAATCCAGGTGTTGTGTCCATCCTGTTCATCTTCAATGGTGTTGAGGGCTGTTTCCAAGGTGAAGAGCTGCAGAACATTTAGCTTCTTGGCTGTGTGGTGTCTTTGAAGATCCTGTTGATCTCCTGCTTCTCATCCCTGATGTGATATAACGTGCTTGATTCTCGCAGCTCCTTCCCTTGTGCTGCAATGATGAGGTCTGCCAGAGCACAGCTCTTAAAGGTGAGGCTGCTGCCACTGCTGTGATCCCCATGGAGGAGCAGCAGGCTCTCCCCACAGCCTGGGATCTTGCCTGGGGGTTCTGGAAGGAGGTTGCTGAAGTACCAGAAGTGTTAGTGCTTTAGTCTGGGTCGCGACATTGTGTCCTGGAAGGCGTTTTCAGCAGCTGAGGGTTTTCTTTCATGAGCGGCGCTCCTGGCTCTCTGTGTGCCTCCTGCACATTGTGTTAATTGCATTGCACCTGCTTGTGCATCCTGGTCCCAATGCTCCAAGTTCCTGATGCTTTCTGGGTGCGAGGTGGGCATAAATGTGTGCTGCCCCTTGATGAGATTTGTTGTTTGGCAGGGAATCTTTTGTGGTGAGGGCTCTTGATCACCCTTCACAAACTTTGTGAGTACAGAGAGCGGCTCAGACTGCTTCCTCCTTTGCTGCAGTCCAGGAAAGAGGAAGAGACAGCTGAAAGACAACTTCATCTTGAAAGTTGCATTTAATCTAGCCTTGTGGAAAGCTAAACTGTGTTTCTGTTCCTTTCTAACTTGCTGACTGCGGGTTTATGCGAGAGTTGACCTTGTTTGTGTCACTTTTTTGTTTTATTGTAAGGTTATTACTAATTTAGAATCTGAGTCTAAGAAAATGATGCAGTTAAACCTTGTATCTTATACGGATCTCTCTGAAGTGACTGGAAGTAGTTGGTTTGTGGTGCAGAGGTTTCTGTTTGTAGAAGTTGGGTAAACGGGGATAAAATACTATGCTGTGAGTTGAAAACAACACAAACATAAGTAAGCTTCACTTACTGGTTTTGTAATCAAGTTGGATTTATCTGATCTTCAATATACTTCAGGATCAGGGAATTAGAGTTTGTTGTGCTGTTTTCTCTCCTTGCAGTACAGCTGCTGCATTAATTTTTGAAAATTATTTCTTTCATGTGATTTCTGTATAATGGTGCAATACGATGATGTGCTTTATAGTAAAATCACATATTATTTATTGCTTCTACCTTTCTAGTATAACTCTAGTTTTCAGAATTAATTTTGGTTACATTACTGCTGAAACATGGCTGTGTTTTACGAGTATGTGAGTATACATAGCTTATACTATTTAATTGACTGTTTTATTTTATGATAGTGGTAGGAGCACTAGTCAAGGAGCCCTAATAATGTAGAGGGAACCTCCTGTGTGAGACATTGTATAAAAATATATATATACACACACACACAAACTATTTTTTTCTGCTAGATAGCCTGAGATAGCAGTGTGTAGTAAATTAAAGGAATGTTTTGTCCCACTGGTCCTAATGAGTAGCGTTAGGAAATTACTTTCTATCTGTGGTCTCAACTGTGTTGGTAGAAGAGTTACTTACATTGTAACATACACATCTGTAGTGGGCTAACTTTTTTCAGGCAGTAAATGTACAGCTCATGGGTAGACAGTCTTATGGTTGTTGAAATATATTAAGCCTCTTAGCTTTGTGTTTATATATTATTAGAGCAATAATTACAAATGTGAAGGAGGTCATGATGAACTTCAGTCTGACCTTCCGTATACAAAAGAGCACATTTCCATGAATTAATTCTTGCTTGAATCAGTTCATGCTCTTTAAAGAAAACACTGATTAGAAGTGTCTTTGACAAAGGATCCATGGCAAAATTTCATAAATTGTCCCAGTGTTTCATAGCTCTCTCCATTAAAAAGGTGCATATTTTGAATCACTTTGTTTCAGCTTCCAACCATTGTGACTTGGTACAGTTTTCTTCATGAAGATGAAAGGCATGGTAATGTGTATTTTCTGGTTTTCATGAAATATGTTTAGATCATAATTAAATTGCTGGTTAGCCTATTTTTTAAAAAAATGAAGACTTCAGCCAGACATAAAGTGAGCAAAGTGAATTTTTATTGTCAGCAGAAGGCATGTTTTTAAATAATTTATTAATTTTTTATTCTTTTCCTCAAATTGTTGTCAATTACTTAAGGTCTCCTTTAAGTTTTGGCTATTGGAGGTAGACACCAGATTTTAGTAGTGATAGTGTCAACTGTGGTCTTGGTCCTACTCAATATTATCCTTTTTGTATATCGAAGTATAAGAAACATTTTGGGTTAAAATGTTTCACTGGGAGCTTTGTGTTTAAGTGGTCATCTGCTGCGTACCGAAGAGCTTTTCAAGTCATTAGTATAGTGTCTGATTCTATTTTAAACTTTATGAATTGATCTGCATTTGATTCCAAGCCCGTATATTTTACATTAAATTCATACAACAGTGAATTTCAGTTCTATGTGGAATTAGTACTTCAGCTTGACATACTGAACTCAAGAAATGAAACACTGTTTTTGCTAAGACATCTGGAGAAGAATGTGGCTGGTGAGCACAGGAAATTGGGGTTTTGGTAGGTTTCTAGTCTCACCGTCATTGTTTTATTATTATTGTCATCAGATGTAGCAGGAATGTTTCAGCTTCAGTTGCCTTGATACTGTTAAAACAAATAGGTGATCTTTGAGTGAAAGGGTGGCTCTGCCTAAATTCAGTTAAGCTGGGCCATGGTGCTCAGGGGGATCTGTCAATGTGTATAAATATCTGATGGCAAGGAGTGGAGGAGGTGGAGACCAACTCTTATCACTGGTGCCCTGTGGATGGACAAGAGGCAACAGGTACAAACTGAAATGCAGGAAATTCTATTTAACATAAGAAGAAAACTTTTTTTTTCTCTGAGACTGGTTGAACAGCGGAACAGGTTGCCCAGAGAACGTGTAGCT
This sequence comes from Falco cherrug, assembly GCF_023634085.1. NCBI lineage: Eukaryota > Metazoa > Chordata > Aves > Falconiformes > Falconidae > Falco > Falco cherrug. The sequence continues at coordinate 71,692,745 of NC_073702.1, read as the reverse complement.
TCTCCATCCCTGGAGATAGCCCAAAGCCTGACAGGACACAGCAACCTGCTCTAGCTGGTCTGGCTCTGAGCTCAGCAGTTGGACTAAGTTATCTCCAGAAGTCCCTTCCAACTCCAGCTGTGCTGTGACTCTGTAAGTCCTTTTAGCTGTAGCTGTGGCAGTAGCAGCAGTGTCCATCTGTTCTAGGATACTCCCCGTAGTTATGGAATTCCCCCAGGATCTTGGTGATCCTCCTCTCTTGGGAGGCTGAAATGACATCCTAAGCAGATATGTCAAAATAACAAGTCCAAGCATACCTGGGATGATGGTACTTCTCTAAGTGACTGCAGGAGGCTGGAGCCAGACCCTTAGGTCTGCTTTCATTTTGGCTACGCTGCTTCTGCATTTCTGCTTGTATAACAATTCGACCTGCTGCTCAGCGGGCATACATCCAGTTCCATAGGATGCTCCAAGTCCAAGTGGTTAGAATCTACCTCTGAAATGTGTTTCAGTTTTCCCCAGGCTGAGTGGAGGGTGTCAGGTTTTTCATATGTTTCTAGAGGATGTACTGAAGTTTTATAACAGGGATCACTTGCTTTTCCTTCAGAGACGCACTTCTTGACACTAGATTTGCAGATTATGGGAACTGCTTTACTCTTCCTGTTCTGTCCCTTGCCTGCTGAAGTAGCATTTGATTTTCACATGATATAGACAGATGGGATTTTGCCCCAATTGACTGTATATACATGAAAAATAGTATACCTTATGTTCTTGCAGAGAGATTATTTCATAAGAGATTTTTTAAATGAGGTGATTTTAGGTATCGTGTCCCATTAGGACTTATTTATTTAATTTCTAATGTTTCATTTAGTTGGACATCTTTTAAAGCTTAATAGTTTCCAAACACAATGAACATTCATAAGCAGAAATAACCCTTTAAATTGTTTTGCTTCAATACCTGTTTATTTTAGTGGAATTTCTGTCCATGCTAATCTTTTTTTACTGTTCTTCAAACACTGAACAGAAATTATTGTGGTCAAACTAGTTGCCTGTGGTTTTGTACTTTGATTTGTCTCATTTGCTGCCCTTAGAGAAGGTGGATGGCTGGACTGCGTATGCTACCATGGGCACGTGGAAAGGTGCTATGGTTAAAAGACTGTAACTTTTCCTACACTTTTCGTGGCCCGGTACAAAGACTTCCTAGTGGAATTTGATCCATGTGGACATGGGATCATCCATCCAGTAATTTTATCAACCATTAGTGACTCTGTGTTGTTGTTGAAGTTTAAATTATGCTGACTTGTAGTGATACAGGGACATTGCACTGACAAAGCATACTGGGTATCACTGAGCTGTGATCATTGAATAACTTATTCTTAAATCGTCAGTACTTTCCTACCAAGGGCAAATGGCGAATTGAAAAATTGCTGAATGGGACAGCCTAATCCTTTGATACTTGTGGATTAGTATGTCATGGAAATCTCCATGGTTTTGTAGCCTCTTTGTACTGTGCAGATTTAGGGAAAAAAATCTGGTACCTTATGCTGCTCTGTGCCTAAATATATATGCAGTGTTAGGTTGAGAAGTTTTAAACAGATTTTCCCTGATATTCTGACAGTTTGCCAAATTGTGCAAGGCACGAGATTTTGCAATGGAATTGCAAACTAAAATGTAAGCTTAATGTTTTCTAAGCTTTTTTTTTCGGTAGGATGTAAGGAACAAAATGAAAAATATTAGTTAATTTTTTATTTTAATGGTTAAAAAACTTTGTTAGTCATGGGCAAATACAAAACTTTTTTTCAGACATGAATTCAGTATCACTACATTGTAGGTCTAAAATAGATTGAGTGAGATTATACCTTAGAACAAAGCCTACAAAGGAAATACACTTTCTCTTAAGATTTAGAAGGAATAGTGTCTTAAAGTTTTTCCACCACTTTATTTACCTGATACAGTGTTCTACATTATGAATTAACTAGTTTCCTGTTTTTACTGAAGTTTATATAGAATATGGACCAAAAAATGTGAGATCTGGCTTCCATTGAAGTACAGTTCAGGAACACGTTGAGTGACAATGTCATTCATATGTAGTCTAGTGTTTCTCAAATTTCAATTTGCCTCTCTAGAACAGAAGAGTTAGTTGCTTATTTCTTCATTCTAAGAGATGATCTTTGCCTCAAATACACTCCAGCCATCAATTTCAATAAATTATTAAATTTCATTACAATTTCATTTCACTGTGTATGCTGAGATTCAAATCATAAAGAATGTAGAGCAGCGTATGTTTCTTTGTGGAAGCACCTCACCCCCAGAATTTGTTTATTATTTGAAAGACAACTTCTGAAATTTGTGGTTACAACATCTTTACAGGTAGGTGTGAGATGAATTTGCTTGGAAATCCTGTCTGTAATAACATGCCATGGCTTTTTCTCTTTCTCTTCCTCCCCCCCCCAGTCTTGTCAGGTATTTGCATCTAAACACTAAACAGCTTATTTTCAAGCCAAGTGTACAACTGTAAATATTGTACTGTCAATGGAAAAACAGGAATTACTTTTTAACCACCCATTACATTTACATTTTGGAAGGTGTTGCAAAGGTTAAGTCAACCTAAGGGGATTTTTTGGGTTTTTGCGTGTGCTTTTTTCTCAGCTTTGGCAGCTGGAAAACAACAACAAAAAAAGGAAGTTAGCATGCACACATGATGCTTGATAGATTAGAGGCATACAGGAAATACAGAGAGCTGCACATCCAGCTGTAGATGCTGCTCCTGAGGTAACACCACCCCAACCAAAGAACTCTGCACTGCCTTATCACCCCTTAACTACATTGTAATAGAAAGGGCTATGTCATTCATCGCTTAGCGCTCTCCAAAGAAAAAAAAAAACCAAACCAAAACCAAAAACCCAACCCTAAAAAAAATGTCTTGTTTGAGTCCCAGGAGTTGCTGGTGGACTGCTTAGCATGCGGCTCACAGCTGGATGTGCGCGCTGGTGTGGAGCAGCTCTGCACAAAGCTGTACCCCCAGCACTGCGGCGAGGAGGAAGCTCTCCCCGGGGTTTCTCCTGGCAACAGCGCGGGTTGCTGGGAAACAGAATTACTTAAATGGGGAGAAACTTCACCCAACTGGCAGCCTCTTGAATGCAGATAAGCCTTGAAGGAGACTCCTCTTGCTGATACCATAATTTCCCTCTCCGAAATGAAAAATGAATCCAGAGGTTCTTTATTCAGAGGATTATGTGTGGATGCTGCTCTGAGGAATCATTCAAAGTTGTGTAATGAAAGAGGATAATTATTTCTAGTAAAAGGTAGTTGTGTGGTACACAGGACTCAATAGCTTCTCATTGCTGCTGTTTTGAAAAGCGGTGTAATGTCTGAATTTGCCAAATTTGTGTTGTTAAATAAACCTGTCAGTTATGAGAATTAAACACAAGGGCTATATTTAGACAGGTTATTTTTTTTTCACTAGAGGATATTTTATATTATTCTGTGTGAGTCCTGGGATACATTTGACTTATTTGACTAATTGTGACCATTTATCTTTAGTGCAATTATTGCATGAATGACATTGACTTGACATTTAGGTAATGTGTTTTTGACTCAGAAATAAGAAGTTTGAGAGGAACATCTCACTTTCTTCACTTGGTCTCCATGCAACTATTTAAAAGCCTTTTGTGCTTGGATGCTAAAGATCTGTGGTGCCAACTATGGCTTCACTTGTATCTAATTCGGATGAGCAAAGGTTCTTCTTTTTCAGTATTATATTTGGCTGAATTCATCGTAGTCGCAGTAGCACAAAGTTAGCATATACAAGGAAGACTAAATTGGTTTTAAGTGATGGGCCGTTGCAGCTGCTCACATATGTGTAGGCATTGCTAAAGTACCGTGTAGTAAGTCAGGTTTTGTCCTGGATTGCACATGTGCCTCTGTAATGCTCATTTGGTGAATGTGTATCACAGTAGAGGCATGGGATTAGGTTGCCCATTGCTCCTTCTCTTTCCACACCAATAGGAGAGTATGGGGGGAAACCCCCTTGTTTTGGCTTTACATTATACCAGGTACAGAGCTGGGATAGAGCACTGGAAGGGACTGTATGTATTATTGAGTTGCTGCTGCAAGTACCACTACAGCAATACTCAAGGGTTGTGCTTTTATAGGTAAAACAGGCACTTGCGTGTTTAATTCATCGAATAGTGAATGTCGGAATACACTTAAACCAGGAAAACATTGCCCCCTGAATGCCTCTTTCTTTCCGCTGGCTGCAAGGGGGGTGTCCAGTGACTCGCTCAGATAGAGGTGTCTGTATTATAACCAGATAAAGCGTGATGACATGAGCCCTGGCTTTGCTGTCTTAGGCAACTGTAGAATCACAGAATGGTTTGGGCTGGAAGGGACCTTAAAGATCATTTAGTTCCAACCCCCTGCCATGGGCAGGGACATACTAGACCAGGTTGTTCCAAGCCCTGTCTAACCTGGCCTTGAACACTTCCAGGGACGGGGCATCTCCCACCTCTCTGGGCAACCTGTGCCAGCAACTCACCACCATTAGTGTAAAAAATTTCTTCCTTATATCTAATCTGAATCTTGCTTCTTTTAGTTTAAACCCATTCCCTCTTATCCTGTTGCTACAGGCCCTACTAAAAAGTCTGTCCCCATCTTTCTTACAAGCCCTCTTTAAGTACTGAAAGGCTGCAATAAGGCCTTCTGTCCTCCAGGCTGAACAACTCTAACTCTCTCAGCCTCTCCTCATAGGAGAGGTGTCCTGTCCTCTGACCGTTTTTGTGGCCCTAACCAGGTAGTGCACAATCTCCCATGTGCCCGTTGGTTTGTAATTATTTTAATTATGTAGCTGTTTGACGTTGGTTTAATCATTGACACATCTGTCCCAGTCTTCCATTTGGAAAGGTTTTCCGGGAGTGAAGTGCTTTGACTACTTATAATGTTCTTTTAATTTTGACCCTATTGTTTATTGCTTTTCTTACCTCTTTTTGTGTCTACGTAGTCATTTAGCATCTCTCTGTTTTCTTGTATTTCTTTGATGAGAGTGGTCCCATGCTGCCTTCTCCTGTGTTCTGTTAAAGTGTAAAGCTGTTTTAATCTCTGTTGAGCAGAATAACCAGCTGGTCAGAAGAGGTGATTATCCTGCTGTATACCGCATTGGCGTGGCCTCACCTTGGGCACTGTGTGCAGTTCTGGGCCCCAGAATTTCAGGATGTGAAGGTCCTTGAATGTGTTCAGGGAGGGGCAACAAAGCTGGTGAAAGGGATGGAAGGAAAGTCCAGGAAGGACTTTCCAGGAAGGAAAGTGAGGAGTAGGTAAGGACTTTGAGTAAGTAAAGGAGACTGAGGGGCAACTTCATTGCTTTCTACTGCTTCCTGAGGAGGGGACCTGGAGAGGGAGGTGCTGATCTCTTCTTCCTTGTATCCAGTGACAGGATACGTGGAAAAGTTCGAAGCTGATCCAGGGGAGGTTTAGACTGGATGTTAGGAAGCATTTCTTTACCGAGAGGATGGTCAAACACTGGACAGAAGTGGTTGATGCCCCAAGCCTGTCAGTGTTAAAGAAGCATTTGGAAAATGCCCTTAACAACATGCTTTAACTTTTGCTCAGCCCTGAATTGCTCGGGCAGTTGGACTAGTTGATCAGTGTAGTTCCTTTCCAACTGAAACAGTCTATACTATTCTATTCTTCTCATAAAACAGGTTACTTTTCAAGAAAATATATCATCATCGTACTTTTCAGCACATTAGAGCTCTGTTATATATGGTATTCTTAAAGAAAAGGGTAACTGCTATGGAGGCTCATTCAAACTAGACATGATCATGATTTATATTATGGTTACATGGACAGATGAGCTCAGTGTAAGCCAGGTGTGGATTTATAGCATAATAACTACTCCAGGTAACTGCCTACATGGATGTCTTTGTTGTGCAGTGAACACAAAGTAATCTGTCTTTGTTTCATTGCAAGGTAAGCTATGTTACATTTACTCCAGGGTAGAAAAGTGCAGTTACCACAAAGAGATGTTCTAATATGATGAGAATTTTGTGTCAATAATTTTTTATCTTCTCTGTTTTTTCCTAGAGCTGCAGAACTGAAATTAATTGAGGGAATGTTATTTAATGACCTAGCCTTGCAGTTGATAATCCACGTAAAGCCTTGAAAATTTTTTCTTGCCCAAAGAGTTATTCTGATTGTCCTGAGTCAGAAGCTTTCTTTTCCTTTTTTTTTGTTTTTGACCCTTCATTGAATGCTGGTTCATGGATTCATTTCCCCCCCTTCTTTTCTTTGATTTTCTTGGTTAATGTTTGTATACAGTATTTTCAATAATAAAGAAAAGAATTTCCAAAGTCAGGTCATGCTAAATGAGACTTAAGCTATTCACACTTGTAACTGTAGAAGTGCAGCGTCTTTAGTTCCCTTGGAACCATCAGGAAGTACAATAGTAAAACTCATACTTTATAATTGGTTTGAAAGAAGATAAGTGCATTAGACCTTACATTAGGTTACCATCAGGCAGATTTAAGATTGTTTGAATGTTTTAGCTATTAACCTCCGTGTCTTAATTCTTTTGTGTTTCTTTGATGTGTGCTATTTACTTTGAATTTTTTCAGCTTAAAAAGTTTTGATGGTTTAATCAATGTCTTCCTGTCAAATTTATACCTTCAAATTAGAGTGGTGTGTGTTGCCTTAACTTCAGTTTTATGTAATTTTTATTACATTTATTTTTACTTTGCAACTGTTGAATTACTTGGCTTGTAATTTATTGTGTGATAGGTGTTGCTTTATCTTTACATGCTAATATTTTATTTCATTAAGTGTAGAATTTCAGTGGTATGGATACATTTGTATATTGCTCTTACTTTGTTACTTGCAAATTTTTATGATACACAAGAGACTTGCATTTACATTTCTGGTACAATTAAAATAATACACATAAATAAGTCCTTAGTTCCAATAAGATAAAACCCTGTGCAATATGTAATGATGTTTATTGCAGTTTCTTATGTATTGCTCATAGTAATTCCTGTTGCAGATATGCAAAGTTGGGGTTCGTTGTATTTCATCCACCTGGGTGAAGAGATCACTTTGCTCTTAGTTTTGAAGACAGGATCTTATTTTCTGTTGAGAAATGTGGCTAAGTAGATTATATCTATTTTTGCTGTAGTTTGGGCTTGATTTTTCAGGAGTTTGACTTTCCAGGAGCTTCCAAAGATCTTTTAAGCGCTGCTCAAATTTCAGGAATGGCTGAGAAGGAGAACTCTAGGAGGAACTAGTTTGGGTTTTTTTCTGTCCGTCAGTGTGAGACAGGAAGCTCTCATCTTGAGGATGTACGCTGTGTTTGGGTGTAGAGACTTGGTGCCTGAGACACTGCCTGGCGACTTCTGCTAGGAACTCAGCGAGAAGTATTGTGCAAGGGATGCTTGTTCTAATTAGACAATAGAAGTGCTCATGGAAAGCCTGGAGATTAGCAGCAAAAGCATGCCACATCCTGGACTACTGCTCTATGATCAGAAAACACTCTGCTACCATTGTGGGTGTTAGATATTTTCCAGAAACTGTAGCCAGCTCTGGCTGTTGAGTAGGAAAAATGTTCCAGTATTGCACCCTTGCTCTCAAAAGGGAAGCACAGGCTGGTTCTTGTTAACGGCAGCGCTGGCCTGTCTACTTTTGTTGAGACATAATCTGGATGACGTTGATGTTTCTGCAGAGGTCTTTCCGTTTCTGACATTCCCCATTCATCTTTTACTATTTACAGGCTCAGAAATGCACTTTTTGGTTCATCAAACATTCAACTCCTTAAAATTTCATCCCAGAATCTGGTTATACGTCAGTGGCTGCTTCAGTTGATGCACAGCCTGCTCCTAAAGCAGGAGCAGGAGTCGAGGACAGTCATTGATTAGCTAGCTGGCTGAATGAGCAAGGAGAGGGATGACTCCAGACAGTCCTTGGTGACAGCAAAACAGAATGCAGAGACAGGGACCAGACTGGTACCTGCTGTATTGCAGAGTAGGATCATAGGGTAATCCAGGTTGGAAGAGACTTTGGTAGATCATTGATTTATGAGATCAGTAGATTGACCGCTGATCTGGTCTTGTAGAGAAAATGTCTGTAATCATCTGCTACTTCCAAGTATTGAGCTTACATTTTAAAAAAAGGACTAAATCCCAAGTCATAATCAGTGAATCATTTCCCGATATGTTTTAGCAAACTGCAATAAGATTTATTCTAAGATTATCAGAAGCAAAGTAACTGCACCAGAGCTAACATTACAATATGCAGGCTCTATGGGTGCTATATTTATATTACTTTCTTTCTTTTATCTTCTTTTCTCCTTCTTACCTAAATAGGGATGTCCAAATCCACTTTTGCACTTACTGAGGTTGACCTGATGTGTGATGGGGAGCTTAAATGAAATGTAATCTTAAAGAGGTTGCACTCAGACAACTTTTAGTAAAATAAACTATTCACAGAGTAATAATGCTTAATTTTAGTAGTATCTTGAGTGACAATAAAGTACTGCTCAGAACAGGGAAGAGAAGAAATCAGAAGACAAAACAAGTGTAGAGGGTGGATTCTTGAGCAGAATGTACTAATATTTCTTTACATGAAGAAGAGAAATATCACTAAGAAGAGCTAGAGATATGTTTACAGTTGATTCTTAAGATACTAATTTCAGAATTTAGCTAATGATTTTTTTTTATGAGTGATTCTAAGGTGTTCTGACTCTCCTCCTGTTTTTATCATTTCTCCCTTAAAGCCAATCATAAATTTAGTGATTTGGGTATAATTGCTCTGGAGTGCAGCTGCAACTTCTGAAATTAAGTACTGGACCAACAGAATATCTGTCATGCTCACTTCTTCAGAAGTGTAGCGCTCTGCTTCTAAAAAGTGTTTTCTTTTGTTGTTGGCAGCTGAACATGATTCCTTAAAACACTGTGTTGAGCAGTGAAGGGATTTGGGGTAGGACCTTATTTTACCTTGTATCATACTGTTGAGTGGGCTAATGCATTTGTTTTCTTACCAGGTTGTCTAAATTTCTTGCTGTGTGATTTGATTTGTTCTCTTGTGCCATTCTTTGTCATCAAATTGCTTTTCAAACTGCCTGAAAGATGTTCTTTTTTACTGGAGTAGCATACCATCCCACTCAGGAAAAGCTGGATTCAGACCCTAACAGGGAGTACACAGCATGGGCACTGCAGGCTGGTTCTGTGCCAGGAGATGGAACTGTTTCAGGGCCCTGTCTCTGTAGCTGTAGGTGACTCAGATCATCTCTTGTTAAATTGATAGAGAGATCCTGGGTCTGCCTTTGCCCTGGTCAACCAAGATGTTCCTCTGAAATTCCTAGACATGGTTCAGCAGTTAGGACAGATTTGGAACTGTTTCCAGTCGATGGTTTGACATGGCCATCCTTTTTTGGAGTGTACAAGTATGATGTCGCTGTGCCTGGGCTGTTGACACAGGTCCAGAGGATGAAACCTGCGATCACAAAGTAGTCATCAGCAGGACTTTGGTGTCTCTCTGGTCTTTGGTGGTGTGGAAGTGCAGATTTTCAAGCTTGCCCTCTTGCATTTAAATGACTAAATTTCTTCTGAAGTCCTCATTAAAGGCTCATCTTTGTGTTGAGCATTTCACACTCCAATTAAGACCTGTTCAGTGTTTGATTTAATTTATAACAATTAAAAGCAAGCTTTTTGAATGGGGGGGGGGGAGGAATCTTCAGATATGTATCTTACATGTGTGGATATCCGTGCACAGGTGTTCCTGGGTACTACTGTTGTAAAAATATTAAGTGTACTGGAAATGGAAGATGTGTAAAAAGTTGCACTCTCTGTGCTGATGACTGGATGTAGATGAGGAATTCTGAGATATTAATCTCTTTAGAACCATTTAAAATATTTAATTTCTCAAAATGTAATTGCTGAAGAGAAAATGGAACACAAAACAAAGCACTTTGTACCTGAATTTCACAGTAAATCCCTTGCTTAATGCAAAACAAAGAATATATTTTTATTCCTCACACATGGACTGACAATTATGAGAGGGTACCCTGAGCATGTTTTGGATAAATTATCTTTCTTAGTTATTTGATTTTTCAGAGCCTCCTTTTTCATAATCGCTGAAGATATTGAGAATTTCTATCCTCTTCATTACAAGTCTGTTTTCACTCTACCCAAGTTAACTGTTAAGTGGATTCCATTATGAGTAACTACTTCTACCTAAAGTGCTATGCATATATTTTTCATGTTGCATGCTGTGATCACTTTCCTAAATGACAGTCACAAATGCCTGTGAAGCTGGGTTCCTAACATTTTGATTTTTCTAAGTATCTGTTTTTCTCCTGAGATCTAAAAGGAAATGATAAGCAGTTAAGGGTATAAGTGATGTTTAAACTTACATGCAGTATCTAAATAGAAACTGCCACATGGATCTAAAGTGTTCTGGTGGTACTGGACGAAGAGAATGGTAAAGCATTTTAACCTATGAACGCAAATTCTGTTTGATATACTCCGAAAAACAGCTGGTCCTCAAAAAACTGAAGAACACATTTAGTGAAGATTGACCCACATATTTTGTAATTTCAAATTGGGGTGTAATGCCAGCAGATGATGAGTAATTAAAGCATATTCCCACATTGGAATGTTTAGGAAGTTGTTGACAGCTTCCCATAGTTTGGACTTGCGTTTTGTTTGCCTTGCAAAGCTGGAGTGCTCCACTCAACAGTGTGACGGTGCCAGCCTAAAACCCACTGCACTGCGGTATAGTTCAGGCATGCAGATTTGCTATTTTGATTTTCAGTTGGATTCATCTGGAACAATCCATTTCTGGTGCTAATCCTTTTCCACAGCATCACTTGACTATTGCAGCCTCCCACAGAAGAGGCCACAGTCATGCATACATTATGCTGTCAAAATGATAAATGATAAATGAAGGTGGGAAGTGGTCAGCTGCCAAGGAAAAGACAGTCCGTCCTGTAGCAAAGTTAATTGGGTACATACACAACTATGCAAAATGAGCTGTCATAGGTGGTCCCTGCTAGGGACATCTCATCAGTCTATTGATCAGTTGCCCTGGGAGTGTGGGACACCTGAGGTGCACACTGGAGGTCCTTGCAGATCTAGTCCTTCATGTTCAGATTGTTCATGCATTTATAGGCCTTTATTCTTGTTTTCTTGTATTTTTTTTTTCCATTTTTTTGGTTGAATCTTTGAATGTCCACTTCAGCTGTTGCTATCTTCCTTTTCTGCTTCTGTGTGGCGGCAGTATCCTTCTTTTTTTCCTTTTTCAGACACATTTCTGTCCCTATTCATTATTTATTTATATTGGTTTCTATGTCACAGCTACATTCACTCATTTAGGGGTTCTTAGAGGTTCACCGGTGTTTGGATATTTGATAATAAATGAAAAACAGAAAAGTGGAGAGTCATTAGGCAATTTATCATCATCATCTCTCCATAAGAATAGCACAGGTAAAAGTAGCCTTTTTTTCTGTCACATAAAGTACTTTTGCCCTTTAATAATAAATCAACAAAGCATCTGGCTCCAAAATTAGACTCCTAAGAAACCTCTGGCTTGTTCTCAGAGGAACTGGCTTCACTCATCTCTATTGGGAATGCCCAGAAATGATAACAAGAGTGTGATAGCAGAAAGGCTAATCAAGTTAGCCCTGACATGACAAACATGCCATGTTAAGAATGCGTTCATTCTTAAGAATCAATTGTTTGGGGAAATATCATGCACATGCTGCTTTTGAGCAATATTCTTATATCAGGTGGTCAAGATGAAGTGTTACACAGCTTTCAGTTAGGTATTCTGTCAAGGAAGATGAAAAGAGAAATGAGAGGTATACCTCATGAGTTCTAAAAGTAGCCCTTTGGTGTTATAGTGTCTTGATGAGTTTTTCCAATGGATAAAGGCCCTTTGTGTGTACAGATACTTGTCAACATTTGTAGTTTGTATTATCTGTATTTAGGCATGCATTTACGGTGTTTCATGAGGGACCTTCACAGGCTTGACAGGCGGGCCCATAGAAACCTGATGAAGTTCAGCAAGGCCAAGTGCAAGGTCCTGCATGTGGGTTGGGGCAATCCCAAGCACAAATACAGGCTGGGGGGGAATGAAGGGATTGAAGAGCAGCCCTGAAGAGTAGGACTTGTGGGTGTTGGTAGATGAGAAGCTCAACATGACCCAACAATGTGTGCTTTGCAGCCCAGGGTACAGTTGGCTTTTCTGGGCTGCATCGGAAGCGTGACTTGCAGGTTACGACCCCGTTTAGAGTACTGTGTCCAGCTTTGCAGCCCCCAACATAAGAAGGACACAGATGCATTGGAACCAGTTCAGAGGAGACCACAAAAATGCTCAGAGGCTGGAGCAGCTCTGCTGTGGGGACAGGCTGGGAGAGCTGGGGTGGCTCAGCCTGGGGAGGAGAAGGCTGCGGGGAGACCTTAGAGCACCTGCCAGTGCCTAAAGGGGCCGGCAAGAAAGCTGGGGAGGGGCTTTGGGCAAGGGCAGGTGGCGATGGCACACGGGGGAATGGCTTTACATGAGAGAGGGGAGATGGAGATGAGAGATGAAGAAGAAATTCTTCCCTGTGAGGGCGGCAAGGCGCTGGCCCAGGCTGCCCAGAGCAGCTGTGGGTGCCCCATCCCTGGCAGGGCTCAAGGCCAGGCTGGACGGGGCTGGGGGCAGCCTGGGCTGCTGGGAGGGGTCCCTGTCTGTGGCGGGGGGTAGGACTAGGTGGTCTTTAAGGTTCCTTCCAACCAAACCATTCTGTGATTCTATGAAAATGCAGGCCTGTAAGTGTTTTTGTACATTATTATCTCATGCAAATTCTTCTCACAAAACTTGCCTGGTAGATTTGCTTTCCCTGCAAGTAAAGAAAATAAGCTGTGGTTATATGGAAGGGGAACCAGTCTTGTGGATGACTTTTGTATTAGATTCCAAATCTAACAGCTTAAATAAATCTGTTACTTCTTCTGTTTCAAAGTGTTCCACTTCTGAGATGGGAAATCATACTCATTTGACAGCTATACAAGGACAGCTATCCAGGTATACTACTTTTGTAGAGACATGGGTGCATTTGAGTGAGATGGAAAAATATATGAGTAACAGGTTTTGAGAAAAGGCAGATTAAAAAGGCATCAGGAGGCTTTCATCAGGAGAATTTTGAGGGAACAAATTGTAGAGGCGTCAATGTGAAATATGTAAAAGATGGAAAAAAGAATTTGAACTGAGTGATGACCAAGGCAGAGATAAATGTTAATTTTTTCCTAATTCATAAAAGAAAGATCAAAGTGGTATCTAAGATACTGCTAAAGAATAAATATGTGGACTTTTCTGTGATCATGGGGCTGTAGGTAGGTTGAAGAACAGACCTACATGTTGTTCTGTAATGGTAAGCCTGTCAACAGTGAAGATGGTCAAATTTGGACTAGAGATGGATAGAAGCGTACTTGGAGAGAAAGATGAGGAATTCAACTTCTGTATTCTGTGCATTGGAATAGAATAACATCAAAGAAATATCAGAAGGATAGCTGGAGATACGAGAATGTTGAAGAGAATAAAGTTAGAGGCAAAAAGTACTTCATAGAGTTACTAAGATAGAGCCTGATGTCATTAGAGTTACTAAGATAGAGCCTGATGTCATTAGAGTGGGTCAAGTTGTGTGAGTTTTGAGTGCTGGACTGTTGCAGCCTCCCATGGAAAAGGCCATAGTCTTAGTGCAAGAAGGAAAGAGGAAAAGACTGACATCAGAACTGTGGGAGACCCAGGCAACAATAAGAAGAAAAGCAAATTGGAGAAGGTAGTGGGGGGAGTAAGGTGATAAACAGTCAGAGAACATGAAACAAAATCCCAAAACAAAAGGTCTGGAGAAAGTTTTGAATTTTCATAGAATCATTTATGTTGGAAAAGACCTTTAATATCATCAAGACCAATCATTAACCCAGGACTGCCAAGTCCGCCACTAACCATGTCCCTAAGCACCATATTTCTTCATACCTGGAGGGTATTGGTTTAACTGGGATGCTAGATTGGTCTGAGCTGGAAACTTACTTATGGGAGGGAGGAGAAATTGGTTGCATTGAAAGGTCTGGCAGCTCAAACTGGAGGAAGATACATCTTGGTAGGTGTCACTGAGGATTGTGTAAACAGTTTTAGTGGAGTGGAGCAGAACTGCAATTACAGAGTATTTAAGAGAAGAGAGAGGGAATTAGGAGAGCTACAGTAGACTACACATTTGAAAAAATGCTTTAAGGAAGCATTTAAGCATTTAAGGAAGAGTGTAGTCATTTCTGCAAATGAGATCCACTGTGTTGGAGCAGTGTATGTTGCAAGATAAAATAAGACTCTTCATCCTATTAGCAAGGCTTTTCTTTTCAGGAAAGCATTTGGCTGCTAGGGAATACATTTGTTTTTCCTGCCTTAACTTTCAGTAATGAAGAATAGTTAAAACTGTTCATTTCTGTTGGAATTTTTTTGGAATGTAGTTGAAATACTTTGTTGTCAATACATGGTTTTTGAAGGAAAACTAATTAAAAAATGAATTTCTAATAGTGATTGCTGAAGTAGTATAGCCTTTCAGAGGTGATTCCACTGACAGTAATTTCTATGAGAGCTTTTTGTTGCCATGTTGATGTCTGATGGTCTTTCAGTAAAGCCAAACTGACATACTAGATTTTTTTTCTGTCAAGTGCACAAAGAAAAGAAATAGAAAAATTATACATAGGTGATTTTTTTCCCAAGTTGGCCTGTCACAGTGATGCTAGGTACTAATTGAAATGATAGGATGTGCAATATTTGGAGGCAAAAATGTGATTTTGAAGTTAATGATATTTCGTCTGGAGTTGGGAGGCTATTGGGAAAAACATGCATAGGTGTGATACAGTCACTGGAAACAAGAAAAGGGGAGCCTTGGGAGGATGTCTGATTTATCCACCTGTCTGCAGATCAGATAATTAACCTATTAAAAAAAAATAAAATCAGTAGTTAAGATTACACAATGTCCCGCAGAACATAGCAGTTGTTATCTTAGGAAGTTTTTTCTTAAGGCTTAAGCTAGATCTTTATTGTTTTGGTTTAACTTGTTTGATTTCTTGTACTGTTCACGGTAGTTACATAGAACAATTTCTGTTCTCCCTTTTAGTACCATATTTTAGGTATTTGAAGGCTGCTGGTGGTTTTCTTCTTGATTAAATAACTGTAGTGTGGGATTTAGCAGCAGTTTCAGACCTCAAATTTAGGTATCTGCACACAGGTATCTCAGTGTGCTCTGGGTGTGTGGATCCTGTTATATTCCATGGAGGTATCACCCTGGAGTAAAGCCTGGAGAGCTTGGTTTAAAGGCCAAACAAATTGGTGAGGAGAGCAAGGGAAACACAATTCGTTGATACTTATCAGGAAGAACTATTGGTTTAGCAACGGAATTACCCTACTTGGTATATCACAGACGTGTATCTGATGCAAAGATGGGACAAGACAAATAGGAAATAAATGACACTTAAAACTGGACAAACAATCCCACCCAGCCATCTTGTTGGACACTGGTGGGCTTTCCAAAGATGTTTGGCAAATGTGGATCGTAAAATAACACTTTTAAAGCTCCAGGTTTTTCTTAGCCTGAGAAACAAAGCATGCTTCCATGAGGAAGAATATTTTGCCTCTTTTTTTAGCCAAGTAAACTTTATCCCTGAATCAAACCTTTGGGAAGGTTGTATTACTGAGTCCCAAAGTAACAACTTATCCTCCAAATGTCTGGGACTCTATATGAGAAAACAGTAGTGTCCACAAAATTATAAAATTAGACACTTAGGGAAGTTCCCCCCCCCCTTTCCCCCTTGGATAATCTATTTTTCTCATTAATGTAATGCATATGTTTCAAAAAGTTGGCACTTTGCCTTGGCAAATAGCTTGAAGATAAAAGAAAGTTTATTCCTGTAATTCTCCTCAGATGAATTCTTGTAATTTAGAATATCTTGAATGGAGTTCCAGATACAATTTTCTATCCTTGAAGTCGTGTGACATATCCAAAAATTTTCCACCAAAGTTAACTGTTAAAGCTGAGCCATTTCTCCTATGAATGCCACAAGAACTTGTGCTTTTGAATTAACAGATGACATCATTGGCATCTGTGGATGTGTGGAGATTGCTGAAGATTTTTTGTGTATTAGCTGGGATTAGCTTTAGTATTAATTTTCGGCTGATTTTTAATAATAGTGAAATTGATAAGAACTATTTGTTTTCAAGCTGGAGTTTAGAAAGTTAAAATGTGCATGTCTTTCAAATATGATCTTAATTCAAATCTATACATCTCCTGCTCCTGGCATCTTCCCATGACTCTTGGGAGGAGAGAATGAAAACATATTATTTTAAGGAGTATTTGGTTCTTATTAAAATTACACATACGCCCGCCTTCAAAAGAATCTTGATTTACTGCAGGTTGTTCATGTGTCGCATGCAGACATTTTTAGAGAACAGATTTCTTATCACTGTGAACAGTGAATGGCTTCCAGTGCTCCACGATCAGTGCGCAAAAATGTTATATCCATTGTAAAAGGTAGGAAACCATGAAATCTATAAGCCGATTTGGCAGAAGAAGCAGTTGTTGGTGCCAAAATTTGGTTACTGACCCACAGTTTCCTCTTTTTAAATATATTAATTGATTCGCAAAGAGCATCTTTTGGAAAACAAGAACTCAGACAGACTGGCACAGGCTGGAGCTCCGCCAAGACTGCTCGGGAAGGTTGCCATGCTGGGAGCGAGCGAGCGAGAGAGCGAGCGAGCGAGAGAGCCGAGGAAAGAAAAAAAGGCAAGACTTGGCACGGCTCAGTCAAATCAGCTTCTTTTGTCTGCTTTCTCGGCTTGAGCTTCAGGAAAGAAAACCGTCCTGGGGTACAGAAAAACTCAGAACTTTTTGGTTTTCAAACTTGGATAGCTTTTTAAGTCTCTTGGGCTGTTTGAAAGTGGTGGTACATTAAATGACGTTCAGTTACCAGTGATAAGAGAAATAAAAAGACTTCTTTAATGAAGCCTCCACAATGTCAGTTTATACATATGGGAAATACGATATTTGATTTTTTATTTTTTTTTGTATGTCTGATTAAACTGTAAGGGAGCCGAGTAACTTGGAAGATTACAGAGGGAATACCTAAATAAAAGGGAGAATTTCAATTTTTTGCAACAAAAAAAAGTTTTCATCGACATGAACATGCTTTAAAACCAAATCTGACCTCCTTCGGAATATGTTGAGAATGGGAATTTCAGCGTTTCTCTCATATATGCTACAGACACGAACTTTTACTGGAACCTCCTTAAAAGATTTCATCTGACCCAGCAAAGAAGTAAGAGTAGAGAGAAAGTTGTGACATCTTAATATAAAAGTAAGTATGTTCTTAAAGCAACAATATTTATTTTTGCTGCTTCATGCTGTCCTAGCTCCATCTCCCAGCTATTAGTGACAACACTGAAGACCAGCAGGGCAAGCCGAAGACACCCAGACTACGCCTGAAGGGCACAAAAAAGAAACGAAAGCATGGTTATTTTGCTACTGCTCTATAAACATTTCTCCCAGTGCATCTTACTAGGGAGCATATGAAATTGCTGAATTTTCGAGGAAATAAGAGATGGAAAAGTATTGACTTCTGCCAAGTCAGGAATGTTTGAAGATGACAGAGCTGGATTTGAACTGATGACACTGGATATAGAAACTTCAGTTTGTAGTTACAGTACCTGTTTGCTGTAAATTGTGAAAAAATCTGCTCTTTTCTCATACCTGGATTAAAAAAATCTGTGACGACTGAAGCGTGGATGTCTTATGATTTCAATAAAATTAAGGACCTAAAAATCCATTGTTTATTTTCTCCAAGGGTGCCTGGATTTTCAGTGAGACAGGTACCTTATTTCTGATTTCATAGGAACAAATACTAGCATGCTGCCTATTAGGCCTGGATGTGGCTGGATTATACTACTGCTGCTGTGACAATCAGCATTATTATT
Organism: Falco cherrug; assembly: GCF_023634085.1. NCBI lineage: Eukaryota > Metazoa > Chordata > Aves > Falconiformes > Falconidae > Falco > Falco cherrug. The sequence goes on along the minus strand of NC_073702.1, from coordinate 71,674,775 downwards.
TCAGAGAGTAACTGTAAAGCATAGATTTTTATGGATCATCTTCACTTATAGTAAGTATTATACTATCCTTAAAGAATAGATTGTTCAGCCTGTAAGATGTGCAATTTCTGGCATGCTGCAGAAGTACATTTCCCTAATTTTTATGTTAAGGAAAGAAAGAGACAACATTAATGAAAAACATTTTAAGAGGGATGTGTTTGTATTTCAACTGCACATCATGGCATTTTGATTATTAGAGTACTAAAAATAACTGGTCTTTTTTGTTATGTAAAAGAACTTGGGTTATTTAATATTACATTAAATTGGTTTCATAGCAAGATACGTCAGATTTTTACTACATCAGTGAACCTTTTGAAAGATACTGTAGTTAAATAGTGGGTATGATGCTGTTGTGATTACCATTTGATGTACTGAAACCTTTTAATATGGTTTGTTAGTGATTTTCGAAGAAAGTGTCTCAATCAGATACATTATAAAACTAGCAATCCTGTCTTTCTAAATCGTTACAAAATGTATGACAGCTGTGTGTTAAAATAAGTATCCCGCAATAGATTGCAGATTGATGCTCAGTGGAAAGGAAATGTTTGAAGTTCAGTTTTGCTTTCTGTGTGGTTAGCTAGTATGTTCTTCATTCCTGCACAGACATTAACATGTGATGTGTTCGGGGAAACAGAGAGATGTGATGGGTGTAAGTTTGCAATCACAACAGTGTACTAAGTTTGTCTATCTGTGTGCATTTTCTGAAATGAATTTCCCGTATTTCTTAGAAATAGTGTGTAGGCTCAAAGCATATGCAATTTTCTTTAATCACGATATTTCAAAACAAATTTTTAATGGATGTCATTATTAGAAATCAGAAAACAATAGAAAACATTTGTCGTGGTGCCTCTGAGTGAAAACAAGCTCTGAATATTAGAATAGCCATATCTCCTGAGTATTTACGTAATCTCAATAAATGATTTCTTGGGTTTTAAACATGATCAACATGTGGGTCCTTGCAATGCTTTTACAAATGTAAATATTTGTACAAATATTTGAACATATATTGGCACTGAAGTTATTTTGAAAGCAGTTACTACAATTTTGAAACTATTATTTATCTTTGAAATTCCTAGTCAGTGTATTTTGATTTCCTAAATGAGATATACACAATTGCAGATTTATTTTGGCCTATATAATAAGAAAGTATTTTTTTCTTTCTGCTAAACCCTTTGCTTTTAAAAGTTCATCTAAGTGCTTATTTTTGGAAAGTACCCCAACTTGGCAAGTTAAAAGCAAAATTTGAATTGCCTGGCTTAAATGGTTGGTTCCAGAAAGTTGATTGGATTGCATGCAAATGTAATTTGTGAGTGTAATTTGACATGGTTTATTGTATTGATATATTTTATTTACAAACTTTATAATAATTTTGAGTTTTCTGGATACTTTAATCGGATTATTCATTATCATGATTCATTTATGATCCTCAGTTATTGCTTAAGTTTAGTAACTTCATAAATGAGCAATTTGTGTTTAATTCTTAATGAATCATTAATATGTATTTTGGATTGTACAGTTCCTTGAAGTGGCATATTTCAATGTAGAGGTGAGGATTAGGGGTTTGGGTTTAACTTGCTTTTTCTTATTGAGCTACAGAGGCATAGTATTATTTCACATAGGAGTGTTGTGTTTGATAGTGAAATGGGCCTATGTTTGATCTCACTTGTATGTATTAATAATATATAAACCAAGGCTTACTCTTCTGTTTTTACTAGTGTCAAAGTAGACTGAGATCAAAATGGGACTGTAATGGCTTAGTTTGTGCCTTTTATATTGACATGTGTAAACTGGTTTTAACACAGATTTGTACAAAGGTTGAATGAGTACTTGCTATGAACCAATACATTTTTTTGGACAAGGAAGAGATACGCAGTTCTGAGTGTGACTATGGATTTTTCCTAAATATGGCTGTAGGATAATAATATCAATGTTAAAAAACAGTGTATGCAGCTTTTGTGTGTTGTTTTGCATTCCTGTATCCATGGAAAATGCTGAAGGTTACCTTGATAATCTACGTAGGATAGATCTCCATATTCTGCCATTGCTGAGGTATTTTCAGCTTCTGTAACCAGTATTTTTTAAAAAAATCTATATATATTTTAAGGCTTTTTCCATTTACCATTTGCCATTACTCCAGAATAATTGCTGATTTTGTAGCCCACTACAGGGCAAGGTCTTTTCTCTCTGTGTAGCAACTTTTCTGGCACTGATGTCATCATTTTAATTATTCCGTATAATGTAGTATGTTTTCCTTCAGGTCTTGCTGCAGTACACAGCAAGGTATGTAAAACTGTTAAGTGTTTTCCTAATATTTTATGTAGATTTCCAACCTTGACCAAGGTGGAAAACTGTCTGAGAAACTGCAGGAAGAAGGCTGTAGTATTTTCTTCTTTCTTATCGCCTATACTTATCACAATTTAGGATAAACTACTCCACTTGTTCATGAAAACAGACACAGAATTTTTCTTCATTTTGGTTAAAATCACTTGTTCAGTATGTGTGCACGTGCTCGTTAGTTTCTCAACACTGTAAATTGGCATAACAGGATTGACTTTGGTGGAATTCCACTCCCTTATTCCATTTGAAAGTATAGGCCACAGACTTCATCTGTGCAATAGAAATTTTGAGCCAGATCAATAGTATTTTGTCCAGTGTAGCTGTTAAAACAGCGTGTGAGTTAAGTAACTTTTGTAATCATTGTGGAGGACTAAACACCTTTAGAAGGTGATCTAGATGGCTGACACGTTGGTCCTGTGAATCACTCTATTGACCTTAAAAGTAACACAGGGCAGCTGGCTTAGACTAAGATATCTGGCACTTAGTGGTCTAAATTTGAGGAAGAACAATCAAATTCTTAATTTTTTTAAAAAAAGTGTTAAAATTAAAGTACAGGCTTGTGCTCCACTACAATGCAGTATTTGCTATATTCAATTTCAAGGTTAAGAAAATAGGACACTACGACAACAAATTATAAGAAGATGAAAATATTAATTTGTAATATATTTGCCTTAAAATAACAGTATTGCCTGCTATAGTCACATTTATTTTATAGATAAGGAATAATCCACAGTTCAGGGCCTGACTGATTGTGATAATCTTGTGGGAATTATTGTGGAAATGATAGAAGCTTATCCTCTTGACAGTTATGGACAGCTATATTTTTCCAGTTGTTTTCCTGTAATGAAGTTACACCCAGTATACATCTGTTTCTCTGAGTCACTATAGCAGTTTTTCCATATTTGGCTGATGCTACGGAATTTTAGAACGTTTGTCTCTTCCCTGAAGCAGACCAGGGACCACTCACTCTATGTACTTGAAAGCTCCAGTGGTCTTCACCTTGTCCTGGGTATTCCGTGTTCTGTTATGTTCACAAAGATGCCACTTATTGTGGCTAGAAGAATTAACAAATATGAAGTGGCCACTGTGGTTTTTCTTATCTTAGGTCTTGGAGGTGTTGGGATTGAAATGTGCACCTGATTTGAATGTGGTTTTCATTACAAAGGGATGAATTATGGGTCTTGCAAAAAATTTCCATTATTGTCCCTTCTTTACATTTGTTAAATCGCCTTTTTTTTTTTTTTTTTGTAAGTTTGCCAAGATCAAGCAGAACCCGGCTACATTTCCTTTAGTGAGCTTCTTTTTGTTGTCTTAAGGTCATCTTTTCTGGGTCTGCTTTGGGCTTAAACATTGTGAAGACAGAGACACTTGAATCTTGTCTAGTGTTGTAAACTGGAGAGTGGCTTCTATATTTTCTACCTCCTAATAAAAATATAATTCCCTTCTGTATTTTTCAGTGAAGATATCATTGAAGATGCTTGGTGATACTGTTTATGTTTTCCATATTTTCCATATTCCTAAGTATCTTGGAATGGATTAGTTTTTTTCATACACCATTCCCTCGTCTGTATGAGAGGATACTGTACGCTCAGTAGTCACTCAAAGAGCGTCTGAATTTCTACTTCGTGACCCATAAAATAGCAGCTCACCAGAGGTTCATATTGTTACCATCTTCATTCTTCTGATGGTGGTGGATGGGAAAAGAGCTTTTTAGGGAAATAGGGTATATACTTTGGGAACATCTGGGAAGTTTAGGTACCCAACAGCAGTATATAGCGCCCTTTTAGACATCCTAGGCTGTTTGAGGTATCTTCATAGAGCTGGCAGTCATGACACAGAGCGTACAGGAGAACTGTTTTCTGTTGGAGTTGCAGCTGAAGCCAAGTGAGGACATCTGAAAAAAGCATTAGAATGCCTTTCTTTTTTATCATTTTGCCAATGAAGACCAGAGATATTTTGTAGAGGCTTTTTCTGTCATGTATGTGATTCCCAAACTCAGATTATGTATTGCAAAGAACAATGGCCCTACAAATAATGTAATCTATGTCATGAGTAATGACAAGAGAACTTGTGAATACAGGACCATGGAGGGGTTAGACTGGATGTTAGGAAAAATCTCTTCATGGGTTGTCAAGTGCTGAACAGACCATTCAGGCAGGTGGGGGGAGTCCCCATCCCTGGAGGTATTTAAAAGACGTGTAGATGTGGCGCTTAGGGACATGGCTTAGTGGTGGGCTTGGCAGTGCTGGGTTAGCGGTTGGACTCAGTGATCTTAAAGGTCTTTTCCAACCTAAATGATTTTATGATTGTGTCATCTTGGTCTTAGATTTTGATATCTTAACACCAGTCTTACAACTTTTGTTCAGAGCAGTGCATTGATTTCCATAACTCCCAGGAAAAGGTCTTTTTTCTTTCTCTCTGGAACCTGTCATGTTTTCTCTAATCCCTGAAATTTTCAGTTCTGATATGACTGATTTAGTTTATTTTGGTTGCTTTAATTAATTCTGCTATGTCTCCATTCTTCCCTATTTTTCAGGGTTTCAACACTGAACAAGTCCTTTTTGGGGGAAAAAAAAAAAAAAGTTCTCAGTAAGGGACACAGGGTTACCAAGGCATCCTGTTACTACTAACTGTTCCACATGAAGATTTAAGGTTTAAGTTCAATTTAAATCTTGTACTTCAGAAATCTCAAAAGATAGGTAAAGGGTGTTTTGAGCTCACTAGGCTTGCTTCAGGACTAGTGTATTCTGAAGCCGTTCTTTCATAGAATCATAGAATTGTTTAGGTTGGACAAGACCTTTAAGATCATTGAGTCCAACTGTTAAGCCAGCTCTACCAAGCCCACCACTAAACCACATCCCTAAACGCTACATCTAGACGTCTCTTAAATCCCTCCAGGGATGGTGACTCCACCACCTCCCTAGGCAGCCTGTTCCAGTGCTCGACAATTCTTTTGGTGAAGACATTTTTCCATGTATCCGATCTAAACCTCCCCTGGTGCAGCTTCAGGCCGTGTCCTCTTGTCCTGTCACTTGTTACTGGGGAGAAGAGACTGCCCCCCCCCCCTTAGCTACAGCCTCCTGTCAGGTAGTTGTAGAGAGCAAGAAGGTCTCTCCACACGTTTGCCACCCTCCAGAGATGTTTGTGGTTCCAGGGCAATTAGTAATGTAGTATATGAGGGCACAAAAAGAAAATAGGGCTTGAAATGTGCGTGCTAGCATGTATGTGAATTAGGATTATTGTGGCACAGGAGACTGTAGAAGTAGTATGAAATAGCACAGTGTTACAGAAGGGGTGGTGGACTCTGATTTCCCTGAAGTATTTTGATTTAGCCAGGGCAGTGAGTAGTTCTTAGAGCAAGGGTTCTGGCTGGGTGAAGGATGTGCTTCCTGGATGTGCTTTATGGTAGGAAATGTACTGACATAAATTAGATACCAAGAGATGTTTGTCTCTCCACATTGGTAAGCTGGGTTCTCATGGGCAGCAAGATCTGACTGTTATTGCATGACCACTTCTGATCAACGTGACTATTAATTTACTTAGGGTAATTATCTGACTGGCACAGATGACTGTTTTGTTGTCATCTTTTCTCTTAAATTCTTATTCCTGCTGACATCTTCAGCCTTGGTATGTTTGAAGTTGCAACCTCTGTAGTACCAAATGTTTGGTTTTTAAAAACAGAAAGTATACAGCATTTGTAAAACACTGACTGTTTGCCCTGTGTGCTCTTAACAACCTGTTAATGGAGTATAGTCAGGAAACTGGGATGTCATACTCACCTTATTCCTTTTTTATGGTGAGATCGGGTGGCGCACACCTGTGGAGACTTTCAGCTTCATTCTTTTCACAGATGTACATTGCTGTAAGGAAAGCAGTTATGACAGATGGATGTTTCAGACACTTCAGGAATATGCTTATAAGGAGGTCCACAATTTAGGGAGGTTCTCAGATCCCTTCTCTCTGATATGGAGGTAATACATATACTGAATTCGAAAGGAAACTGGAAGGTCTGAAGAAAGGTTTGTTTGGACTTCACTGAATTATAATGAGAAGATATATACCTGTCATGCAGATCCTTAAGGAAGCTATTATTGATTTAATATGCAGAAGCTATCGAAAATTACATTATCCTTATATAAGATGGTGTGGTGGGCTGACCTTGGCTGGACACCAAGTGCCCACCAAGCTGCTTTATCATTCCCCTCCTCATAAGAACATGGGGAGCAAATAAGATAAAAACACCTTGTGGGTCAAGATAAAGGCAGTTTAATGAAACGATAGTAAATGCTGCACACTCAGAGGCAAAGGAAAACAGAAGATGTTATTCTCTGCTTCCCATCAGCAGGCGATGTTCAGCCACTTCCCAGGAAGCAGGGCTTCAGTGAGCGTAGTGGTTGCTCTGGAGGACAAATGTTGTTAAAATTGAATGACCTCCCCCCACCCCCCTGCCCCCCCGCCCTGTTCCTCCTCCTTTCTCTTAGCTTTTATATTTGAGCAGAGGTCATATGGTATGGAATATGCCATAGATCACTTTAGGTCAGCTGTCCTGGCTATGTCCCCTCCCAAGATGTTGCCCACTCCCAGCCTACTGGTGGTAGTGGTGGCAAGGTTGGCGAGACAGCTGGGATGCTGTGCAAGCACTACTTAGCAGTTGTCAAAACACTGATGTGTATCACCACCGTTCTAGCTACCAATACAAAGCACATCACCATGAGGGCTGCCATGGGGCTCAGCCAGACCCAATACAGACAGAGCAGGCCCGTTACAAGCAGTTAAAAAAGTAAATTGGTTCCCTTTTTTGGAGAGCAGTGTGGGTGGTATGGAGTATCTGAGAGCAGATGTGATGTATAATTAGTCAGTAGGTTATCTCTGTTCCATACTGTGGATTGTCTCCACATTAGGATACAGAATTACGTATTTCTGCTGAGATATGAGATGTACAGTAGTATATGCAATGCTTTTCTGGACAGGTGTGAAAGGTGGGGAGTCCATACTAGCAAGCTGTTATTTGGGCTATTAATATATTTTAATACCACTTAGATTTAATCTTCCATATAAATTAGTATTAGAAGAATCACAGAAGAGGCATACAGAAAACATTGTCTTTGATCTGCTACATTATAACAAATTGGAATATTTATTTGACCATCTTCTTAGATAATGCACTTAACAGTTCTTGCTTTTTTCCTGATAGATAACATGGGTTTAGTCCCAGTTCCCTATCTGCAAAAAGCTAACTTTGGGTTTCAACACTGTTAGGTTTCCATTTGCATGGATTTTACAGAGCAAGCCATCATCCCTTTTACATCTCAGCACAGCACCAAATATACAGTGTAAGAGTGCTTATACTAGATGAAAGGCTTCTGTGTGGATTTTATTTTGGGTGCTCCACAGCTGTGTCTTTTCCAGTCCTACAGATAGGTCTACAGAATAAGGTCTAGTTTGCTTGTTCATCTAATACATAGCTGAGTATAAACAAAGAAGTCTCTGTGGTCCTTCCTTCTACATAGATAGTACAGTAATGTGATGTTAAACCTTGGTTGTGAAAGTCATAGCAAGCCAACCCTCTTAGCTACAGCCAGCTGAGGTTACAGAAGAGAGTCAATGTCTGCCTTTTGAGGGCAGGTATTTCTTCAGCTGGATGGTTGTGATGCTTCAGAATAAGAAGGCAGAGGTGAGATGGTTAGCAAGGTACAGGCGAGTGCCATACTGAATGTGCTGCCAGCAGCAGCATGTTACTGTAAGTGCTTTGCTGTTCTAAAAGAAAACCAACGCTGTTCAACAATGGTTTATACCTGCAGCTACAAAGAGGGCAGCGCTTCTATTACTTTGTCCATAACTTTGTCCAGTGAGTGAGAATGTCGTAAGAGTGATCCTGTATGTCAGACCTAATGCTAGCACATCCATTTTTGGCACTATCCAAGGAACTAACACGAGGGCATTTGTTAGCAAGCTGGGAGCCCACCCTTATAATCTGTAGTAAAGAGGTTTATGGTCCCCAGAAGACATGGTATTACATGTGTGTATGCCTTTCCATTAGTTTTGCACAGTTGCAATGCATTTTAAGTACTTGAGGTGTTCTGTTCTGATGCTGTTACACCTAAGGCTCTTGTTTTCTTTTTTTGTGCACCCAGTGTAATAACTTTTTATAAATGAGCTTACATAATGTCTGTTGTAATTTTTCTTTTTACTGTGATTAAACTCATAAACTTATAGCATTGGTGTAATTTTGCATTTAAGATACATTGCGCTATTGTAATAGGATACATTGTCCCAGTGTAATGTTTTTCCTTTCATATAGATTCACTCTGTACAACATAATTCCTTTCTTTCTGTTGTAATACTTTTTCTGTGTAAATTCATCTGAAGGGGAAGTGTTAAAAGCCAATAAATTTGTAGTGAATGAGCCAGTTTTAACAGAGAGCAATGTGATTCTCTGCATTGCTGTCTTGCTGTCTCTTCTTTAAAATTGCTGTGTTGCAGGAGGCTATTGTGGTACTTACTTTTATAGTTGGGTGGTTGGTTTTTTTTTATTCTTGTTATTTAATTCAGATGCTGACATAATGAGTGCTCCACTGTAATGAATATTTGATGTGTTTATGCTAATGTAAATGCCCAACTATCTTGCCAGTTCTCTTCGACCTTTATAACTTTTTAGACAACAATTCTGAGGGTGATGCAGTTTGTCTGCCCGATGTATTTTGATGAAAATGGAGACTATTTTTATGGGCACTCAGTTAACAGCTTCTAGAATTCCTTTGCTTGTGGTCTTGGCTGTTATTCAGTGAGATTTTAACTTGAAATAGTCTCTTAAGACTCTGATGAGAGAATTGGGCCAGGATCAATATCTGCAGTGTAAGTACGTAGGACTCATTACTCCTGTCTTCCTTCATAGTCAGCAGACAGTGGTAGGCACTTTTAGGCATATTTGTTCATTATATAATACAATGCTATTGCAGCCTCAGGTGGAATAGTTTCTTCCAATTAATTTGCTCATAGAAGTGCTGAATTATGACTGAGGTGCTCATAAGCAGTGAATTTGTAAATCAAAGGCTTTCTTTAGCTCTCTTGATCTGGAGCAGGTAAATGTTCTTTAGAAATTACGAGCAGTGTGCAGAATACTTTGTAGGCACATAATTACATCTAAGTGTGTGTGTGTGTGCGTGTGTCTGTGCACGTGCCTGTGTCTGTGTCTTCTGGGTGATGCCATCACATTGCTGTGGCTCACAGGAGACATTTTAGAAGACAGTCTGTATGAGTCAATGTGCTACATTCTCTCTGTCGTTTGCCCTGTCATTCTAGCGGTAGGGTACAATATGGAGTAATACAAATTTTAAGATTTAGGCATTGCATTTCAAGAAAAATGTGGCCCAACTGGAAGCAGTCCAGGGGACAGCAATAGAGGTGATCAGTGGTCTAGAAAATATCAGTGAGAAAGCAAATTTGGGTTGTTTAGCTTAAGGAAGAGAAGACTGAAGGAGAACGTGATAACACTATTCAGTTATGTAAAAGGCTGCTGTAAATCAGGTCATAACCTGTTCTCCATGCCTGTGGTGGCTCAAATAAGGCATAGTGGGTTTAAACTCTGTCAAAAGAGATTCAGGTTAGATATTAGAGAAAAAATTCTCAAGATGCTGGTAGACCAGTAATGGAATAGATGATCTCTTGGTCTTTGGAGCATCCAACTGTACCAGTCTTTAAGATCAGGTTGGACAAACAGCTGTCAGAGATGACAACAGGTAGTTGTCCCTTAAGACAGACTGATGGACTAGATTTTCTCTCCAGGAACCCCAACCCTGGTTTTTGTGATTGTTGATACAATACATGAACAAAGAGAGATAAAATGACCCAAACAGAAGGATGATGCTTTAACAATACAGCATAACATTTCTAAAACTATCTTCCATAGGTTGGACTTGCTCCCAGTTTGTTCTACTTCCAAAGTTGATCCCTTCGATTAGGAAGACTAACAAAATTTGCGTAATACTGGGGTCTACTAACAGTAAATATGGATGGTAGTAACTGGTAAAGATTGCTGAATCCTGTGCTGCGACGGACATGAGGCTGGAGCAGCTCCATGCCCTGAGGTCCACCCAGCACTGAGGGTGATCCATGGAAGGTCTTGTTTGGGATTTTAATAGCTTTCTTTAGTTTCTTCATTATCTCCTTATAGTATTTTGAAGCAATTCTGTAACAGAGAAGAGAGATGTGATAAGTCTTTCAACCCATGCACCTAGCTGCATCAAAGAACGGCACCTCTAGATTTTACGATCTTTTAGTGCAAGGAAGTTAGTGATATTCTGGTCAGTCTTTCCTTTGTGAACTCTCAGCCTGTTTTTAAACTATAATTTTCATTTACAAAAAAGGAAAGTGTTCCTTCTGCTCTCTATTGTGCTTTTTGTATCTGAAACTTGTATGTTGTGTACATGGCTAGCCTGTTCCTGTTATTACCACAGACAATCTTGGTGGTCCTGACTGCGTATGTTACCATTTGAATTGTATGTAGGAAGTGGTGAATTTTGCATGTGCTATTTTCCCCCAGCTGTTTCATCCTCTGGGATTAGGCGCAGTCCCACTGGCAGGAATTATGTGTGATATTACCGGAAAACATTACAGCTGATGGTGTCTTGTAATGAAAGGGCACAGTACTGTGCCCTGGAGTGACCAGGCTTATATTTGCTTTGTGGATTCCTTTATAAGGAGCTCATTGAAACAAATCTTCTGGGTATTCAGCAGCCAAAGGTAGTTTTAAAATGAAAAAAATATTTTTAACATAATGAGATAGTGAAGAAATCAAAGAAAATGAGAAAAATGATAGGAAGAAAAACAAGTAAAGAAAGGGGAGGATAAGAAGAAATGTTTATAGATGAGGTCTTTCAAGAAGTGCCTACATACATGTTTTCTGTGTTCATATTTCTTTTGCTATTAGGAACAGAAATCTCTTGGTTACAAAACATTCTTTTACTACATCAATTTCCCTTGCCCTACATGCTTGCTTAGTAAATGAGCAACCTCTTACTCTCACAGGGTATGAAAGGTATTTTGTCTTTGTCCTATATTGCTGTGGTAATAGGGAATATAGTCAATTAAAATAATCTGATTTTGGACCAACATATTAAGAGTTAGTAATCCTATTGCGTTATTACTGCATATCAGTTAAAGTTATTTGCACCCTTGCTTGATTTGTTTAGCATATTTGGAGTTTTCTTTATGTTCAATATAATCTTTTGGTTTTCTCCTTTTGTTTTTTAAAATTGCAAAATCCTTATATGCATTTTTTTAATTCCTAACTTACTGATGTGTGTTATGAAACTTACCTTTCACATAGGAGATTTTATTTAAAGATGAGAGGGTGTTTATGTATTTATACAAATGTATATATGTGTGTGTGTGGTGGAAGTAAAACTTATACTTATATGCTTCTCTGAGATAATTAAAACATTTACATTTTTTTCATTAAATCAGATATCACAGAGCTCTTTTAAATTTTTTTTTTTTCTGTTAAGTTTTCCAGACTTTCTGGTATTCAACTTGGTTTGTACACTTGCTTAAATTCAAGTTTCTAAGTGACATTTAGATCAAAAGCTCTGTAATTGTTTTATTGTAAATCATTATTATTTCATTTAAAAAAGATAAAAATGAGACAAACGTGGAAAGTCCTTGTCTACCTACCCTCTAATAATGCATTTCCTTTTCATTGCCTGTGCTGGGAGTTGGAATTTCTTATGTTGCCTCAAATTTGCTGTTTTTTCTTTACAAGTCACTTCTCTTTTATGTATAAAAAGTTTATAGATTTAGTTAGCTAATGCAGTTATTTGTTTTAAAATGTGCCTTTGGGCTTCAAGCAGTCTTTTGTCTAATAATGTTATATATGCAAGTGATGGTCTCGCTGACTGCTTAACTTGTGTTTTAGAAGGACGTGTGAAAATAAAATTTAGTATTTGTGTATCTTTCTGGATGAGACCTGAAGTCTTACGAGGCACAAATCTCAAAAATCTGATGAAAAACTCAGAGTGCACTTCCTATGATCCTAAACATTGACGAACTGAGAAACAGCACCTTCATTTGTCTAAAATAGTTAGCTCCTTCTACTGCCTTGAAGGGGTCCAACACAATTTCTTTTATTTGGATTTTCTGCTCCAGTACTCAAGTTTTATCCTGCTGTTTTCTGTCCACATAAGCGTGCTGTTTAGTATGCCCAAATTGGAGACATCTGCTGTAGTTCTTTTGTCCGTAACTGCAGCTCATGTCCCTTGCACACTTGCATCTCGAAGCTCTTGTCCTTCTCCCTAAGGGTCCTCTGAGATGTCAGCAGCATGAAAAGTTCCTTTCTGTTACTGGGAGGCTGTGAGGCTTCGCTGTGAAGCTTGCTGCTACCATTCTACTTGCATCTTTCCCTTTTCGGAAACATTTACATTACTCCCATTTGGATTCACAGTCTTGGTGCCTAATGCTGTGGCATCAGGAGCAAAACCAGTGCCGATGGTACCAACAGTATGAAATATAATGTGGAGTCATGGATTTATGTCTAAACATTTTAAATTACTTTGATTTCTCTTTCATTGTGTAAACAGTAAAAGTTCTGTCCCACACAGAACTGCATCTAACTACCGCTAAAAGTTTTTGTTAAATTTCTGCTTTATTTATTTTCTAAATTTAGTAAAATTTTCTAATTTTACTTGCTTCATTTTTAATGGTCGTAATAATGGAAGTGATAATGTTTATAATCACAGCACCATTGTCCCTTGCACCATAACTGAAGTCAGTAGCCTTTCATTTAGTAGCCTCAATATCTGAGTTAATATTTCTCTTGCTTTCCTTTTTATTGAGAATTTATGCCTCCAAACATTCTGTTCTGAATACACTGCAAAGTGGCTGCCATTACTGCTACCAGGTCCTGAGCATTCCATAGAATGGGATACCAAACAATCTTTGGCACTCACACACTCATCAGTTTTATTAGCACTGCCACGTTTGTCACAACCCAATAGAGAACCAACCCACAGAGATCTTATAATTCACCGAAGAGGAAATGGAGACATTTAACCTCATTGAAGAAGGTGTTTCCACCTTTTCATGCAGCACAGGTTCCACTGCGAAAGAGCACATGCTATGTTTAAAAAATTTTAGACCCTGGCTCCTCACCGAGCCGTGTAAATGATGCAAAAGGTGGTTTTTCCTTGTTCCTGAGTGCTAGGAAGAGAACTACAGACTTCTTTGGCAAAGTTGCAGAGCTAACGATACACCTGAAAATGTGTTCTTTAAGGGTTGCCTGCAGATTAGCCATGACAGCCTGCAATTACTAGTTCGGGGGCCACAGTTTGGGAACACTTAGAATACCCTTGTCCAGGAAGGTCCAGTAACCCAGTGTAATGGTACAATGACTTGAATATTGATGAGTAGGCTCTCTACAGTATCCTTTAAACAGTTTTACTAGTAACCTAAGACTACTGCTTAGGAGTTTCAGATAAAATTGGTTTTATCTAAAATTGACGAGACCTGGAGAAAATTTTCTGTATTGTTAATTCTGTTTTGGTTGAGTCTGAACTTGCGTGTCATGAGTCATACTGGGACTTGAATGTAATAGTGAAACTCAAAGCTTTGCTATGTACACAGCTTCTTGTTTCCTTCTGCCTGTATGACACAAAACTTTGACTTCACTTTTTTGACAGTAAGGGAAATTAAAACCTTCTCCTCCCATCCACAGCCTAGGAAGTGTCAGCTTTCCTGTATTTCTTTATCCAAGGTATACTTGGTATTTGTAAGCGGACAGCTTATGTTTAAGCTGTTGTAACAATGGTTGCCGATACTTTGTGTAGTTCAAGTATTTTGAAATCAAGCTGTAATTGTGCCATTGGTGATAGCAGTTACTCCAAAAAGACATTTGTGAAGCAGTTGGAACCCAGAGAGTTCTGTGCCTTAGGTAGCAGGAGCATGCTTTCAGGGCTCTTCAGATTTAATTTCTGCAATGTAGCCAAATATTTCAAGCACATATGTTGAAACTTGCTTTCAAAATCTGTATTTAGGCATTGATTTTATTGGAAGGTGTAAGAGACTGGTCCTTTGGAAAACTGGTCTCCTCTAATTATGTAGGTAGCATATTTTACAACGTTAGATTCTGTCTATGAATCAATCTCTCCCATTATTACAGATGACATTTCCATTTAATTTCCCAGTGGGATTCCATTTAATGTTTTCAAAACAGTGTCAGTTGAAATCGTATTTATTTTGGTTGTTTGCCTTCATAAAGAAATTTTTATTAGAGGAATTGCAAGGTTTTTGAAATGGAAGAAAGAAGAATTTTTACAGATAAAATGTTTGTGAAAGTTCCATTGTTATTTTCTTTAAAATTCAATACCTTGAATAGATGTCAAACTTGTGAGGCAGCTGTGCGCATCTAAATACAGTATCAGAAACAGAGGATTTGGGAGTCTGCTGAATTTTCTTACTTTGGTCATGATGTTACTCAGTGAATCATATGTATTTGGTGTTACTGTGAATGAAGCTAGTACTTGGGTTTTAATTTACAGATGAAGAAGTTAGTTCTTCCTTGGCATATTTGTATTATCTTACCAGGAATGTTTTTTTTACCATGCATAATGAATTTTTGTTATGTTACTGGCTATGATGCAGTACAGCGGTCTGTTCTAAATAAAAGAAGGTGAAGTGATTTTCAGCTCTGAGACCAGGTGGCATGGACTGCCTTATGTCAGTCAGGCCAAGGCATAGATTCAGGCCCTGAGACAAGATGCTCTGGGTTCCCCAAATGTCCTGCTCTTGCGGAGATGATGAAGGCTAGTTGTGGCTTAAAGTTTTATGAGCTGTCACTAATAAGATTCTCCAAGATATTCGAGTCTTTTCCTTGTTTTGGGATTGGTGAAATGCGGTGTATTGAATATAATGTAAAATTTAAATGTTAGGGAAAATTCTAGATAAAGGAAAAGTGCCTATGCATTTGGGAGAGTGTCACAAGGGAGAAAACTAGCAGAGGAGGGAAACAACATATGTGTGAAGAATAAAAGAGACGTAAAATCTTAGGATGCTGCTTATTAATAGGATTTATTGCTGCCATTTATAATAGCCCTGATTGAAACCATTTCTTTTACATTTCTTACTTGATACATTTTCAGGAAATTAGAAGAAAATATTAAATGTGTTACCTTCTATCGCATGTCCCCTTTCTCTTCTCCTGATCTTTTTACTCGTTACGTTTTAAACATTTATGGGGAAAAACATTTTAAAAGGGCATGTAACACAAAGGTAATAATCACAGTGCCATGCTGTTTTATGGGGCAATAATCCAGTTGCCTTGTTTCAAAAAACTACTCAGCCTTCATTCTCCTAGGCTTTACCTTAGGGAATAGAGCTGGATTATTGCCTTGTAAAACAGTGCTGCATTCCTGTTGTTGATTAATTATAAATCTTTGCCTATCACTCGTATTTTCTATCTTACAGCATTCCTGTTCCTTTCCTTCATGGCTTTGTCCTGCATTCAGAGAATTCACAAATCAAAGCCGAGTTCTGCCTGATTTGTGGCACTCTAATGTTAATCTCTGTTCTGGCAGTTTCTGTATAGGCATGTTACACATTTATTTTGTCCAAATGAAGGTGAATCACGTGTGAACAGCTTCTGAGTGAGATTCAGCCTGCCTAAATTTCACTGAAGTCATTCAGTCTGAGATAACGGGGAGTGCCGTGGTGGCTTTAGTGTACCTGGGGATCCCCTGCATCCCGGTGGGAGTCTACTCAACTTTAGATCACATACCACTTATCTTCTGCAACCACTGGGCTGTATAAACCAGTAGTAAGTAAATGTTAGGAAGGAACTTGAGTAATAAAATGAATTTTAAGAAGGTTGGGATCTACTTAGGTTTGAACTGGGAATATGGGCTACTACCTCGCAGTGCCACCATCAAGGTATTGTCATTGTTGGCACTTAGCCATATTTGTATCTCCCTACATGTTGGTAACTGACCTCGTTGGGCTCTTCCATAGAATTTTTAAGTCTTTTTTCTACTTCTGGAAGCTTTCTGTGAATGGGAAGGAACAGCCCAGAAATACCTGACACAGTAAGAAGCCAGACACAGCCATGATCATATAGTTGCTGGCATCACATTTTCTGAAATGCAGGTAATCTAGCAGGGCAGTCAATTCAGAAGTGTTGCCAAATAGGGTTACCGGTGGATAGACACTGTCCAGATTGGAAGATTACAGGATTTGCAACATCGCTTGTAATTTTGTGCTGGAGAAGCGTCTGAATAGGATTCTTATAAATTACTTCTTTTGCGGGGGGAATGACCTACATATGTTGGCGAGTTTGCTCAGTGTACAATTAGTGAATGAATGTTTTCTGATGTACTATTTATGATTTGTGCTTGACAAAATGGCCATTACTATTCTTTGTTTATTTACGTATCAACTTGGATGCAATGGTCTCTAAAATCATTTGGAAGTCGAACCTGGTCTTGTACATGACCACTGTCTTACTAAGTAATGTTTGATACAGAGGACTTATCACACATCCAACTCAATCATCAGAGATGACTATCCATTGTTTGCTTTATGAACAGCAAAACGGTAACAAGGAAAAGTTTGATTTCATGTAAGGAAAAATGTCTTCGTAGTGAGAATGTGAATTGCCATCCTTGGGGATTTTGAAAACTTGACTGGGGGTGACCCTGAGCAGTCTCATTTAACGTTTAATTTGTTCTGCTTTGAGCAGGTGTTTAGGCTTCAGACCTTGGTGGTCCTTCCAGGCTACGTCCTTCTGTGATTTTATGTTACTTTATGTTTATGTTACAGTAACTTTATGTTACTGCACAGGAAGCCATTGATTCAAGCGTGCTGCTTCTGTGTCAGACAGCTTTTTTTGAGTTCTCACTGGCTTGTGGGAGTCATGCTTTTTTTTCATACTCCTGCTTTAGTAGTTCATAAACTGTACAGCTAGGTGGAGAAACTTCTTGTTGCTTTCTGGATATGCTGAAGAATACATCCTGGGGGATGGGTTACTGCACAAGTGTTCTACTCCCACAGTTTTAGGTACACCACCAAAAGCTGGTGGAATAGCTTCTTGGTAGTCAGCTGCTTTCAAACCACACATTACCAGTAAGGTTAGAGTTAGAGTAAATGAAGTGGAGAATATTTGCAATCTTTTCAAATACTTGATAGAAAGGAGATCAACCAAGTGTGGGATCCATCCCAGGATCACACCTCAAATACATTTTTATGTCTGTAATAGGCTACGCCATCATAGTAAACAAACTTGTTTACTGGTCTTGAGTCAGTCTGACTACATCCACACTATTAAACTCTTTCATCTAACAGCACACTATAGCAACATTCAAAACATCTTTTGGAAATGTTCCTAGTCCATACTGACACTTAACAGAGGAGATAAATACACCAGCCAGTCTGCAGGGCCAGGGTCTTGGATGTAGTGCATACACCATGTCCTGTTTAAATTTGCTTAAATTAGAATTTTCCTCCCTTTCCTCTCCTGCTTAGCTTCATGATTTCTTGTTCGTTATATGTCTAGAAGGCAGTTTCTGCTTCTGTTCCTGACAGCTGAGTGACCTTACATGCTAAGATATGCTATTTTTTTGACACGCCATATGCAAAAATGTCTCTTGTACTTGCCTGAATTACAAGGAGGTTATTAATTTTTAGTGGAGTGGGCTCCTCTTTCTCACTCGGTAAGGCAGTACGCAGGTTTCACAGTGACGTTCTGTGCACTGCGTTTTATAGTTTTTATAAATATGTGCAGTGACATATGTATGTTTTAGGCATATAAATGAGACAAAAAACTGCACCCCACTATTGATTGACTTTTGTTTGAGATGAGACATACTGATACTTCACCACCTGATGGTGACAGTGAATTTTGGGTGGCTGATCCTCAGTCTTGTTTTTGAGGGAAACAGTGATACTTACTTCTTGGAAGTTAGTTCTCAATGGTTTGAATGCTAACAGTTTAGCAGAGTCTGTAGGTCCTTGTATGAAATGGTAACAGGTGTGATCACATAAGGAATTACAATTTTTTAGTTCTTTGACTGAAGTGATCAGTGCTGATGGCTACTCACTTTTACAAAGGTCTTTGATTTTTGATTATGAACAGAAGCACATAAAATAAAGGTAACTAAGTTTACCCATGTAAAACAGTTTAATAATATCAAAAAGATTTTTGTGATCAGTGTTATATTAATATGTTGTTATATAGATGATAATTATTTAATGATTTGTAATATGCATTTTTATTTTACTGTGTCTAAATTTGGAATATAATGGATAAACATAATCAAACAGATTATTTAGTAACAAATAGAATTAGGAGGAAAATGCACAGGTTGTAAGAGGATGAGTTTTGGGAAGCACAAGGAAGTCACTGTGTACTGAGATAGCTGAACTGCTGGCATTGGTTGCAGCAAATCAATGAAAAAGTTTACAATGAAAAGCCAATATAGGAGTCCTCATGTGCTGTCACCTGCATTTGGCACATGCAGGTTAATAAATGTCTTCCCTCTAGGCATACTTGAGAGGTAGTCCTTAAGAAGGAAATATATTTCTGCGCCCCCCTCCCTTAATTTCTTATTGTTTCGTGCAAATGAAGTCAGAACAGAAGAGTATTTTAACTTCACATAAAGCAACATAATTGGTAGGATATATGATGCAAATAAATTGGTTCAAATTTTCACCTAATGTACCCCTGCTTCAATTCTCTTGCTGCCCTTATGAACAGTAGTTATTGTTCTTGCATTGCAGTTATCTTTGAAGAGGCAGGGTTGCCTGTGGCAGTTGAGGCAAAATCAGAAGAAAATTTAAATGATTAATTAATGTAATCTAGTGTCTGTTTTACCAAAGGCTTTCAGGGACTTATTTAGCTCGATTAATGAGAGAAATTCCAACAGCAGGTTTTTAGAATAGGTTTTTGAAGAGTCTAAATGACATAGCTGCTGGAGGGAAAATGTTCTTATACCTCTTTATATTAAGCCACCCACTGAATTAGTACTAAAGAAAAATATTCTTTTACAGCTTTTATTTTTTATTTAGTTTTTATTTAGTATTTGAAAAAAATCAACCTAATACACAATTGCTTTGAAGTTGTAAAGGGCAGGGGATGTAAGTCTTTCATATCAGCTATTAGAAGTGTGCATGTTCCTAAAAGTGACTGGACAAAACCATGGAAGAAAAGTCTGCTGGGGGATACCAGATACAGGTACCACCTTTGGGCTGGGGAATCCCTGGAAGGTGGGCAAATATTCTAGGAAGTTACCAATATGGGCTTGCTTTTTGTGTCTGTGCTCTTCTGTTGGAGGGAGAGCAAGTTCAGCCTGGCTTCAATAGCTGTTCATACAGTTCAGCCTGGTTCAATAGCTGGTTTGCATTATATGTTTTAAGATTCAGAGATACCAGTAACCAAATGAAAAAGTTAAAAGAAGTAAAAATGTTGAGATATTTAAAATTTTGAAATGTTTTGATTTTGTCCATTTAAAATTCTTGTTATCATGCTTAAATTTGGAAACAAACACTTATGAACTAAAATAGTGTGATTTCCTGCTATTACAGAAGGAGTTAGGTTATATGGGACTTGTTGAAGTTATCTAGTTCCTTGCTCCGAGCATGGCTGCCTTCAAAGTTAGGGCCTTGCTGAGTTGAGTAGTGAAATCTCTGAGGATGTAGATTTCATCACATTTTTTTAGACAACTTGTTCTTGTGCTTAACCACTTTGTTGTGAAAAATATTTTCCTTTTATGGAGCTGGAGTTTTGCTTGCTGCTGCTACTTTTCAATATGCAACTATTTTCAAAAATATGCAACTAAGTGTTTTAATACTTCTGAAATGTTTGCAGTTTTTGTTCAAAACAAAACCCACAAACTATTAATTGATAATTTCCAGCATTTTTTTTTAATGTAAGCCATACAAACAATTGATACTGAAGAATGTCATTCAATTCCTGTCCAGCTGTAGGTATTCAATGTCAGTGAAAATGTTTGTCAGCCCAGAAGTTACAGCAGTCTATAGGAATGCAAAATGTCCAAGATGTAGGATGCTAGAGTGGAACAGTGACAAATCCTGAGAAAGACACAGAAAGAGATCTTCAAAGTTGGCTTAATTTTATTTTTTTTTGGTAGCCTCAAAACTATGCAGATGCACAGACTTTCTTCCTCACTTATCCTTCCTTACCCCACCTTCTCTATAGAACATGCTGATCAAAATGGTAGTTAAGTAGAGAAGATCTCATACATTGTAATTCTTTAGCAGAGGTATACTGTAGTTTTTAAAATGAAAGCTAAAAAGTGATTGTTTGCACTGTGTTGTATAATTTTAGAATAATGTAGGTTGGAAGAGTCCTCTAGAGGTCTGTGGACCAGCTTCCCACTCCAAGCAGGGCCAGCTTAGGTAGGTGAGATTGCTTGCCTGTCAGAATATGGATGGCTCATCTATCAAAAGTGTTTTATTGGTTGAAAGATAAAAGTAGATTGCCACTTATTCTTCTGAGCTATCTGTGTTGGAAGAGTTTTTAGTGGCCAGAAGTTCAATGACAAAATGAAAATTGATGAGAAAGTGTTTTTCAGTATACTAAAAGTACGTATGCTTTACATGTGGCTGTATGGACTAAGGCTAAATGCATTAATTTAAAAGGTGTGCTAGTTATTCTTCCTCTTTCAAGAACAGAGGCAACAATATTATACTCACCAAAAGTCCAGCAGACAGTCAGAAGGCCAGTATGACAGTGATCGCATACAGAATTGGAGGTGAAGTGATAAAAGGAATAAGAAAGCTAGGAAATGGAGGGATAAAGATGAATGCCCAGGCAATCTGGGTATGAGTCAGAGAAGGGAAGGAAGAAGGATGACTTGCAGAGGAGAACCAGAGTAAGAAATGAGGAGGTGTGGCGTTCAGGGTAACTTGACATGACTGTGGAAAGACTGAATGAGACATGGAATTTCTCAGGGACTCATTTTAAGGTCATAAGCCACAGAGGAGACCGCCCAAAAGAAGGCTACTCATTAGCATTGACTGCAACTTAAGTAGAACAGTTCCCAGGGGAGACAGTTAACTTTTTGTGGGTCTCCGTGTTAGCAGTATCCCCACATTCTCAGTGCATCGGACCTGGTGTGCTGGAAAGAGAACTAATATACTAACAATTTGTGTAACCATTATGAGCAGCAAGGTTTTATTTTATTTCTGACATTAGTGCATAACTTCACCAAATTAGGGCATGTGGTATGTCTACATTTTTAATATCAAGAGGTTTCAATGAAGGTGAGGAGAAGAGTCTCACTCTTCTAAAGCTTGCATAAAATACTACCTTTAAATACAA